>NC_064633.1:439488621-439805827 GCF_023864275.1 Schistocerca cancellata | reverse complement strand
TCATCTTCGTGGTGTAGCAATTTTAATGGGCAGTAGTGTAATTTTGTTGGAATGTACGTTGATGAACTATTATTCTCTGTCGGATCAAGCACTACGAGGATTTTATGTTGTATGTATATCTACTAAACATTACAATTACCCACATACTAATTTGTGCCTCCCCCGCGTCACAGACATAGAGAAGTGAATTGCTCCGGACTCAAGGGATATCGCTTCACTCAAATTGCGCATTACTTTTTTTTCACTGGTGTGTATCTACATCAGTTTTTAGGAGGTTCGATAAGCCGCAATGGCAACTATAGAACAATAGCAAACATGGATACGTTGTTCGTCTTTCAATTCTGGTGCTTCCATATGTTCAAAATTGCATAAAAATCAAAGCACATGTTCAATTGCTATGCAGATTGCATAACTGAACTGGAAATTTACTACAGCATGTTGTGAATCGTGGTAAACAATAATTTATTCTGGAACAGAAATTACAGTATTTTATACAATGGCTAGTTCAAATGGCTCTGAGCACTATGGGACTTAACATCTGAGGTCATCAGTCCCCTAGAACTTTTGCTTAAACCTAGCTAACCTAAGGACATCACACACATCCATGCCCGAGGCAGGATTCGACTGTAGCAGTCGCGCGGTTCCGGACTCAAGCGCCTAGAACCGCTTGGCCACCGCGGCCGGCTTCATACAATGTCCAGTCACATTAAGGTGACTGCCTGTCAAAAGCCTGAATAACCACCTATTTCAGTACGGACAACTGCAAGACGTGCAGGGGTAGACATGGTCCTCGATGATAGATGCATACTTGTATTGATCCATTGTGCCTTCCAGAATGCTAAAATCACTCTGGGAATGTCATAAAAAGATTCACCAGACCACAACTCTTCCTCCTCCGGCCTGGACCCTGCCGACTGTTGTTGCAGGGAGTTTGCTGTCCTATGGAGCATAAAAAACGGTTCACCCGAAAAGACCACCTTCGCCATTCGGTGGACGTCCACTTGCGGTACTGGCGTGCGAATTCCAGCCTTCGTCACTGATGAACAGCAGTCAGCATGGGTACATAAGGCCGGCCTGGCTAGCCGCGCTGTGGAAACGCTCTGCTTCCCGAGCAGGAAGGCGTGCCGGTCCCCGGCACGAATCCGCCCGGCGAATTACTGTCGAGGTCTGGTGTGCCAGCCAGCCTGTGGATGGTTTTTAGGGTGGTTTTCCATCTACCTCGGCGAATGCGGGCTGGTTCCCCTTATTCTGCCTCAGTTACACTACGTCGGCGATTGCTGCGCAAACACTGTCTCCACGTACGCGTACACCATAATGACTCTACCACGCAAACATTTGGGTTTACATTTGCCTGGTATGAGACGTTCCCGAGGGGGTCCACTGAGTTCGGTATGGGGCGGCGGTGGGTTGGGTGGACTGCTGTGGCCTGTTGCGGGGTTGTGAACCACTGAGGGCTGCGGCGGAACGAAGCCTCTCCGTCGTTTCTAGGTCGCCGGTTTAATACACACAATACACAAGGGGTACATGAACCAGGCGCCTGCTGCAGAGGCCCATATGCAGCAACGTTCGTTGGACAGTTGTTGTGGAGACGCTGTTGGTAGCTCATTGGTTCATCTGGGCGGTCAGTTGCTCAAAGTTGCACGTCTATTCACCCATACACATCACCACAACCGTCGTTCACCACAGTCATCTATGGCCCGCGGTGCATCATAATAGGTTCGGCGCCGGATTTGGAGAGCGTCATTTTGCTGCACACAGTTTACATACTTAGCCGTTTCGGAAAGCTTCCATCCTTGGCCCGAAAGCCAATACTCATGCCATTTTGGACGTCAGCTAAATTGATCCGTTTCCGCATTATGGTAACGACTGCATTGTTTCCGACGTCCCTCCCCCCCTCCCCCGACGCGCTTTATATACCCTCCACTGCTAGTTCTGCCACCTGCCGTCTGTGAGTGGTTATTGCACGTTTACGTCGAACATAGTCTCGTTAAGGTGACTGGACCGTGAAACATTAATGTTGGTAATGGAAGTTGATAGGAGAATGAAATATCTATGCCATGTCTTAAGTTCTGTTTACTGATTACGGTCGATTAGAAAATAATGTGAAACAAAGAAATAAGTGTTTGGAGAAACTGTAAGACGTTTGCGTTGCCGGCGATGGGCGAGGCATGGCAGAGTCTCTGACCAGAGAGTAGTATGTAGTTAGTTGTTGCTTGTTGCTAGTCGGCATTAGTCTGCAGTAGTCTTCGGTAGTCGACTGTAGTCGGCGCGTGCCTGCGCGTGTCGGCAGTCTGCTCTGGTCGGGACTCTGGACGATGAGTATTATTGTAGAAGGTAAAGAAGCAGCCTTGCGCATATCTAGTAATGTATATTAACTGTCATTAATTTCTTTTTTTAAAAAAATGCCCCCAATAATAATTTTTATAATATAAAGTAATTTTTTGAAGAAAAGCATTCATTTCAATTTAAAGAAAATTTCCAATACATGATCATTCCTTCCAAGAATCAGAAAAAATATAGCCCAGCATTGCACGAAGCTGTGTCAAAAATATTTTTACGTAAGAGCAGATATATTCGCAGTTTTTTTATTGAGGTAAGAATTTTTCCTTTTTTATTCAGAATACAGGGCCGAGGCGCAGCGCTGCTGTCGTCATAAAATTTACCAGGTTACTGAATTTTTTTATTACTTCCGGGTTTAGGACTTGAATTTTGTGGTTACATTAAATGTGAATGCATTTGTGCACGGAGATTATAAATGGGAGCCAATTTTGTTCAGAGGTTACAATATATAAAATTCATTTAATTATTATTTTTGTGCGGAGGTTACACTTGGTTCATGGTTTCTAAAATTAAATAATATTGTGAGGAGGTTACAAAACTACTCCAATTTTAAGGCAGTAGTGATATCGCGAATTGAACAAGGAAGATAAAAAAATGCCTCAAAAGCAAAAAATTCTCTTTTCAGCGCATTGCAAAAGTGCACCTGACTTTCTACATTCACACCAAATATAAAAAATCATTTTCCCCACCAACGACTGCGTTATATTTCTTAATTGGTTTGTTTAATTAATACATTACAGTGATATGCGTTGTAGGGAGATGAAACCTGAAATTCAAAACAAATGCTGAATCCTGTTGCCAAATGGCATTATTTTTTTCTACGTGATAGTGCACGTTCACGTATCACCTCCACACTGTTCAGACTCTACAGAATTTGCATTTGAGTGCTATCTGCATAAAGTATTCATCTCGCCCTGTCATATTTCCATTCGGCCGTTTGTTTAGGTATAATATGCAGGTATATTCTGTTCAAAATTATTTTATGATTGACAGCTACGAGGGAGGTGGTGGCGTGATTACCTCGAGGAACGTGCCGCACGCAATCAGCCAATCCCACGATATCTGTAACCGCAGTTACCATATGCGGTTGCCAGATCTTCAGTTCTATTGCAGCTCTTGAAGAAGCTAGCGAAACTCTAGGTTTAATGGGAAGTGACGTCAAAACGACGTGTTACTCGATGCGACAGACGCCGTATTGATTTCGTCGTATTTTTCTGTTTTTATATTATAACTTCCAGTATGTCGTTACGGGGCAACGACACATACAGGATTTTTTTAAACACGTCCCCTCTCATACGATTTCTCATACTCGTATTTATATGGCAATTAATGATGCACTGGCGATAAAAGCCAGTAAAATGAACAACACTGAAATTGAAAGCTGCATTTGTCTGGTGTAGCGTAATAGTTAACGGACGTGAATTGTGGAGTCGAAGGAATTAGGTTTATGTCCCGCTGTAGGTATTATTTTTGTTGTATGATTTTTGTTTTATTTAGCGTTTTTAACATATTGTAGGACTCATTTATGAATACAATACAAGTTTATTCTGCAATATTCGCTGTCATTTAGAAATGAGAGTGCACTCTGTCAGATATGAATTTCTTCGGTGTTGTGACTGTTGTCTGATTAGAAACCGAAGGATGTAGTTGCTGCGAGTGAAACGACCAGCATTGACACTTGTGGTTTTGCTTGTCTCAAATAATTGGCCTCCTTTTTCGAATATGTTGCGGTGTCCGACGTTGTGCTTAAGCATATTCCTTGCTTGTCACAAATATTCGTTTATTTCAGAATACGTCGCGAATTCGGAGAGTGTGGTTGGACAGGAACCTAAGAGGACAACTTAAATTACTACGAGTGAAATATTTAGCTGTTGCTTCTGAGACTTTCGAGGTCCTTTCACTCACGGGAGAGGCTGGTCAGTATCTCGCTCTTCTTATTCGAAATTTGCTATTGGACATGTACACGTCATTTCGACTTCACTTCCGTGTAAGCCGAGTGTGTGAATATCTTGTCCCTTGTGACTTCAGGCTGAGGCAGCTTGCTATCCCATGTGACAGTTCGTTCCGTTACGTGCCTACACTGTCAACAACTGATCTTGATAACGGTCCCAATAACTCTGTTATTGTTGATGACAAGGCGCCTACCATGACAAAGCCAAGTAAAAGATTTGTGGCTTCATCGCCGAAACATGGGAGTAAGTGACAAGTTTAAAACGATGGAGCTTATGGAGTTAATATCTCTCCAAAAACCTCAACTCCCCGTATACGGAATCGACGAGCAACTGAAAACCTGCGGGCATACAGTCATTAAACTGTCTTCTTCACACTGTCATTTAAAGCCAACAGAAATTATATGGGCTCAAATTGTAGGTTAGACTGCCAGATAAAATAATTACTCTGCGTGCAGTCGATGTACTCAGCTAAGAAAGTTTTAAGGAAGGATATATTTAAAAGAAAAGTTCGTTATAGAAAATGACGCGCCATTAAATGACAGCTATGGCAATGATACTTCAAATATCCATTTAAAACCGTCAGCTGTATATGGAAATTGTTGTTCGCAGGACACACTCGATCATCACTTCGAGTGCTCAAAATTTGTTGCGGTATGGGACGTAGTAAGGAACATGATTCGGCGGATCAATAGAACGGACGTAAACAATACACAGTGTTTCCAAAACCAAAGCGACATAAAACAACGTGGATCATGGGGCACAAAATATACAATTTTTCGACTTAAATGACTGAATGAACCGCAGTATCTGGCATACTTATGGGGTGAACATGAGAAAGTAACTCGGCATCCAAAATACAAGATTACATACACGAATTTTCTCAAGATTCCTAAATTTAAAGCTTAAGACAATATGAAATTTTCACTCTGCAGCGGAGTGTACAGCATTTGCCCACGAAAGGCAAAGGTACCGAGTTCGAGTCACTGTTCACACACAGTTTTAATCTGTAAGGAAAATTCGTATCAATGTACACTCCATTGCAGAGTAAAAATTTCGTCTTGCATTCATCCCCCACGTTGTGGTTAAGCCATATCTCCGCAGTATCCGTTCTTGCAGGACAGCGAGGATGGGTCCTGAGTCGTCCTTGGGTAGCGCATTCGGTAGACCACTTGTCCGTGAAAGCAAAGGTCCCGAATTCGAGTCTCGGTATTGCACAGAGTTTTAATCTGCCAGGAAGTTGCTTATGACAATATTTTGAGATAAAAGCTTATGCAAAGAAAAAAGTAACTGAGAAAAATTTAGCTCGTGTATCATTATTGCAGTGCTTAAGTGAGTTTCGAATTAGACGTATAACAAGTGTTAAAATTCATCTCTGAGACATCAGTGTAACTAAACATCTGGTAACTGCTGCACTTGTCCCTATACCATTGGACGTAGCCCGTACAATTAATGCAGCCCAAAGCTGTACTGCACATAATACGAAGTTAAATTAATCTTGTAATTAAAGGCTAGAGCTATGAACTAAATTCTGATTAAAAAGTTCGTTTTGTCTTTGTGTCCGCTTGTCAAAACATTTGTTACTTTTGTGGCTGCTCAGAGAAATAAAAAGTTGTTCACCAAAAGAAGCATTAGAGACATCGATGAGAGTAATCATTCATTGTTGTCATATAAAAATTAGACTGGCGAATTCAGCTGCGTGTTTGCAGTGTGTAATTTAAGTACTTGCATAGCAAAATTATATTTTCGTAAGCTTTTACCATTACTGAGTAAAATGTTATAAGCAACTGAGTCCGAATAAAGTACGTCTCAGACATTTAGTCTTAAGAGCATAAAAGAAATCGCCTATGGTTTTCTGTCTGGGATTCTCCCGCCGACGTTCGTCTGATGATTTTTCTGACATTTCGCCAGCACAAGTGGCTGGCATTGTCAAAGCTTCACTCTCAATCATTGGAGCCGACCTCGCGGCCGCAGATTATACGTACCTGGCGCGCCAACTTCCAAGGTCTTTTCCGTGGTCTTTTCCGGTGCAGTTCTCCTCTTGCTACATGCAACGGTCGTCAGCCTCATTAAGGGAATCCAGGATCGGTTTACCTTAAGGCTGTCTTCTTTCTTATTGAAGCTATTCCCGTGTTTGCGTATTTCTGTAGCTTCTGTGAAGAAGTTGGTGTGATAGCTCCCTACAACCAGAACGTCGGTGTCAGCGAATGTTACCACGTGGTCGGCCTCACACAGCGCGTGCTCTGCCACGGCCGATTTCTCCACCTGCCCCAACCTGCAATGTCGCTTATGTTCTGTGATTCTGGTGCTGACTGATCGTCAGGTCATTCCAACATAACTTTTCCACATAGGCATGGTATGCGGTATATTCCTGACATTGCAGGTGGGTCGCTTTCCTCCTTTGCCGATCTCAGACACTCTTTGATCTTCTTTGTCGGTTTGTAAATAGTCTTTACGCCGTGTTTGCGCAATCTACGGCAAATTCTGTCCATCACTCTGGGAATGTATGGCATTTCTTTTTCCGCTGTGTCACTTCGCTGCGTGTTTGACTGTTACACTTCTGATATAACTGGTGGAGTACCCATTGCTCCTCAGAACTTTCCACGTGTCGCATCTCGAGTCTCAGATGCTGCGGCTCACATACATGTCTTGCTAGCGTTACGAGCGTACTAATCATGCCTAGAAATGGTAATTGTTTGTCCTTTACTGCTTCCATGGTAAATATTATTTTGGTACGGAGGCTGTTAAAGTGTCACAAGCTGTTGCTCACCATGCCTCCACAAATGTTCAAATGTGTGTGAAATCTTATCGGACTTAACTACTAAGGTCATCAGTCCCTAAGCTTACACACTACTTAACCTAAATTATCCTAAGGACAAACACACACACACACACATGCACGCGGGAGGACTCGAACCTCCGCCGGGACCAGCCGCACAGTCCAGGAGTGAAGCGCCTTGGACCGCTCGGCTAAAAAAGCGCGGCATGGCTTCACACAACGAAGGTGTCATCGACGTATCTATACCACACATTACGTTCATAAGATACCACGTCCAGTGTTTGTGCTTCGAAGTGTTCCATGAATAAGTTGGCCACACTGGACTAAGATGACTAACCATGACGATGCCTTCCAGCTGTTCGTAGAAGTTGCCATTCCACGTGATATAGCTCGTGGAAAGACATGCGTGAAAGAGCTGCTTACAGGCGTTGACATACGTCAACGGGGACAGATAAAAATGTGTGCCCCGACCGGGACTCGAATCTGGGATCTCCTGCTTGCATGGCAGACGCTCTATCCATCTGACCATCTTCTTCTGTGCGAATGCACAAACAGTGCCCGAACTCTTACGGGAACCGGCAACGCGCCGCAAGTAATGAGTATAATGGGCGGGGACACTACGAATGTAGTGCGGGACAATACGTTGAGAATGTGGGTTTCGCAGGAGGCTGCCAAGAGATAAATCCCCGCAGTCGCGCTATCCTCTGTGTCCTTGGTGGCTCAGATGGATAGAGCGTCTGCCATGCAGCTAAGGGTGTTCATTTCATTGTAATTTCATTCTAACGAGCTGCATGGTCACCGATGGTATCTGTTTTTTCGGACATGACCATCTTAGTATATATGCGTGAAAGAGCTTGATCATGTCTTGCGCGGAAATTGAACCGATGTGCTGCAGAAAGCACTGAGTGGCACTTTAGTAAGCAAAGAAGCCGGCTGGGGTGGCCGACCGATTCTAGGAGCAACAGTCTGGAACCGCGCGACCGCTACGGTCGCAGTTTCGAATCCTGCCTCGGGCATGGATGTGGGTGATGTCCTTAGGTTAGTTAGGTTTAAGTAGTTCTAAGTTCTAGGGGACTGATGACCTCAAAAGTGAAGTCCCGTAGTGCTCAGAGCCATTTGAACCATTTTAAGCAAAGAAACAACATGAAAGCTGACCAAAATGTCGTTTGGTGCAAGTTTTAGTTTCTTCAGCTCCTCAATGAAATGTCACGAGTCTTTTGTGCATGTGTCAGTCATCCCCACATGCGGCTGTAGCAGAGAGGACAAATATTTTGCCAGTTTATACGTCGGTGAGCCAGGAGTGCTAACAAGCGGTCTTAGTGGAACTTTATTCTTATGGATGTTTGGTAATCCATACAGCCAAGGTGTCAGGAAGTCTTTTCTGAAAGTATTTGTATGGAGTGTAGCCATGCGCGGAAGTAAAACATGGACGATAAACAGTTTAGAAAAGAAGAGTATAGAGGATTTTTAAATGTGATGCTACAGAAGAACGCTGAAGATTAAGTGGGAAGATCACATAACTAATGAGAACGTAAGGAACAGAATTGGCGAGAAAAGAAATTTGTGGTACAATCTAACTAGAAGAAGGAGTTGGTTGATTGGATACATTTTGTGACATCAAAGGATCACCACTTTAGTACTGGAGGGAAGTGTTGGGAATAAAAATCGTTGAGGGAGACCAAGAGATGAAAACAGTAAGCATTTTCAGAGGGATGTATACTGCATTAGTTATTTGGTGATGAAGAGGCTTGCACAGAATAGAGTAGCATGGAGAGCTGCATCAAACCAGTCTTCAGACTGAAGAATACAGCAAAAGTGACAACAACAACAACAACAACAACAACAACAATACTCCTTCCTGATGTACGGATGTGAGATCTGGACCATAACAAAGGCTGAACGGATTAGAATAAACTCCTTTGAATTATGGTGTTGGAGCAAAGAGTACGAACAGTACGAAGAGTACGAACAGGTCAGTATTAAAGCAAGTAAAACTAGGCTTTTCCCTTGGAGGGTCTGATACTGAAACAAAAGTTAGCCTATGAGAGAGACGTTAGAAGACATGATTGGCAAGAAAAGACTTTAATGCTGGGAAAGATCGAAGGCGTAAGGAGAAGAAGCGGCAGTAGGATGAGATGGATCGATGACATTACAGAAGTAATAGATTTCAACCAAGAAAGCCTTGGGAAGGTAATGCAGGACAGAAGAAATTGGCGTGATTTAGTTGACGAGGGAATGTAGAATCGGAATCGACTAAACGATAAGAGGGAGAGAGATCTTTTCAAAAATTCTAAAAAGCGACTGGCTGTATAATATACCGAAATAAATCGACGATTTAAATCACAGTTGCTGTTCGCAACCCTCAACGGATATAGTGAATTTCTAGTTTCCTCCATTTAAGGCGAGACGTAGGCGAAAATACATCCAGCCATTTAAACATCGGTATCTCCTATAATACTACTATTGAGGTGTTAAAACCTGAGATTATTATGCAGAACAGAGTGCACGATGTTTTGTACAGTTTTTGTTTGACAATATTAATGGACTTCTATTTAATAAGGATTTGATTTTTTAATTGCCAGTGTACATATAACGTACCTCTTCTCATAAACTAATTAACCATTAATACTGAAACTTTATAGCTTATATTGCGTAAACGGCTGGTAAAACGTATGCAGCAGATTTTTGTTTAAGCTAATAGTTGCTTTCAATTAGGTTTTCAGTTTTATGTTACGCGAGATTGCTCTAATTTCCTCTTCGGCGAAGGAGAACTTTTCTTAGACAGAAGATAGAGAAAAGGTGCAGCACTGGATTGTTCAGTAAGTGATTTTTATGAATTGTGCCACATTTCAGGGAGTTTTCTGTTACAGCTCGGGAGAAAAGGTACATTGTACCTAAAAAAAATCTTCGGCAAACCTAATTTAAAGCTTTGAACCAATTTTTAACAATATTTCCATGCCTCTAGTCACTAATGCTGTCAATATCCATCATCTTCAAGCTCTTTGTTGTCTTTATGGAGTATTCTCTTCCCCTGCTACCTTCGCCAAGCATACTTTTGCGTATTTCCGTCTACTGCCTGGGATTTGTCAGGTCATGTTGCGTCGCTGCTTCTGAATGTCTTCAGTGCGAATGCACCTAGGTGGAAGCCTAATCCCTGCAGCCACTTAATTATACTCACATTTCTACTATTAAACGCTAGAGAGGCACCACATGCAGTTATCTTCACATTTGGGGACACACACAATGTTTTCCGACAACGCATCCATGTAAGGTGATTGTAGCTCTCATTCATGTTTTTTGTTTTCCCATGTACACACTTTTTTAGCAGTTCAAGGTATCTGCAGATCGGCTTTATAACATGCCTGAAGATATTTTTAAAACATATATATAGGCAGGTTTCGATTATGAATCGATGAGATGTCTTCGTTAAAGGACCAGTTTAATAAATTAAACAATGAAAAATCTCATTTTTTCCCTATTTTGCCCTACATCTGCCTTAAAGATGGTTTTGAGGCCTCCTATGAACAGATGGTGGAAGTGGTGCAGATATGCCTCGCTGTTCAGTTTTTCTCGGAATATATTGGAAAGCTAGTGCAGCAATGAACCATGCTGAAATACTAAACACCTTTTCCCAAAGCTGTTTCACAGAGGAAGAATGCACTGCAGTTCCTTCTCTAAATCCTCGCACAAACGAAAAAATGGCTGACATCGAAATAAGTGTCCAATGAATAGAAAAGCAACTGGAATCACTCAACAGAGGAAAGTCCACTGGACCTGACGGGATACCAATTCGATTCTACACAGAGTACGCGAAAGAACTTGCCCCCCTTCTAACAGCCGTGTACCGCAAGTCTCTAGAGGATCGGAAGGTTCCAAATGATTGGAAAAGAGCACAGGTAGTCCCAGTCTTCAAGAAGGGTCGTCGAGCAGATGCGCAAAACTATAGACCTATATCTCTGACGTCGATCTGTTGTAGAATTTTAGAACATGTTTTTTGCTCGAGTATCATGTCGTTTTTGGAAACTCAGAATCTACTCTGTAGGAATCAACATGGATTCCGGAAACAGCGATCGTGTGAGACCCAACTCGCTTTATTTGTTCATGAGACCCAGAAAATATTAGATACAGGCTCCCAGGTAGATGCTATTTTTCTTGACTTCCGGAAGGCGTTCGATACAGTTCCGCACTGTCGCCTGATAAACAAAGTAAGAGCCTACGGAATATCAGACCAGCTGTGTGGCTGGATTGAAGAGTTTTTAGCAAACAGAACACAGCATGTTGTTATCAACGGAGAGACGACTACAGACGTTAAAGTAACCTCTGTCGTGCCACAGGGGAGTGTTATGGGACCATTGCTTTTCACAATATATATAAATGACCTAGTAGATAGTGTCGGAAGTTCCATGCGGCTTTTCGCGGATGATGCTGTAGTATACAGAGAAGTTGCAGCATTATAAAATTGTAGCGAAATGCAGGAAGATCTGCAGCGGATAGGCACTTGGTGCAGGGAGTGGCAACTGACACTTAACATAGACAAATGTAATGTATTGCGAATACATAGAAAGAAGGATCCTTTATTGCATGATTATATGATAGCGGAACAAATACTGGTAGCAGTTACTTCTGTAAAATATCTGGGAGTATGCGTGCGGAACGATTTGAAGTGGAATGATCATATAAAATTAATTGTTGGTAAAGCGGGTACCAGGTTGAGATTCATTGGGAGAGTCCTTAGAAAATGTAGTCCATCAACAAAGGAGGTGGCTTACAGAACACTCGTTCGACCTATACTTGAGTATTGCTCATCAGTGTGGGATCCGTACCAGATCGGGTTGACGGAGGAGATAGAGAAGATCCAAAGAAGAACGGCGCGTTTCGTCACAGGATTATTTGGTAACCGTGATCGAGTTACGGAGATGTTTAACAAACTCAAGTGGCAGACTCTGCAAGAGAGGCGTTCTGCATCGCGGTGTAGCTTGCTCGTCAGGTTTGGAGAGGGTGCGTTTCTGGATGAGGTATCGAATATATTGCTTCCCCCTACTTATACCTCCCGAGGAGATCACGAATGTAAAATTAGAGAGATTAGAGCGCGCACGGAGGCTTTCAGACAGTCGTTCTTCCCACGAACCATACGCGACTGGAACGGGAAAGGTAGATAATGACAGTGGCACGTAAAGTGCCCTCCGCCACACACCGTTGGGTGGCTTGCGGAGTATAAATGTAGATGTAGATGTGTACTGAAATTGTGAGTGACTATGTTGAAAAAATACATCACTGTAATTTTCCTTAGTAATGTTAGAAAAAGGTTGCGCAGATCCTTTTTACTTACCCTCAATAAAACGTCTGACCTCGAATAAGGATTGCTTTAGTCACATCCCCTACTCGTATACAGCTTGGGGGTAGCAGTCAGCAAATGTTAAATGCATTATGTTCTCCATTTTAAGGTTCGCGGTCTACAGTTGCGTGATCTCCTTCCAGCCGCCACGGCAGCATTATACGTCGTTCAGCATCCAGCACGCCGCGGCAAGACACGCGGCGCCAAGTTCTGAGCTGCAAATCCGCCGCCAACTCCTCCGCCGCTGCGGTGCGCGCTTGCTTACCACATTCGATCCCTGCTACAATAGTTCCCGCAGAGTGCTCATGACGCCCGACAAAGCGTGAAGCCAAGTGCTCCAGCGGCTTCTCGGGAGGCGGGAAGCACAAAAGAAAATCGACTGAAGGAAATGCCGCGCATTCTGCACAATCCCCTGCCTATTCTCTTCGCTATAGTTCTCCGAAGAAGCGCCACGAGACGCAACGGTTTCTGTTTCCCCCGTTCCTCGCAGAGCAGCGCGCATAGCGCCAGAGTTGGCTGCAGTTGCCGAGAGATGGCGGGCAGGGTCACAGCGGGTGCTACGAATCTCGTCTCTTTGCTAGCTTGGATGAGGAAGGCAAATGTTTCTCAATTCATCGTGCTGCCAAGTTTGTCCCATTTGTTGTCGTGACTCTGCCGTATGGCCGGATCTTTCTACGTGGAAAAAATTTATCTGCAGTGGTGAGAGACGACAGTGAAATTCTATTCTGTGCAGTCTTGTCAGCTTCACTCTCAGCATTTTTCTCGACCAAGCGTCCTGAAGTCGTCTCTTCTGTTAGTTCAGTTCTTTCATCACACGAAAAACATTTACTAAAAAGAACGAGGGCATTATATCGACGTACTTCTTGCATTCCGCCGGCCGCGGTGGTCTCGCAGTTCTAGGCGCGCAGTCCGGAACCGCGCGACTGCTACGGTCGCAGGTTCGAATCCTGCCTCGGGCATGGATGTGTGTGATGTCCTTAGGTTAGTTAGGTTTAAGTAGTTCTAAGTTCTAGGGGACCGATGACCGCAGCTGATAAGTCCCATGGTGCTCAGAGCCATTTGAACCTTCTTGCATTCGCTCCAGATGTATGTGAAACGAGTGTAAATAATTATTACGAAGCCTTCGGTTCACCGATGAACTATACTGGTAAAATACACTGTTCAAAAGAAGTAGGGAAACACGTGCGTCAACGTCCGGTATGTTAAATCCATTTTGATACAGGCGCTACCTGTGGTCTTATTGGATGGCTTGAGATCTTCGCTTTCAATGTCGACAACAATTAAAATCATTCGTTGTCTATTGGCTGTGTTATGCATTACACTATCAGGTTGACCCCTCAGAAGGAAGTGATTGCTGTTGTCACCATGTTTTCTAATGCGATTGCAGTTGTCATTTGTGGACGTTGTATTCAACCAGGCACATGCAGTGCGTCATCGTCCAAGTTGCAACAGCAGTACGATCCGAAAAGGATGGACTTTAGGTCTTGTGCAGCGGATGCCAATGTCTCTTCATATGTCATCCATAGGTTGTGGACAAGTTACAGTCAGACAGGTCAGTTCACAAGGCGTTTTGGACAAGGTCGTCGATACATTACAATCCCATGTGAAGACTGATATCTCGCCATCTCTGCGTTGCGGCGTCATACGTTTACCGCCAGAGCACTGCAAGACGGTCTCAGGAAGAACACTTCATCTGCTGTGTTCGACCACACTAGTGAATAGATTACGAGAAAGGACGTTACAACCCCGACATCCTGTTTGAGTACCCCGCCTGACACGACAATACCTTGCAGCTGGCCTTCTGTTCTGCAGTTCCCATGTCAACCGACAGCTTTGTCACTGACGAAGTTCTGCGATGGACGAGTCCAGATGTCCTCTGACTCAAGGTGATGGCTGTGATCATGTGCGGAGACCCGTGGCGAGCGGTTCCTGCCAAACGTTGTCCAGAAAATCGACTGTGATGTTGTGGGGAGGCTTAAGTGTTGATAGCCATACGGATCTCGTCGTTGTCCATGGTCACCTTGCCAGGTGCCGGGGTGGAGAAGAGTTTGTACCTCTTTAATTCAGACGAATTTTGCATGAGAATGAGACATGCACTCGACCCCTTCCTTATCTACCAGCTAATTAATTATGAGCACAACGGAAACGGAAGGAAATGATGGTGGACCCTGCTAGTTGGTAAAGTAAGGAGTGCACACTCACAATAATTTGATAAAAATTTTAATCTACTCAAAAAAAGAGAACTTTATCATAATAAACAACAGGAAATGGGGTTCTGCCTATGTCTACGAAATGATATGCGGATTAAATATTACAATGAGATTTATTATACATCAGAACATAAATGCACATGATTGTTGACACACACAGTAAGTTAAAGGATAGGGTATACTGAAATATTATGAGAATAAGAGTTGGCTCAAGAACAAGGGGCCCCTACTCTCTGTGATGCAATAGACTGACGATAATGACTGGAGGTCCTAATGAATCAAATATGAATCTCCTGACTATATAGCAGTATCGCAATTAGCAGTGAGAGCTCAAATGGGATCATATAGAGAAATAAGCAAGGTGGACTTGTAGCAAAGTGAGCGCGCGTGCTGCTGAGGGATTCAGTATTAAATTGATAAGGTCCTACAATGCCGGAGCCGCAAAATACTGTACTAGTACTGAAATCTGCAACATGTCGTCGGTAGGCAGCGTCCTGATGACGTAGGGGCCGACTTCTGGCGTGCAGCAACTCTGTGTCAACCCCTGGCCGGGAAGGCTGTCCGAGAATTCTAAGTTCTTCCGAAAACGAGCCACCAAGTCGCAAGACTGTCCGGCCCTGGAGAAGATCAGATCCCGAATCCCACGCCCGCGCAACGCAAGAGCGAAGCCAACATTGCTCTACTCCCTACTCTCCTCGAAAAACTGCGAATCAGCATTCAGTGCTGATTCCAAAATTCCCCCACACTGTCTCGGAACATCATTCGCGCCAATAGCGACCGTTCCCTCCAATGTCGAGCAGGGTTTTATGACGTCAACTAGCCTCAGTTTAAGTTGACCAATCATGCCTCTGCTATTCAGCTGAGGGCACTGAACCTGCCGTTTGACCGGCTACGAAAACAGTCTGCCTAGACCAATAGCCATCCAGCGCTAGATAGTCGCACCCAGCAGGGCACAATCCACAAGTATTCTCAGAATCAAGAGGACAATGCAGTCAGTCGGTGCCAGGAATCTTCGTTCCGGACGCGCCGGAACGGTAAACACATAAACTACAGCGACACTCAGATGTCTCGCAGGTCGTTTCACCCTGCATACAATAGGCGAAACTCGACCGACGTCTTTCGCTCCGCCAGGCGCTTAAGCCCATTGTACGAACCCTCAGAATTTGGGGAAGTGCAGCCCTCAACCGGAAATGCAGTGTGCCGCGTCCTCCGATGCTCGTCTCGCACAGGCCACACATGGAAGTAGCCCAACATGTTTAGGAATCAAGTGAAAAGTATTTTTTGAGCTCTCAGTACAAATACTCTAATTACAATAACCTTATTTGGTCTGTTACTACCACGCAATGACATAGAACATTAATAAAATTGACGAGAATGAGAGGCGATATGCGAAAGAGGGCATGGAACCTCTCAACCTTGCCGCTAGGCAGTACATCCAACAGATACATCCTTTTGGACTATGTGGTGGCTGCTGCATACGGTGTTGCCCTGAATTCCTTCTATTGTCAGGGCCTACGTGGCAGGCGTCAGCTGGGATGTCTTGCGAAGCGTGGACGTTGAAGTTAAGGAAAGGCCGACTGTGAGTCCCGACCTGAAACCCACTGTGCATGCATGGGACATGCTTGACAGACGTGTTTGTGGTCGTCCTGGTCCACTACAGAGTCTCTGAGAACTCTTATGGCCTCTCATTGAAGAATGGGTACGGATACAATAGGGTAACCTCTGCAGGCTTATAGAGAACATGCCAAATAGGTGTCAGGCAGCGTTGAACGCTTGAGAGGTTATAAATATTACCGAAGTTCTCAAAGTCCACTGGAAAGCACCCAGGGTGGCGGGATGAACGACTGTTACCACTTCATTTTAGACACGTGTCGGACATTTCAGTTCTTCTTGTGAAAATAGTCGAGCAAGTAATGATGTTTTGTCGCATTTGTCATTGATGAAAGATAAAGGTTATGATTTGATAACATATCTAGTCCTTAGTTATTGCTTAATGGAGTAGGGCAGACACCTAAAGTCATGTTCCCCAGTTTCTTTTTAACAGTGTACGTATATAAGTAATATTTCCTTTGCTATTAGCCACACAAACACCATCCTGCTGATTTCATAGCTTAAATCATGCTCATTGGGAAGTAACAGGAAATGAAGTGATTTGTACCGTATTTCAGGAGATCTCTCAGCATTTATTTTATGTCTGCAACCTGTTTTGGCTGTTAATTTACCAGGTGAACGTTTATGACTATAGTAAACTTTGGGAAATCCAAGACTATAGGACGCGAGGTTCTATTTAAGTTGTGCTTGGGAAATGAGTGTTGTGGACTGGTGCAGGAATCCCACATTACCTTCATGAGCAAGTTTCTCTTGGTCATGGATTCCTGTTGCCGTCTCCAACCTATTATGGAGTGCAAAATATGTATCTGTGCAGAGACGGCGTAACCTCTGTCACCGTCAAGGCAAGATGTGGTGTAAGACTAGAGGTGGTGTTACGCGGTATTAGCTTTATTTTCCCTAGGGGTGAATAATTTTTGTACAATATGGTGTAAGGCGGTAAGATTTTTCCACCATGCCTTCCCGCGGGTGTGGGCCCATCCGAAATAGCGACTGCCTTGAAACAGACTTCCAAAATACGCCTGAAGACTGAGGAGAAGAAAAGGATCTCCAGGAACCTAACCAAGGAATTAGCCAATAATCCAACTAATCTAGATATTGTCAAAGCAGTAGACGTCGAGGACGTTACCCAGGCCCTAACACTAATGAAAAGAGGGAAAGCAGCTGGACCCGACGAAATCCTCCCAGAATTTCTGAGGGAGCTGGGACCCATTGGGAGGAAATGGATGGCCAAGCTCTTCACGGAATGCATTAAATCAGGTACACTCCCGAAGTTATGGAAAGAAGCTAAGGTAATAGCGGTACTGAAACCAGGGAAGGATGGAGATAATCCAAAGAACTATAGACCGATCTCACTGCTTTGTACCTCTTAAAACTATTTGAGAGAATATTACTGGCCAGACTAGCACCATACATTGAGGCGAACCTCCCGGACTATCAAGCAGGGTTCCGTGTGGGAAGGAACTGCTGTGAACAAGTTTTGTCCCTTACAACATATATAGAGAAAGGCTATCAGAAAAAGTTGAAAACGGGCCTGGTATTAATAGATCTCACATCAGCCTATGACACTGTCTGGACCGAAGGACTACTGCTCAAGCTTACTCGAATCATCAAATGCAATCAGACGTACACATCACTAAAAAATATGCTGACAGGCAGGAAGATCAAGGTCTATCTCCATGCAAAGAGCAGCAAAAGCATGGTCATAACCAATGGCCTGCCGCAGGGGTCAGCCCTGGCGCCGACCCTTTTTAATTTATACATATCTGATATGCCGAGCACCAGGTCGCGTAAATTTGCGTATGCGGATGACCTGGCCATCACATACCAAAGTAAAAATTTCGAAGATCTTGAAAAAACATTGAATGCGGACCTTAAAGCGCTGAACACCTACTACCTTAAGTGGCATTTGCATCTCGACCCCAATAAAACGACCAGTACCATAATGCACCTTAATAACAGAGCTTCAAGCAGGAAACTACAGCTTTCCCTGAATGACCGGCATATCAGACATGAAGATAAGCCCAAATATCTGAGAGTAAAATTAGACCGCACACTAACGTTTAGCTCCCATCTGGAAGACACCAAACAGAAATTAAAATCTCGAAATGCCATTATGTCTAAACTGGCCGGAACATCATGGGGGTGCGGAGCTAATACACTAAGGACGTCAGCATTAGCCCTCGTGTACAGCGTGGCTGAATATTGTTCACCAGTCTGGGCGAAAAGTGGGCATGTAAATAAAGTAGACACCCAATAGAAAGAGACGATGAGAATTATCTCAGGCACGCTTAGGGCTACACCATGTGACTGGCTCCCAGTCCTTGCCAACATAGAACCCCCTGATACAAGGCGCTCCATGGCGACCTCAAGAATATACAGGAAGATCGTACACAATCCAGAACTCCCTATACACCAAGACTTATCACCATCAACAGGCTAAAATCTAGGTCCCCCTTTTGGAAGATTGGCAGGGAAGTACAGGACTTCGACCCAAAGCTAGCCTGGGGGGAATCATGGCGCAAAGGGACACACAAGAACCAAAAGCTTATCGATGACCCCAGCAAGAAGATAAATGGTTTTGATCTCCCTCGGAAGCTCTGGGTTGCCTTAAATCGCCTTAGAACATGAGTGGGAAGATGCAAACATCTAATGAATAAGTGGGGACTTGCGGAGAGTCCTGTGTGTGAATGTGGTGAAATCCAGACAATGGATCACGTACTGGTATGTGAAGTGGTAGGATATAGTGGTGAACTGAAGGACATACATTACCTGCCTGACCTAGCCATAGATTGGCTCAAAACTATAACTAGCATTGTGTTGTGTTGTAATTTCCTGGTGGATTGTAATGACACTGTAATATTTGCCTTGTATATGCCGAACGAATAAATAACCATGCCTTCAATATTATGTAATTCTTTTCGATTTGTGTTTATATTAGATCACCGTTCACAATGCACGATCGGTTTATTAATCATTTCATTGGCAGATACTGGCCAGTACCATGCACTAACAATTACAGTAGTATTGCACGCCTGGGAGTTAATTAGAGCTGAGCGGTGGCAGAAAGGGCAATGTGGGCAACGCATTCCTCAGAGGCCACTATTGGCTAAAGTGAGTCTGGGAAGAGAGTCGTAACGTTCTGCAGAGGCGGATATTTGCTACTCTGAGAGAGAGATGATTCAGTAGTCGATGGTTTACAATGCTGGAGGGCAGAAGCGCGGACAGTGTGGGTAGGGGTCTGCTCTCTGGTGGTTTGAAAAAATTCCAGGATGGCATACTTGACAGAGGAGCATTGGGGAAGGAGGAGATAAAGCATCCTTTCAGTGCAAGAGAATGCACGGGCAAGGGCACCCATACGATAGATTGAGGGAGGCTGGATCTGGGGTATGGCATATTTTTAATATTTTGGAAGATTAAAGATTTTCAGCTCAGCACTCGTCAAAAAGCTGTGGAATATTGTCGTTTAAATCGTTTTCCTGAAATAAAAACACATGCGAGTGGGTCCTAGACCTCCCTTGTCCATAGGTATGGGCGCCCTTGTGCACGGGGTCGAAAATGATGATTGTGACATTTGAGGAATCTTCTCATGGGAAGCGTCGGAGCACGTTTCCCACCGGAAATCAGAGATGCATGTTTGATTGGCCGGGTATTAACGATGTAGGAGGGGAAGCGAAAACTTCCAGAAAGTTTTTTGAAAGGAGTATGAGCTCCAGGCAGTTGACTGGCAGATTCATGACCCATTTAGTGGGAGATAGGAACGTATGTCACTTTGTAGTCAAAACTATTCACTACAGACCAATGGAGTTTATGCATGGGAGTAGCCTTTAGTCTCGCACTGTGCATTATGGTGTTTTGGTCACGGTAGGTGGAAGTGGGTGGATGTGGGTGTCAAAAATTTTAATTAAGAGTCGGTGAAGCCAACACAATGTGCGTTGTGTAGTCTCTGCCTAGTCTCCAGTCAGTGATACAACGAGATCTTTGGCTCGTGGTAAACTTTTAACACAATGCAAAATGATTATATGGGAATGAAGAATGACCCACAAAAAACGTCCTGAAGCACTCGACACAATATTGCAAGATCTTCGGAAAAACAGAAGATCAATGGGAGTTTTGTTGCTACTATCAGGAGACTTTTGGCAAACATTAGCGGTAATTCCAAAATCAGTACTGGCAGTTGAAATAAACGCAAGTTTAAACAGATTAATATTTTTGGATAAGATTGAAAAGTTATCTTTGAGAGAAAATATGCGTGCAATAATGATATGAGATCCAAATCTCACATACTTGCCGAAAATTTATTAAATGTAAAATGGGAAATGGCACTTGCCCTCTTGATCTGTACTCTGGTAAGTTTATTTTAATTCAAGAATTATGCAGCGTGGCAGAAGCCAAGGAACAACTTATTGATGAAGTGTATCCAGCGATTGAAATGAACTACCTAAAGATAGAATGATTGTGTGAGCGAACGATTTTAACACCAAGAAATGACCTAGTGCAACAAATAAATCAGAAATACAGAAGATGGTTTCAGAAGCAGAAACAATATACAAATCGATAAACACAGTAATAGATCAAGAAGAGAGTGTCAACTTTCCAACCGATTTTTTAAACTCATTAAATCCGTTCAGTATACCTCTGCAAGCTTTGAAACTGAAAGCTGGATTGCCAGTAATAGTATTATGAAATATTAACTCACGCAAATTGTGTAATGGAACAAGATTGTGTGTCAAACAACTACTTAATATTATTGAAGCAATAAAACAAAGTGGCGAACAAGAAGGAAAATCGGTGTCCATACCAAGAATCTCATTGATTTCAACTCAAGTGCAATTTTCTTTTACAAGATTTCAATTCCTGCAAAATTAGCTTATAGTATGACAACCAACAAGGCTCAGGGCCAAACATTTCACTAATGCAGAGTTAATTTGAAAGAACCCTGTTTTTCACATGATCAGCTCTACTTTGTGTTTCACCAGTCGGACAAGCATAAAAGTTATAGGTGTACGCGCTACATATCCAAACATCAAATATAGTACATAAGAACATAATTTAATGTAAAGACTTCATATGTAAAATATTTGTGCGAAAAAAAAAAAAACGAAACGAAAAGGTCTTTCACTGCAGTTTTCTTGTCCATTATTACATTTGTAAAACTGCTGACAGAAAAGTGAAGCTCTATCGAAGGGGGTTATTATCATATATTGTTTTTATAACGGCCACTGGGATTCGTCGCCTGAGCACCAACGTAGACGGTGCATGCCTAGGAGGAGCAGCAGGCACATGGTGTGCGGATACTTCCCAGTGGGGCTCGATCGAAGACACTTCCGTCCGGTGATCGACGTAGAGACTTCGTTGGCGAGAGCGACAGCGGAGAATCTGGCGCTTGGATTTTGAGAAGTTCCTGGTTAGTGAGCGAACAAAAAATCATGACTTGTGTTCTGTCTTGTACTGAGGTAATTTTAGCTCTAGGAATTTACGGACGCAAATACTGCGTTCACTGTGTATGCAGGGAATTACAAGTATGCCATATACATCATCTGCACAGCAGCCAACGCCCCAACGAGCAGATCATTGATGCAGTATAACTGCTGTCCATACTTCAGTTGGGGTATGCGCACTTCAGTTAGGTGGTTAGGGAAACACTCGTAGTAAATGTGTTGAGTTCCGTTTGCTTGTCCACTGTGCTTGTCCTGAAAGTGCCAGTGAGGCTAATCTGTATCAGCCAATTCTGTGTCCATCTATTAAAGGGGTGTGTAGTCTAAAGAAAGTCAAACATATATTCTGCCAATCTCGAAATTACGTGGAGGGTAGAATCCGATATTGTGTACTTAATATTTGTACAATTTTTTGCACTCAGTAGAATAAATCATTTGCGGTATACAAGTTATGACTCATTCTATTAGCATCCCGATAGGAATATCTGGTTTGATTTCCTAGACTGAAGTGAAGTAAAGCAACATCTCGATACTTCGTTTCATTGAAATCATTAGGTGTAAGCTGTCTGTGGCAGGGTCGTTCTACTCGTTTGCAGGCGTGAGAATTCCATTACGGAGACAACATTAAGCAACCATACATACACACGCTGTATGTTACTGGCACCACGGGGGTTTACTTAAAAATGGTTATCAAGGCAATATTGTAACTTCCAATATTTCACATTAATGCGCTTCGACTTGCTGGGACAACTCTCAGTTTTCTGTTATATGGCCTAAAGCTCTCTAAAACAAGAGCTTCTTCACGAAGCTATAGTTAATGTTCAAAACTGTGTGTGAAATCTTGTGTTCAAATGTGTGTGAAATCTTATGGGACGTAACTGCTAAGGTCATCAGTCCCTAAGCTTACACACTACTTAACCTAAATTATCCTAAGGACAAACAAACACACCCATGCCAGAGGGAGGACTTGAACCTCCGCCGGGACCAGCCGCACAGTCCATGACTGCAGCGCCTTGGACCGCTCGGCTAATCCCGTTAATGTTTCAACACTCAAAACACCTGAGTCATCTGAAGTACATGCAAATGTCTATCTCACCCAGTTTAATTAATATAGAGTTATATTATTACTGGGTGTTGTGTGATGTCCTTCGGTTAGTTAGGTTTAAGTAGTTCTAAGTTTTCGGGGACTGATGACCATAGATGTTAAGTCCCATAGTGCTCAGAACCATTTGAACCATTTTTTATATTATTACTACTGAGCACAAGCCTCACTACATTTTTATTCCCCATTGTAGAACAATGAGAAGGTTAGCTTACTATGTTGGGCAATATTCCATATTTTCCTCTACAAAAAATTATCTCGTTATCTCTGATTAATTATTTATTTCCTCCTTTGATTTTGACACTGTAACAGCTGCAACACTGATCTGTGTGACTTTTGATCCAGTAGATCAGAATCTAGCACTGTGATTGTATGCAGAATACAGTATGATATTTTTGGTAAGCAGACACACATATGTCCAAACAATTTTTTTCTCAGTACCCCTGTGAAAGTAAAGAAATCACTGTTTACACTTTTCATATGGCTGTAACTCTCAGGATTTTGATCATTTATAGGAATGACGATACAAATCATTAATTACTCATTTTTCAGTAGTGGATCTTCATCACTTCGGTTTAGGGACGTACAATTAATGCCGATATTTATAAAATATTAATGTTAAGAATTTAAACATCTATGTTTTAATGTCGAAAATGATGCGCACAAAAACTGAAACAACAATGTTACAACAAAAAACATCGACCTTCGATGTTGGTTGATGGTATACGACTTGTTGCTATGGTCATCCTATCGATGGCACCACCACAGACGTCTTCTTACCAACCACACAAATGGCGCCATACATATAGAAAAACGGCAGCTTAAGCTACATTTCACTTCCGCCCATGGCAACGCACTTGCAAACAAATTTGCAGATTTCCTTACTTGCAAAAAACTCTTACAGACCAATAAGGATCACTCACTCACAACTTGATGCATCAACTCTCTCGAAAAATCACCTGCACCTACTATGCCCACGAGGTCCGCACACGGTCTATTCGATTTCACTAGCTTCCAGCCACTCCACCAAATTACTTCAACATCCTGCTTTTCACTTAATGAAGCTCTAGAGCAGAATGCAAGTACACTATCTGATTAAAAGTGTCCGAACAGCTCTACGTAATGCGGAACTGATCACTAAATGCTATTAGGGACGGGCTTGCCAATGTAAAAGAGGGCGGGGAATGTTGTGTTGTCAACAGAGCAGTAGTAACAGCAAAATGGGTCGGTAAGGAGAAATAAGTGACTTCGAATGTGGACTAATCATTGCATGCAACCTGAGCAACAGATGCGTCAGGGACATTTCATCCCTTATAAATCTGCCCAAATCGACTGTTGGTAATGACACTGCGAAGTGAAAGCACGAAGGAACAAGTACAGCTAAACCAATACCAGCTAGACCTCATTTACTAATAGAAAGAGACTGTGAAGCATCGCAAAAGGTGGTTGTGACAAAACGAAAGAAATTATCGGAAGGAATCACTCAATTTCAAAGCGCTACCATTATGGAATGCGGGGAGTAGCTCACAATTGGTTCACCTCTTACTTTAACAACAGACAGCAAAAGGTCATTATTCACAGTGTTGAGAATGGCGGTGATGTGGGGTCTGAGTGGGGTACGGTCAAAGGGGTGCGGGGGTGCCCGGGGATCAGTGCTGGGGTCACTCCTGATCCTTGTTTATATAAATAGTATGCCCTCTAGTATTACGGGTAATTCAAAAATATTTCTGTTTGCTGATGACACTAGCTTGATGGTAAAGGATGTTCTGTGCAACGTTCGCTCGGTTTCAAATAGTACAGTTCATAACATACGCTACTGGCCATTAAAATTGCTACACCAAGAAGAAGTGTAGACGATAAACGGGTATTCATTGGACAAATCTATTATACTAGAGTTCACATGTGATTATGTTTTCACGCAATTTGGGTGCATAGATCCTGAGAAATCAGTACCCAGAACAACCACCTCTGGCCGTAATAACGGCCTTGATACGCCTGGGCATGAGTCAAACAGAGCTTGGATGGCGTGAACAGGTACAGCTGTCCATGCAGCTTCAACACGATACCACAGTTCATCAAGAGTAGTGACTGGCGTATTGTTGCTCGGCCACCATTGATCAGACGTTTTCAATTAGTGAGAGATCTGGAGAATGTGCTGGGCTGGGCAGCAGTCGAACATTTTCTGTATCCAGAGAGGCCCGTACAGGACCTGCAACATGCGGTCGTGCATTATCCTACTGAAATGTAGGGTTTCGCAGGGATCGAATGAGCCACGGGTCGTAACACATCTGAAATGTAACGTCCACTGTTCAAAGTGCCGTCAATGCAAACAAGAGGTGACCGAGACGTGTAACCAATGGCACGCATACCATCACGCCGGGTGATACGCCAGTATGGCGATGACGAATAAACGCTTTCAATGTGCGTTCACCGCGATGTCGCCAAACACGGATGCGACCATCATGATGCTGTAAACAGAACCTGGATTCATCCGAAAAAATGACGTTTTGCCATTCGTGCACCCAGGTTCATCGTTGAGTACACCATCGCAGGCGCTCCTGTCTGTGATGCAGCGTCAAGGGTTAACACAGCCATGGTCTCCGAGCTGATAGTCCATGCTGCTGCAAACGTCGTCGAACTGTTCGTGCAGATAGTTGTTGTCTTGCAAACGTCCCCATCTGTTGACTCAGGGCTCGAGACGTGGCTGCACGATCCGTTACTGCCATGCGGATAAGATGCCTGTCATCTCGACTGCTAGTGATACGAGGCCGTTGGGATCCAGCACGGCGTTCCATATTACCCTCCTAAACCCACCGATTCCATATTCTGCTAATAGTCATTGGATCTCGATCAACGCGAGCAGCAATGTCGCGATACGATAAACCGCAATCGCGATCGGCTACAATCCGACCTTTATCAAAGTCGGAAACATGATGGCACGCATTCCTCCTCCTTACACGAGGCATCACAACAACTTTTCACCAGGTAACGCCGGTCAAGTGTTGTTTGTGTATGAGAAATCGGTTGGAAACTTTCCTCATGCCAGCACGTTGTAGGTGTCGCCGCCGGCGCCAACTTTGTGTGAATGCTCTGAAAAGCTATCAGTTGCATATTACAGCATCTTCTTCCTGTCGCTTAAATTTCGCGTCTGTAGCACGCCATCTTCGTAGCGTAGCAATTTTAATGGCCAGTAGTGTAAGTTCATGGCTAGTAGAAAATAAACTAAAGCTTAATCACAGTAAGACTCAGTTTTTACAGTTTCTAAAACATAATTCAACAAAACCTGACGTTTCAATTTCACAGAATGGGCGTATGATTGGTGAAACTGAACAGTTCAAATTTTTAGGTATTCAGATAGATAGTAAACTGTCGTGGAATGCCCACGTTCAGGATCGTGTTCAAAGACATAATGCTGCCATTTTTACTAGTCAAACGGTATCTGAAGTAAGTGATCGTTCGTTAGTGTATATTGCTTATTTTCATTCTCTTATATGGTATTATATTTTGGGGTAACTCTTCCCATTCTAAAAGATATTTTTGACTCAGGAACGGACGGTTCGGGCAATAAGTGATGTAAGTTCGCGAACTCTTGTCGACCCCTGTTCACTAGTCTGGGTACTTTGACATTGGCCTCTCAATACACATATTCTTTATTGTCGTTTCTCGTTAACAATATCAGCTTATTCCCAAGAATAGGAAACTTCCACACAGTTAATAAAATGGTTCAAATGGCTCTAAGCACTATGTGACTTAACATCTGAGGTCATCAATCCCATAGACTTAGAACTACTTAAACCAAACTAACCTAAGGACGCCCACACAGCCATGCCCGAGGCAGGATTCGAACCTGCGACAGTAGCAGCAGCGCGGTACCGGACTGAAGTGCCTAGAACCGCTCGGCCACAGGGGCCGGCACTCACTTAATACTTGGCGGAAATCCAACTTGCATTTGGGTCGGACTTCCTTAACTCTTGTGCCGTATACTGCTGCATCCGTTTTGAATAAACCACCACAATAATTAAAAAATCTTAGCATTGATCCACGCGCTTTCAAATCGAAACTGAAGAGTTTCCTCATGGGTCACTTCTTCTATTCTGTTGAGGAGTTCCTTGAAATGTTATAAATGTGATTGCGTTTATTTAAACTTATGGCATGACATTTTTGGGTTCATAAACATTTTATTTTTATCTGTTATTACTGTTATGTTGTTATTGCATGACCTTGGAGATTTGTTCCTCGATTTGGTCCTCTGGAACTTGACGTGTGAATAAAAAAAAAAAAAAAAAAACTAGTACACCTGTAACCATCATTGTGCGCGTGTAGTTAAAAGCAATGGGGTACAGTGGTCTGGCAGCTCCTCATAAACCATACGTTCCTGTACATCTACATCTACATCTTCATCTACATGGATACTCTGCAAATCACATTTAAGTGCCTGGCAGAGGGTTCATCGAACCACCTTCACAATTCTCTATTATTCCAGTCTCGTATAGCGCACGGGAAGAATGAACACCTATATCTTCTGATTTCCCTTATTTTATCTTGGTGATCGCTCCTCCTTATGAAGGTCGGTGTCAACAAAATACTTTCGCATTCGGAGGAGAAAGTTGGTGATTAGAATTTCGTGAGAAGATTCCGTCGCAACGAAAAACGCCTTTCTTTTAATGATGTCCAACCCAAATCCTGTATCATTTCTATGACACTCTATTCTATTTCGCGATAAAACAAAACGTGCTGCATTTCTTTGAACTTTTTCGATACACTCCGTCAGTCCTATCTGGTAAGGATCCCACACCGCGCGACAGTATTCTAAAAGAGGACGGACAAGCGTAGTGTAGGCAGTCTCCTTAGTAGACCTATTACATTTTCTAAGTGTCCTGCCAATAAAACGCAGTCTTTGGCTAGCCTTCCCCACAACATTTTCTATGTGTTCCTTCCAATTTAAGTTGTTCGTAATTGTAATACCTAGGTATTTAGTTGAATTTACGGCTTTTAGATTAGACTGATTTATCGTGTAACCGAAGTTTAACGAGTTCCTTTTAGCACTCATGTGGATGACCTCACACTTTTCGTTATTCAGGGTCAACTGCCACTTTTCGCACAATTCAGATTTTTCTTCTAAATCGTTCTGCAGTTTGTTTTGATCTTCTGACGACTTTATTAGTCGATAAACGACAGCGTCATCTGCAAACAACCGAGGACGGCTGCTCATATTGTCTCCCAAATCGTTTATATAGATAAGGAACAGCAAAGGGCCTGTAACACTACCTTGGGGAACGCCAGAAATCACTTCTGTTTTACTCGATGACTTTCCGTCAGTTACTACGAACTGTGACCTGTCTGACAGGAAATCACAAATCCAGTCGCATAACTGAGACGATATTCCATAAGCACGCAATTTCACTACGAGCCGCTTGTGTGGTACAGTGTCAAAAGCCTTCCCGAAATCCAGCAATACGGAATCGATCTGAAATCCCTTGTCAATAGCAGGCAACACTTCATGTGAATAAAGAGATAGTTGTGTTTCACAGGAACGATGTTTTCTAAACCCAAGATGACTTTGTGTCATTAGACCGTTTTCTTCGAGGTAATTCATAATGTTCGAACACAATATATGTTCTAAAATCCCGCTGCATATCAACGTTAACGATATGGGCCTGTGATTTAGTGGATTACTCCTGCTACCTTTCTTGAATATTGGTGTGACCTGTGCAACTTTCCAGTCTTTGGGTACGGATCTTTCGTCGAGCGAACGGTTGTATATGATTGTTAAGTATGGAGGTATTGCCTCAGCATACTCCGAAAGAACTCACTGCTAAGTGACGCTTGAGGTGGTATTAGCACGCGACGCGACAGGACAGTGGATGACTGGAAACGAATGATTTGGAGTAATGAACCTGTGGCAGTTGAATGGAAGGGTCTGGGTTTGGCGAATGCCTGGAGAACATTAACTGCCTTAGTGTGTAGTGAGAACAGTGACGTATTACGGCACGAGGGTGTTTTCGTGATTAGGATGTGGTCCCCTTATCACTCTTAAGAAAAGGCCAAATGCGGAAGGATATGACACATTTTACAATTTGTGTACAGTGTACAGTAGACGAACAGTTCAAAGACGATGACAGTATTGTACCGGGTGATCAAAAAGTCAATATAAATTTGAAAACTGAATAAATCACGGAATAATGTAGATAGAGAGGTACAAATTGACACACATGCCTGGAATGACATGGGGTTTTATTAGAACCAAAAAAATACAAAAGTTCAAAAAAAGTCCGACAGATGGCGCTTCATCTGATCAGAATAGCAATAATTAGCATAACAAAGTAAGACAAAGCAAAGATGATGTTCTTTACAGGAAATGCTCAATATGTCCACCACCATTCTTCAACAATAGCTGTAGTCGAGGAATAATGTTGTGAACAGCACTATAAAACATGTCCGGAGTTATGGTGAGGCATTGGCATCGGATGTTGTCTTTCAGCATCTCTAGAGATGTCGGTCGATCACGATACACTTGCGACTTCAGATAACCCCAAAGCCAATAATCGCACGGACTGGGGTCTGGGGACCTGGGAGGCCAAGCATGACGAAAGTGGCGGCTGAGCACACGATCATCACCAAACGACGCGCGCAAGAGACCTTTCACGCGTCTGGCAATATAGGGTGGAGCGGCATCCTGCATAAACATCGTACGTTCCAGCAGGTGTTTATCAGCCAGGCTGGGGTTGATGCGATTCTGTAACATATCGGCGTACCTCTCACGCGTCACGGTAGCAGTTTTGCTGTCCAACGCCATCTGTCGGACATTTTGTGAACTTAGTTTTTTTTTGGTTCTAATAAAACCCCATGTCATTCCAAGCATGTGTGTCAATTTTTACCTCTCTAATTACATTATTCCGTGGTTTATTAAGTTCTCAAATTTACACTGACTTTTTGATCACCTGGTATTAGCATGACAGTGCACCCTGTCATAAAGCAGTATCTGTGTGGCAATAGTTTGCAGTCAGTAACATTCTTGAAATGGACTGGCCTGCTTAGAGTGCCGACCTGAACAGAATGGAACATCTCTGGGATCAGAACATCGAGTTCGCTCCAGGCCGCAGCGTCCAATATCACTATCTTCTCTGATTCCGGCTCTGGAGGAAGAATGGGCTGCTTTCCTCCACAGGCGTTCAGACACTTCATTGAAAGTGTCCCCAGGAGAGTTCAAGCAATCACGAAGGTAAAGAGTGGACACACCTCTTATTAAAGGCCACTAATAAGTGTCTGGATATTTTTGATCAGACAGAGTATTTGATGAAGCATTTCCTACTCCTGTTAGTAGCATTCATGTGTAAAGTTTAACTTCCTGGAAAAAATTTGGAAAAGTTTATTTCCAACAAGTGCTGAAAACATAGATCGTCACAGAAAAGTCACTAGCCTATTAGCGACCATATTAGGATCCAAACATAACTCATTTGGCAGGATCACGGAAAGAATAGTCCTTCATCTTTAGAACCGAACAAAGCCTCTGCTGTATTTGGGCCATCTGCCCTGTCTACCAGCAGCCTCCGTCATGAAGTGGCCCATCCAGCTAAGCCACAGGGACCACGCGTGCAGACGGAAACCCTCATGTGCTCACCATGCTGACAGGTGGCAACCTGAGCGTCATCGGAGGTCACTCGCTCTGCGGACCTACTTGGTTCTACGGGGTACCGTGGCCGCAAATAGATCCAGATTAGAGATTAGATTAGATTAGTTTTTCGTTCCATAGATCCGTGCTGAGAAGATCCTCGTGGATGTGGAACATGTCAATTTTTTTTAAGCTGAAATAACAATACTAATAGTATGAATATATACATCATTTGTTTGCCGGCCGCAGTGGCCGTGCGGTTAAAGGCGCTGCAGTCTGGAACCGCAAGACCGCTACGGTCGCAGGTTCGAATCCTGCCTCGGGCATGGATGTTTGTGATGTCCTTAGGTTAGTTAGGTTTAACTCGTTCTAAGTTCTAGGGGACTAATGACCTCAGCAGTTGAGTCCCATAGTGCTCAGAGCCATTTTTTGAACATCATTTGTTTATATTAATAAAATTCGTCAATGGAGTAGATGGAATTGGCCACTAGTAAATCTTTCAGGCTCCTTTTAAACTGATCTTTATTTGTAACTAAATTTTTTTATGTTTGCTGGCAAATTATTGAAGATGAGTGTTCCTGAGTAGTGGACCCCTTTTTGAACTAAAGTAAGTGCTTTTAAGTCCTTGTGCAGATCATTTTTGTTCCTGGTATTGTATGTTTGAACTGAGCTGTTTGTTTGAAAAAGAGATATATTATTTAGGACAAATTTCATTAAGGAGTAAATATACTGGAAGGGAGTAGTTAGTATACCCAGTTCTTTGAAGAGGTTTCTATAGGACTTCCGTGAATTTACTCCACAAATAATACGTATTACACGCTTTTGGACTCTGAAAACTTTTGTTTGACTTGAAGAGTTACCCCAATATACACTCCTGGAAATTGAAATAAGAACACCGTGAATTCATTGTCCCAGGAAGGGGAAACTTTATTGACACATTCCTGGGGTCAGATACATCACATGATCACACTGACAGAACCACAGGCACATAGACACAGGCAACAGAGCATGCACAATGTCGGCACTAGTACAGTGTATATCCACCTTTCGCAGCAATGCAGGCTGCTATTCTCCCATGGAGACGATCATAGAGATGCTGGATGTAGTCCTGTGGAACGGCTTGCCATGCCATTTCCACCTGGCGCCTCAGTTGGACTAGCGTTCGTGCTGGACGTGCAGACCGCGTGAGACGACGCTTCATCCAGTCCCAAACATGCTCAATGGGGGACAGATCCGGAGATCTTGCTGGCCAGGGTAGTTGACTTACACCTTCTAGAGCACGTTGGGTGGCACGGGATACATGCGGACGTGCATTGTCCTGTTGGAACAGCAAGTTCCCTTGCCGGTCTAGGAATGGTAGAACGATGGGTTCGATGACGGTTTGGATGTACCGTGCACTATTCAGTGTCCCCTCGACGATCACCAGTGGTGTACAGCCAGTGTAAGAGATCGCTCCCCACACCATGATGCCGGGTGTTGGCCCTGTGTGCCTAGGTCGTATGCAGTCCTGATTGTGGCGCTCACCTGCACGGCGCCAAACACGCATGCGACCATCATTGGCACCAAGGCAGAAGCGACTCTCATCGCTGAAGACGACACGTCTCCATTCGTCCCTCCATTCACGCCTGTCGCGACACCACTGGAGGCGGGCTGCACGATGTTGGGGCGTGAGCGGAAGACGGCCTAACGGTGTGCGGGACCGTAGCCCAGCTTCATGGAGACGGTTGCGAATGGTCCTCGCCGATACCCCAGGAGCAACAGTGTCCCTAATTTGCTGGGAAGTGGCGGTGCGGTCCCCTACGGCACTGCGTAGGATCCTACGGTCTTGGCGTGCATCCGTGCGTCGCTGCGGTCCGGTCCCAGGTCGACAGGCACGTGCACCTTCCGCCGACCACTGGCGACAACATCGATGTACTGTGGAGACCTCACGCCCTACGTGTTGAGCAATTCGGCGGTACGTCCACCCGGCCTCCCGCATGCCCACTATACGCCCTCGCTCAAAGTCCGTCAACTGCACATACGGTTCACGTCCACGCTGTCGCGGCATGCTACCAGTGTTAAAGACTGCGATGGAGCTCCGTATGCCACGGCAAACTGGCTGACACTGACGGCGGCGGTGCACAAATGCTGCGCAGCTAGCGCCATTCGACGGCCAACACCGCGGTTCCTGGTGTGTCCGCTGTGCCGTGCGTGTGATCATTGCTTGTACAGCCCTCTCGCAGTGTCCGGAGCAAGTATGGTGGATCTGACACACCGGTGTCAATGTGTTCTTTTTTCCATTTCCAGGAGTGTATATGCTCAGATGCTATATAGTTTGGTACTTATTTTCTGGTATTATACCATATGACATTATGGAATGAAAGTAGGCAGAATATGCAAGCTTTTTCGTTGTTATGTCGCCTATGTCAGCTAACACTCGAATTGCAAATACACATTTGTTAGGGCGTTTCTGCAGTTGTGTGGTGTGCTCCTCTCAACTGAATTTATTATCAAGTTGTAATCCCAGGAATTTAAGACTGTCAACCTCTTCTGTTTGATCTTCTTCATACTTTATGCATATGCTGGGTGGAAACCTCTTACATGTTCTGAATTTATTAACCATTTATTAATATCCATGAAAATATTATTAGCATATCTTTCTAGAACTACACTCGATATACTATTGAGTGCAATACTTGTGTCATCTGCAAACAAAACGAACTCTGCTTCTGGCAGTGTAACTGATGAGAGAACATTAATGTACACAAGAAAAAGCAATGGCCCTAAGATGGATCCTTGTGGGACACCACATGTAAATTCTTTCCATTCTGATGATGACTGATGACTTAATTGACTAGACCCTTGCACTGACACCCTTTGTTTCCTATTAGCGAGGTATGACTTGAACCATTTTGCAGCACTGCCTGTGACACCATAGAATTCTAATCTATTTAAAAAGATGTTGTGGTTCACACAATCAAATGCATCCTGGCGCTGGCAGGGAATTTAGGGCTGGCGCCAGGGTGCGCTAAGACAGTTCTTTCCTTCGGGTCCTCTGTGCCAATCTCTCATCACAGCAGTGGTCCATCAATCAGAGCTTTCGGTAAGAAACCATTGGAATTTCCAACCCCGTGCAACCGCCAGTAACCACTGCACATGGAGCTGCCGGCGACTACCTCAGGCGTCACCTGGAAGTGGCTTCTACGCTGAGGACTGCAATGGAGTGTGGTATTAACCGTCGCCGTTGCTTTGTGTTATAACAGTTCAACTCCAGAGTGAACTCTGACTTTGACTTTGTCTGTTACTAGGGACGTCTGCCCAATTTACCAACTTTTGTATAATCAGTGATCACCACACTCTAGAACAAACAGTTTTTGCAAATAACTTACTCCAAGAAGGAGCTCTTGTTTTATGTGTTCCATTATAAAATTGTTCTACACTGTGTACCTGGGCTGTGTTCTCAAGTGTCTCCACAGGCACGGAACATTTCAGCTCGCCTCTCCCAGTATCAGAAACCGGTTCTGGCGTTCACAGTAGTTAAAGGTCCAACACATGGCCATTGTCAGAAATATTGTGTTACAAGAGTGGAACAGCCTGTACACAATTTCGATGCCACTATATTTGGCGAAGGAAAATGAACTTAATTTCCGTTCATCTAAGAGAATTTGGGAATGCCTTTACAGAACACGTTAGTACGCGTCGAATTTGTTGGTTAATGTTTAAGTGAACCGAATGTAACAACGGTTTCTTGATCTGCACGACGGCAGAGAATTTACTGGTGCGCAAGAGCAGCATGAGGAAATCAAAGCAAAGAGAAAGAACATGGAGTATTTTTAGTACCATCCATTAGTACCGTTCTTCAGCCGGCTTTGTGAATCGACAGCGCTTGGCAGCCGGTCCGCCACCAGCCTTGGAGACAGCGGGGAGCCCGAAACAATTGCTGCTTCTGTCCGCAGCTGGCCCAATCGTCGCCCGGAAGGCCCTTTGTTTCGCGACGTCGGGTCAGCTCCGCGCTTCCCCCGCGTCTGCCGTCCCAGCAGAGCAGGCTGCCAATATTTCGCTATTGTGCAAAAGTTTCGCGCTTCATTAGTACGCATTCTCTCAAGCGGAGCGCCTTGCGGAGCTCGCAGCTGTCCCCGTGGAGCTGGACACGGGAAACAATTTTTACTCCTCCGACGCTTGAGAGCAGACCGGCTTTCAGAGCTGCTGAATAAATGCAATTAATCGCGAACTGCAGAGGACTCAGAACGAGAACGGGGTATCGATCGATCGACCCTGGCAGTGTACTCTGGACCATTTATTCAAAACGATATAGGAAACAGGTCCGCCTCCGTAGCTGAGTTGTCGGCGATGCTACCTGCCACGCGGAGGACCGGGGTTCGAATCCCGGTACAGCCAGGGATTTTCCCATCCTGATAGGATTGGAAGGGGTTGCAATCAGCCTCTTGATGCCAACTGAGGAACTACTTAACCGGGTAGTAGCGGCTGCAGCTCACGAAAACTGACAACGGTCGGGAGAGCGGCGTTCTGACCTCATGCACCGCCATATCGCATTCGATGATGCCACTGGCACACGATGACACGGTGATTCGTCGGCAACGAAGGTCTCGTCACGGCCTATGTACGGAGTTTTCGCACAAAACAGATTGAAACAGAGGGAAAGGCAAATCGCAAACTACATCACGGTGGATGATTTATTATTAACAATAAGAAGTTTTCCGCAAAGACCGTTACTGTTTAATCAATCCTGCTATGTATTAGCCTGACAAAGACTAACTGCAGTGCCATTTCTTCTAAAATGTTGTATACATCGTAAAGTTCAAAATGGTTCAAATGGCTCTGAGCATTATGGGACTCAACATCTTAGGTCATAAGTCCCCTAGAACTTAGAACTACTTAAACCTAACTAACCTAAGGACAGCACACACACCCATGCCCGAGGCTGGATTCGAACCTGCGACCGTAGCAGTCCCGTGGTTCCGGACTGCAGCGCCAGAACCGCTAGACCACCGCGGCCGGCTACATCGTAAAGAAATAGAGCATTTAACTAAATTCACAGTGTACTCTTCTCTCAGTTTTCGGCATACAGCTCCAGTCCGCATACATTTCAGTACATCAGCAAATACAATTAGGGTAGTTTGGTATATCTTTTCCGAAGTATACGAGTAGTAAGATCGGCGCAAGTTGTCTGTTACATACTGTCTTCGAAGGAAGAGAAACATTGCGTAACTATCGTTTTACGATTACCCACTGCAAAATTTCGTTATTTTGCTGTACTGAGTCCAACTGAAGAATAATTTTGCTGATCAGTGCATTGTAATACTGTATATGCAACACGCTGTAATTAAATGATTTCTTGAAGAACTTTAGTTAGATCTGTCGTCGAATAACTTGCATAGACAAATAATTGATCAGTTACTGTTCTAACCCCATTTGAATCACCACAGATAAATTACCAATGATATATAAATTGTCATAATATTCTCTTCCCATTGGTAATTTACCTGCGGTGGTTTCGATAAGGTCATAACAGTCCCTGATTAATTATTCCTCGATGTCTCAGGATGATTCCCATGAGTCAATGGCCTTTCCGTGGTGGATACGCCGATTCCTCACACCACTGAAGTTAAGCACCACCGGGCGTGGCCAGTACTTGGGTGGGCGACCGTTAATGTAGGTCGCACACTGTTGACAATTTTCTTTTGCCTTTACGGCAGAGGGGACAGGAGGGCTGGTGGCTTAAGGCCCCTGATCATCAGTCATTGCGCCAATGTCATGGATTAAATTCCAGAACCCTCCATAGTGCCTCAAGGTGTCATGGCGTGAGAGTATGCGACGATGTTTATGGTGATCCATCTGGCGGATGGGGACGTTAAGCTCGGCGGCCCCCTTGGTGCGCTTCAAGGGAAATAGGCTGTGTGGCAGTACTGGATTTCACAGTCTCCTCTCATCATCTTCAGCACCAACATGACTCTACGCTACATATACACAGAGCTCTCATACTTCACGAAGGGAAGTTCCATGTGGACGCAAAATAATAGGGAAAACCTTTCTAATTAGGTTGCTGAATCTGTCTTTCGGGGTCTCCCGGCCATTCATATTGTGAGTGTGTGGGTTTTATTTTGTTAAGTTGCGCAATGAATTGATCCAACAAGTACCCTTTGACTCTGCAAGAAATAATTTCCACCTCACACTACTACAGAAGTCAGACAGACGCTCCTAATGTACCAACAAGAACTGCTTGAAAAACATTCAGCAACAAATATCTTCTGGAGTCATCCGCTGTAAGGAAAAGACACAAAAATATTCTATATTCTTACGTAACTAGTGGATTACTTGGGTACTGGAGTATTGCTAGTTAGTGTAAGAAAAACATTAAACGAACGAAAAATACTATTTATTGCAAAAAATTCTGAGAAATCAAGTGAAACATTTTCTTATAAATTAATAAATTTCCGGGTTCTTTTTGGAACAGTAGATTGCCTCTTAAGGATAGGAATGCTATTATTTTACAAAGTATGGAAAGGTTCTTTTCTTCCTTTTCTTTAAGAATGTTATTTACTCGGCAGAATGGCTGAGAGCTGCGCCTACACTACTTGAATAACTTTTCTAGGTACAGTCAAGGCTGTCACGTGAGAAATGTAATGGAGTGTACTGTTTTGGAGGACAGATGGGGCTCGCATACGCTGTAGTGCACAATACCGTTTGCTGCGACTACTGCTGCCTGCATTGCTCGCTGCTGACAAATAACACAACTATCTGTTTCTATCTGGATTGACCTTCGCCAATCAAACTCTCCCTATGCCTTGATCAAGTCAAGGACTCCTTTCCACTCCTAGTCTAACTATTGGCATGGTACACCAGTCAGATAACCAGTTCACTGCAATGCCACTCCATATTCGCTCGCAGGCGTTTAACTAGTACTCTGTCCGTGTTCACACTGCACAATAATTGTGGCGGCCAACACAGTGAAGAACGCTCAATCATGAGTGACTCAATATAGAGTATCACTCCGATTCACTAACGACAGAGGTGCTCTCCCAGTGAAGTACTGAGGAGAGACTTTGTTCCTCGGTCTTTGCGTACACGTACGAGTGCACTCGATCTCGTTACGTGTTCCCACTCCAAGAGCGACAACATAACGGCCCCTTTTTCTGGAAAAAGTTGCAAGGGTATATCATTCGCTGTCTTCCCTTACTCCTCTGGCTCTTTGCATCAGAAGTATTCTGCTAGTCAGCGTTGCTCTTTTAAATGGGAGAATGACATTTTGTTTAACTTGACCAATGTGGAAAGATGTAGCAGCTCCGTTAGGTGTATACTGTCCTCCTGTGAGAACTCCGTAATTACGCAGTAAGTCCACGAAAAAATGCATCTTCTGGGTGCTCCCACACAATGTAGCAGAATGTGCTTTTAAGTCAAACATGGGGGTCGTTATACTTTCGCTCTGGCAAAAGCTGTCCTCTCACTGGGCGGTTGTTCCAGCCGAAGTAGGTGTACTCTGACCCACCCCTCTGAAGGGACGGGACTTCCAGTGGGTCGGCCGGCTCCCTAGAACAAAAATTCCTGTGTCTGTCATGTTGTGTACGCCAGCCTCGACGTTTTCAACCTCGGTGCGCACTTTGATTTAATTACTAGATTTGCATATCGCTTACATGAATTCATACAAAATTGACTCTACCTCATAGAGTTTGGGTTCGAATAAAGCGTCTTGATGTGCAGAATACGATTGTGAGGACAGAATATGTAAGAAACGAAGGTCAGGAGACCGTGCCACCTTACAATATCACACGATTTTATTTTATGTTACCTATCAACATATCTCATCTTTTCGTCAAAATATGTCATTAAACTCTTCTCTCACCATTTGGATTTAGAAACCATATAATCACCAGCATGCTTCAAAAGCTTTTATGCTGTTCTTGTCTATTCTGCTGAGTGTCCATGTTTTGCTTATATTAAGATTTCACCCAGGACAGACATATTTATCACCATTTTGGCCCGTCAAGGTGTGGATACTTAATTGATGGTTAAAATGTCTTTGTTTATACAGTGTCCGTATCTTCAGAATACAATGTTCTTCAGACATATGTGCGAGTCTCAAGAAACAGACGCTTCCACTGACAGTTACAGCTTGGCAAAGGTTATGTAATAGATTCACATTCTACTATAATCAGCAGCGACAGTGACTGTTGCTCCACACATGCATGCATGTCTGAAGAACATTGTATTCTGAAGATAGTGACACTGCATTGAGAGGTGGCATAAGCCCCCTCTCATATTTCTATCTTACAATTTTCCTCTCTAATTGCATACAGTGAAAAGTTGCTATTCCTTCACACGCGGACTTCCCACGCAGCGTCTCTCGTTACCCGAGTGGTCCGGTGACAGGCAGGCTCTGCTGATCTTGAAAGGGTAAGCCAACGGGTGTGAGGGAGTCGAGTGAATGCTTTCTAGACGCCGACATTGTAGAATAGCGGCGGAGACACGCTCGCAGGGGCCTGAAGTAGCGGCTGGGCTAGAGGTTCCGTTACTTCGCAGAAACTTAGCGAAAACACTTTCTGGCAGGCTACCAGTGAGGCGTGGGTATGACTTGTGTACCCAGGCAGTTGTGGCGGGCAAATTCCCGCGCTTTCTGCAAAATCGTAACTGTGATTGGCTTGCTCAGGGCATAGCTCCGTGACGTAGCAAAATCAGCGCAGAAATTGACGCCAAGAATCTCCATTGGTGGAATGGTAGTGCTCCGGCAATAGAGTGGAATTTTCCGCCGGCTTTCGAGTTGCTGATTGGAACGGTTAACCAAAGCCACTGTCGTGGGGGCGGGAATGTTCTGTGTTCGGTTTGTACGGGTGCTCTTGTGGAGTAGTCGGCTCTCGCCTTTCGGTCGGAGTAGGTTATAAGACTGAGCTCTCGCTGCTCTGGACAGCCTGCCTTCCGTTGGCTGTCTAATATACTTTTATTTAATTGTAATTGTTTGACGAAGTTGCTGAAGTTTCGACTTCAACGTAACTTTCCGAGTCCAGTTGGCAATTGAGAATTCTGCGTACAAGAGGCCTTTGTTGTCTGTCTTGAGCAGTTTTGGCTAAAGTTGACTGTATCGGAGTTACTGTGTGACTTCGCTTGTTGAAATCAGTCACTGTACCATCAGTGATTGTGTGGCGAGTCTTCTTTGTCTCCCTCAGAGGCGCATTTGTATTGCTAGGAAGTCTTTAGTCTGGAACAACCAGGCCAGGATAATTTGTTTCGGGCTATACTCGCGACATTATCATCACCACGATGGGACGTCGAAGCAACCAGCCATCGCCTCCGGTATGCCAGATCGTGTCCGTGCAGTTAAGAAGACAGCTTGGTAATGTACGACCGCAGCACCAGCAAAGCAGGCAATTTTGCTAGGTGATAATCCGAGCTCAGCAGAACGCGCTTGTTTGTCTTTTCTAACTTTGATCTGTCTTGGGTGTTCATTGTCTGAGTTCTCACTAATGTAGCAGCAATTAATGCTGGGTTGGCTGTGTGTCTCTCTTAAGACTTGAGTTGCAAGGAATTGGCTCCACATACCACTTCGTCATAAATGTCACAATCTAGTTTAGGGACAACTTCACCTTCACAGCATTTATTTGAGTATCCAATTTGAGCCAATTTGATGTATTGTAAATGTTTCATGTGTTTTTGTTTATCATATTGTTATTTTGGACAGAACTTTCATTCTGTTTATCGGTAGAGCAACCCTATCATTTCTAACTACGTTAATGAAACTTTCCTTTATTTAACTTATTTATCAAATGAAATTATTGCAGGTGCCAAACTCTTTTCTACTCCACTTGCAGGGTCGATTACAGTCAGTTCGCGTTTCTTTTTAATCCATGTGGAACAGTAAAAGTCGGAGTTAGAATAGGGGGAGGGGGGCTTAGAGCATCATGCACACATGTAGATTCAAGAAGAATTTAGTGTTAAGTACTCTGCTAGCCCCAGCACCTCGCATAAAATGGCAACCCTTAGCCTCGGATCTTTCCTGTGAATCGCTGATAAGCAAGCAGCATTATCAGTAGAAACTTTTTTTTACTTAATTTTTTATTGATTAATACCCAAGTTTTTCTGTTAGTTCCTCGTTTAGTTTTTAAGTAGCGGCGCATGATTACAGTTTTTGTTTTCAGTGTATATATTTTTTGTTCATTGTTTTTTGTGTTTCTTTGATGTGGTGTCTGTACCTTATCACACTTCGTCGGGTTTGTGTGCAGTTTCTGCGCATGTAATTACAGCATTGGAACGGCGTTGTTGAAATTTTATGCCTATGTGGAAAAATTTATGGAGAAGATTATTTTTATTATACATTTTAGATAAATTTGTTTTCCATGAATGATCACAAGAAGTAAGGCACGACTATTAGCGAGCGAAGCTAAAACAAAAGTGGACAGCATAATGGATAAGGGGCAGGTTATTGCCGGGGATAGGTTTAGAGATGAGATGGGCACATTTTTAGCAGGACAGGGTGGCAGGTTCATTGATGAGGAAGGTCATTTGGACGCGATCTTAGAGCAACGTCGCGGCCGTGATTATGATAGTGAGCTAGAGGATGAAATAGAGACAGGCACACAGGTCGAGACGGTAGCAGAAGTTTATAGTCAAACGAACGAGAGCAGACAGAGACCAACTCGGTCACGTCAGAGCTCTAGCACCCAGGTGTGCAGAGTTACATCGCCCATGTGTGACGAGGATCAAAAAGATGACGTTAACCCAATACTGAGCTTCCTACGATCAATGAAAGAAGAAGCTGACGAACAACGTAAGAAGGAGAAGGAAGAAGCGGACGAACAGCGTAAGAAGGACACTCAGACTATAATTTCGCATATAGGAGAAATTCGTGGGGAATTACTAACAATAAAGAAAGAATGTGGAGAAGCAAAACAAATGTCAATGGTACCACAAAAAGCAGCAGGCCTAGCCAAAACGGCAGCAACAGGGACAATGAAAATCGGAAAAGTAACTTCTCAACTCGCAGGTCGCTTGCAACGTGCGATACAAGCCCACTCAAAATCCCTAGCGGTCTTAAAAACTCAAGGTAATATCACGGTTACGAACATCATGAAACGAATTAAAGAAGTAGAGAGTCGGATAGCAAAACTAGAGCGAAACGGGCACAGCGCTCGGATACCAATGATGGAGTACACAGAATTGTGTCTCCGAGGAAAAGCCCGCCGTACTCTAGCCCAGTGACAAAGTGCGGAACTAACAATGCATACGCAGAAACAGCGAGTAATAGCTCCAATAATTGCAGCCCACTTAGAAGAATGAATGCTGAATGCCACTTCCTCTGTGATACAGAGGTAGCACATCACAGTTATCAGCAAGATGGATCATGACACTCAGCAGATGTGCGAGTATAGGAAACGAGTGACAACACCAGTGCGAGGATCGGATACGATTTTGATCACAATCACTTCCTGTCGATACTAAAATTCCAAAAGTTCAGAGATAATGGAGGGTCGATGCATCCGAAGAGCTGGGTGATGCAGTTTACAAATTCATTACCGTCATCATGGCCAACCCTGGCAAAATTAGAATTCATGTGTGGACACATCGAAGGCCAAGCCGCGGAAAAGATGCGGGGTGTGGCAGCGACGTGTCAGACGTATCAGGAATTTGTTGATGCGTTCCTGGAGATCTACTGGTCAAAGGAAACGCAAGACAGGATTAAAGAAGAAATAATATTTTGTCCTGAACTGGAAGTGTCCAGGCAAAGTAGCGCAACCAAATTTTTTGATGATTTACTCAAGAAGAATAAATTTTTAGATAGTCCATATAGCAAGGGAGAAATCATCAAATTTTGTTTTTACAAATCGCCAGTTAGGTACCAACAGACACTTGTCGGGAAGTGTGGATCTGACACAGAAGCATTCAAGAGTCTATTGCGTGAACTCGAAGTTGTCTTTGACAAACAAGACGCAAAGGACAGGAAGAAGGGGCAGAGTAACATATACCAACGACCAGCAAGGGAGGGCGACAACAGATGGCACAATCGCACTGGTCATTTAGGAAACCAGGGTTACAGAAAAAAAGATTACGCTAACCAAGGTTTTGGAAACCAGAGACACGGAAACCAGAACGTCTGGGATCAGGGTCATGCTAGACAAGGAAGCGGGGACAGGAGGAATAACGAACGGCAAAGCGACCATAATTGGAGAGAGCGAAATCAAGGACAACAGAAGAACCAGGAGATTGAAATTAGACCTGCAAATCCTAATGCACGACAGAGGAGGGGTGTGGTGTCACCGCCAGATACCACACTTGCTAGGTGGTAGCCTTTAAATCGGCCGCGGTCCGTTAGTACACGACGGACCCGCGTGTCGCCACTATCAGTGATTGCAGACCGAGCGCCGCCACACGGCAGGTCTAGAGAGACTTCCTAACACTCGCCCCAGTGGTTCAGCCGACTTTGCTAGCGATGGTTTACTGACAGAATACGCTCTCATTTGCCGAGACGATAGTTAGCATAGCCTTCAGCTACGTCATTTGCTACGACCTAGCAAGGCGCCATTACCAGTTACTATTGATGCTGTAAAACATGTACCGTCAAGAGCGATGTTCACCATTTATGGATTAAAGTTAAGTATTCCGCCAGGTACGTCAGTTTTTTCTACAGTCTAATTTCCTTGTCCTGTTCCAGACCTCACGCCAGCCTGCGTGAGCTAAAACGCGTGCCTTTCGGCTTCCTCTCATACCGGGTTGGCTCTCTTGCCAATCCACAACAAGGGGGAGTTTAATAAGGGGTTGGCGCTAGTCCATAGGACTCCACCACATCTCTCACACAAAGAAGTTCATGGAATAAAAGTAGTTTAAGTGGTGTACATAGTAGAATAGGCAAATATATGAACCTTTCTTTGGGGAACAATAATCGTTGCATTCATAGATTAAGATTGTTAAAGTATTAACACGCTGCGTTGTCTTGTAAAAGAATTTACTGCTGCTATCTTTTTGTTGGTTTATGTTCGCGACTTCCAATGTCAATGGAATAGGAGGCACTACCACTCCATGAGCAATGTTTTTGTCCTTTCCTGTCTGGTGTCCATGTTGAGGGATAATGATGAGTGAGGAGATGTCGCAGAAACGGGCGCATACAAGAACGTGCTCTTAGAAGCGTTCTGAGAAGTCATGATACGCTCCATAGCGGCCACAACCAGTTCGTGAGACGTTCATACCAGTGCTTGCAGGCACGCGTCAGAGCACTGCAAGATTGTGGTTTATTGCGTGATTTCGAGGATGAATATGGGCAGTATAGTTTCTGCAGAGCTGCGCCAGCATCGTTGTCTTGCAAGTCGGGGTGAACCTGTGAGCGTTTGACCCCAATGGTGCCCTAGACGGTAGAAATGGGAGCATAAAGCCTACCATGCCAATGTGCTGGTTGGGGATTTAGCGTGCTGCTTGTGACTGTCACAGATGAATAACCAAGGAATTATACTTGGAGATTCGTGACATACTGTGTAGCTAGCTGGTGTGTGGTGGGCGACGGAATCCTCAACAGGAACCAGTCCTGGCTTGGTCATATTACATCGCCTCTGGAAAGGTGTGCTTTGATCGCGAAAACCGCATCACATAGAAAAAGAAGTTGCAACTATAAATTTATTGTCTTGTATAGCCATGGCTAACCCAGTCTCTGGAGTTTAAGTGAGGCGTAGTGAGAACTTGAAGGCCATGTCGTACGGCGCGCACATCACTGTCGTCAATAGCGGCGAGCAGCGAGACATCTCAGCGTAACAGGAATTATGTAAGAGTTTTGTATAAGGTAAAAAAAAAATAAATAAAAAATAAAATAAAATAAAAGAGAGAGAGAGAGAGAGAGAGAGAGAGAGAGAGAGAGAGAGAGAGAGAGAGAGTACCATATACTAGGATAAGTTAAACTTTAGGATTTAACAATAATTAGATCCTTAATATTGTGGTGGTTTTCTACCACAAGTGTTTGGCGCGCGCCTGTTGGGATGCTATTTTTCAGGTCACCAAACCACAGACCCGAGATGGAGGGACGACGGGCGAGCGAAAGTAGAATAGTTGCATGTTCTTTATAGCACAGTAAAACTTCGACCTGCATAACAACATAATTTAATCAAAAGACATAGAATGTAGGTCGTTGGCAAATGGTAGTTAATTCTTGAGCATGTCTACTGTCGATCTATATAATTAATAGTAATATTAGTGCGGGCCCGCACATTTAGTTGTTCATCCAATACATAGCATCAGTTGTCACACACCATATACAATAGTGGTATCGGTCTCTACACAAATATCAAGATAAATTATTTCCATGTCTAGATTAGATACACCAAGATTTTGTTATAATGATAGCCATAGATTAATAACTATAAAAGTAAAATAAGAGTATCTGTAATGACAGACCATCAATGTGTCGTTATGTAAATTTATTATAACATAGAAGGTCATGGGAAAAAGTTAGGCATAAGATTTTTGACAGAATTGTGCAGATGACGGGTATCGTGGCAATGCAGAGGCCAGCCGGAGCAAAAACAAGAGGTCTTCGGCTACCTGCAAGAAGGGGAGCGTCAGCGCGCCACCTAACGGTCCTGCAAGCTGACAGTCACCGGGCCATATACCTGAGGGATTAGGCGGGATCCTCGCTGGGCCACAAGCGAAAGTGAGGCTGGCCGTCGTCACTGACATGCGACCCACACGCGACAGCCAGCTAGCTCTCCGGACGTGTCAGCCGTTTGGAGGGATTCCCTGTGGCAGACCACGTTGTCGTGAGTACACGAAGAAGATCATATATGGTGTCAGAACCTGCTCCTCATGTGCCTCAGGACAGAAAGGGACGCTATATACTCACCTGTTTGGGTTTTTACAACTCACTAGCATTGGCCGATCTGCATACACAAAGCAGTATCGTGCCACAAACTCTAACAAATGAGTTGTCTCATTTCTATCTTCACCTCTCTATTAGAGAGCAGTTGTAGCAATCGTCGCTTCTAGTTCGATCCTGTCTGGATGACCTCACACACTTATGGAGTCACTCCATGTGTCATCATCCCTCGTCGAACTTCAATATTGGGAAATGTAAAGTACTGTCCAGGGAGAGAAGAGATCTGGACTAGTGATGCATCCAAACTAGTAGACCTCAGAGACATTTAATCGACATGAGGAGAGTTTATCTCTATGTCTTCCTACCGTACTGCCATTATCATATGCGTGGGTCTTGCTGCAATCTCAACAGAGTACTGCAGATGCTCCAGCACACCCTATTGCTGTTGCAACAATGTAGCAAAACACCCGACGTTTAGCCCTATGTGATGTCAGTACTGTGGCCCCATCCCAAAAGCCCCCCTCCGATGCTCAAGACATGGAACCACATGCATCAATGCATATGACTCAACATACCAACCCCCTTAGAGAAACTAACGAATTTGTGAAGTGCTTCAAATATTTCTAACAATGTGATTTAGTGCCTCATTCTCAGCACAGTCGTGAACATTGTGCAATGTGCACGCACAACTTGACGCACCATGAACCTTGGTTTTTTCTTTAAGTTCTTTCTCCAGTGTTGTTTTTGTAATGTATGTTATACCTTGTATGTGTTTGTGTTTTACACTGTAATTCTTATGTAAGTGATAGAGTAGGGCGCACAAATTACAAATTACTGTATTGTTCTCCACACCATGTTGTTTTTTTGTATTTTGTATTTATTGTTGTGTGTATGCAAACAGTGTGCCTGAAGTCCCCATAAACTGAAGCAGATACCACCACTGTCATTGTGAATGCACCATCAGTTCAGGGAACATTTTGTAAAGGTTATTCTTGCTGCAGGGAGACAGAATGAATTGGAGGTTGTAATTAGATTCTGAAAGCTCACAAAGAGATTGTTAACTTAAATAGTATCGTGTGTGAGTGAGTTCAGGTTAGTTTCAAGATTCAGATTGTTGTAACATCTTGGGCATTTTATTGCGGAGCACTCCAACTCTGATTGTAAAGAATAAACTGCTCCATATATGGCTCACATGCCCGGGCCATATTTAGAGTGTGAATGTCTGTGTGAATCGGTGTTTGGAAGGGGCTCCCTGGTTATGGATGTGTGATGTGAGTGTTAAGAGTTCCATATTAAGAAGGTGAAGTTGGCTACATCATAAATAATCCTCCCTCTATGAGCTGCATTTTTCAGTTGCAGTGATTTTCTTTATAGAGTGCGGCATGTGGAGTCAGTTTGCAAGATTGTTCTTGGGCGATTGACTCACTACCTTGCTCCTAAGTGAGCCAACCGCTCACCAATTACAATCTAAAATGGCGTAGGGGCTATGAGAGCTGGCATGAGCCCCCTCTCATATTTCTATCTTACGATTTTCCTCTCTAATTGCAGGCTCTGTTGATCTTGATAGGGTAAGCCGAAGGGTGTGAGGGAGTCGAGTGAATGCTTTCCAGACACCGACATTGTAGAATAGCAGTGCAGACACGCTCGCAGGGGCCTGAAGTAGCGGCTGGGCTAGAGGTTCCGTTACTTCGCAGAAACTTAGCGAAAACACATTCTGGCAGGCTACCAGTGAGGCGTGGGAATGACTTGTGTACCCAGGCAGTTGTGGCGGGCAAATTCCCGTGCTTTCTGCAAAATCGTAACTGTGATTGGCTTGCTCAGGGCATAGCTCCGTGACAGCAAAATCAGCGCAGAAATTGGCGCCAAGAATCTCCATTGGTGGAATGGTAGTGCTCCGGCAATAGAGTGGAATTTTCCGCCGTCTTTCGAGTTACTGATTGGAACAGTTAACCACAGCCACTGTCGAGGGGGCGGGAATGTTCTGTGTTCGGTTTGTACGGGTGCTCTTGTGGGTAGTCGGCTCTCGCCTTTCGGTCGGAGTAGGTTACAAGACTGAGCTCTCGCTGCTCTGGACAGCCTGCCTTCCGTTGGCTGTCTAATATACTTTTATTTAATTGTAACTGTTTGACGAAGTTGCTGAAGTTTCGACTTCAACGTAACTTTCCGAGTCCAGTTGGCAATTGAGAATTCTGCGTACAAGAGGCCTTTGTTGTCTGTCTTGAGCAGTTTTGGCTAAAGTTGACTGTATCGGAGTTACTGTGTGACTTCGCTTGTTAAAATCAGTCACTGTACCGTCAGTGATTGTGTGGCGAGGCTTCTTCGTCTCCCTCAGAGGCGCATTTGTATTGCTAGGAAGTCTTTAGTCTGGAACAACCAGGCCAGGATAATTTGTTTTGGGCTATACTCGCGACATTATCATCACCACGATGGGACGTCGAAGCAACCAGCCATCGCCTCCGGTATGCCAGATCGTGTCCGTGCAGTTAAGAAGACAGCTTGGTAATGTACGACTGCAGCACCAGCAAAGCAGGCAATTTTGCTAGGTGATAATCCGAGCTCAGCAGAGCGCGCCTGTTTGTCTTTTCTAACTTTGATCTGTCTTGGGTGTTCATTGTCTGAGTTCTCACTAATGTAGGAGCAATTAATGCTGGGTTGGCTGTGTGTCTCTCTTAAGACTTGAGTTGCAAGGAATTGGTTCCACATACCACTTCGTCATAAATGTCACAATCTAGTTTAGGGACAACTTCACCTTCACAGCATTTATTTGAGTATCCAATTTGAATCAATTTGATGTATTGTAAATGTTTCATGTGTTTTTGTTTAGTATTTTGAGTTATAATAAATCATATTGTTATTTTGGACAGAACTTTCATTCTGTTAATCGGTAGAGCAACCCTATCATTTCTCACTGTGTTAATGAAACTTTCCTTTATTTAACTTATTTATCAAATGAAATTATTGCAGGTGCCAAACTCTTTTCTACTCCACTTGCAGGGTCGATTACAGTCATTTCGCGTTTCTTTTTAATCCATGTGCAACAGCAAAAGTCGGAGTTAGAATAGGGGGAGGGGGGGGGGGGCTTAGAGCATCATTTACATATGTAGATTCTAGAAGAATTTAGTGTGAAATACTCTGCTAGCCCCGGCACCTCGCAGCATAAACACAGACATTGCAATCATCAATGAAGTACCCAATCCTCAATGGGCTAAAATAACGATATACAGGGTGTAAGTGGTATAAGCTGTCAAAAGAATCCTGTCAGTCGAACACACAAGTAATTGATTTAAAACGTTTAGTAACATGTTAGTCCATTTCGTATGGTTGCCCCAGAAAAAAACAGTTCATCTTGGGACAATGTTTTTGGAAATGTAGATACTGGACAGTGTAACTGGATTAGAAGTAAATTGGGAAAATATTATGCACAGTAACGTGGGAGAGTTTATTAAACAGTATCAAAACACTACTGGGTGCCTACTCCACTGTTTATTTAAATGTACATTCTTTATTTCCTGCAAGGAAACAATGAGGAGGAGCCTGATTACCAGAAGTCATGATACGGGTTTTGTTTGCTTTACTTGTCCATAAGGTGGCTCTGTTGTATCGCATTGACAGTATCCCACAGCAGAACGTACTATGAATCAACGACAGACCCATTCATTACTCAGCGCTATTCAGAGACGTACTTTCAACACGATGGAGTACTACCGGTACAGTACAGGGCTATTACAAATGATTGAAGCGATTTCATAAATTCACTGTAGCTCCATTCATTGACATATGGTCACGACACACTACAGATACGTAGAAAAACTCATAAAGTTTTGTTCGGCTGAAGCCGCACTTCAGGTTTCTGCCGTCAGAGCGTTCGAGAGCACAGTGAGACAAAATGGCGACAGGAGCCGAGAAAGTGTATGTCGTGCTTGAAATGCACTCACATCAGTCTTAACAGTGCAACGACACTTCAGGACGAAGTTCAACAAAGATCCACCAACTGCTAACTCCATTCGGCGATGGTATGCGCACTTTAAAGCTTCTGGATGCCTCTGTAAGGGGAAATCAACGGGTCGGCCGGCAGTGAGCGAAGAAATGGTTGAACGCGTGCGGGAAAGTTTCACGCGTAGCCCGCGGAAAATTGGCTCATGCCACAACTGGAGACCGACAGCGCCGACTTCATCTTTCAACTGGATGGTGCTCCACCGCACTTCCATCATGATGTTCGGCATTTCATAAACAGGAGATTGGAAAACCGATGGATCGGTCGTGGTGGAGATCATGATCAGCTATTCATGTCATGGCCTCCACGCTCTCCCGACTTAACCCCATGCGATTTCTTTCTGTGGGGTTATGTGAAAGATTCAGTGTTTAAACCTCCTCTACCAAGAAACGTGCCAGAACTGCGAGCTCGCATTAACAATGCTTTCGAACTCATTGGTGGGGACATGCTGCGCCGAGTGTGGGAGGAACATGATTATCGGCTTGATGTCTGCCGAATCACTACAGGGGCACATATCGAACATTTGTGAATGCCTAAAAAAACTTTTTGAGTTTTTGTATGTGTGTGCAAAGCATTTTGAAAATATCTCAAATAATAAAGTTATTGAAGAGCTGTGAAATCGCTTCAATCATTTATGAATGCCTAAAAAAACTTTTTGAGTTTTTGTATGTGTGTGCAAAGCATTTTGAAAATATCTCAAATAATAAAGTTATTGAAGAGCTGTGAAATCGCTTCAATCATTTGTAATAACCCCGTATTTCTTGGTCGCTGGATTGGAAGGGGAGGTCATATTCCATGGCCTGCGAGGTAACCTGACCTGAATCCCCTTGATTATTTCCAATGGGAATATCTAAACTCACTCATGTATGAGACCGCAGTGTATATGGAGATGGAATTAGTTGCCACAATTGTAGCTGCCACCGGGTATATTTGTCAGGGTGTATCAGAATATTGTTCGCCGGTGTCGTGCTTCCATTGAGGTTGATGGCCGTCAGTTTCAGCACATTTTGAAAGATACAGTACAAATGGTACATCCATTGTGTCAGTTATGGTATTTGCAGTTAACTAATGTAAATAAAACAGTACACAGTAATGTGATTTTATTCCTATTATCTCCTTAAGCTGGCTTCTTCGACTCCAGGTTTCCTGCTTCAAATTGTTCAGTGTAGCATCCTCTTCGGCCAGTTCAACTTTTGCACCTTCTAACGGAAACACCCTGTATATACATAACGAAAGAGAATTCCGACATCAGCTGCAGTCCGGCATTGAAATAAATCCAATGGCGACAAGTGAAAATTTGTCCCGTACCGGGAATCGAACTCGGATTTCCTGCTTATCGCAAGCGATCGCCTTAAACGTTCGGCTATCCGAGCACGCTTCCTGTCCAACCCAAACTTCTATTATCCTCATTGCTCGCAGCCTCACCTGAACCCCACAAGAAGTCGAAACGAAGAGTGTATCTGCACTGAAGGTATCATTATTTGCCGTCAAGGCGCACGTATTTTATATGTGTTATGTCTGTTCTTTCGGATAGGTATTGTTGACTGGTCAGTTCGCCCCTTCCATGTTTCCCGGGCACTGTGCTCGGAGGTGAGGCAGACTGGTTTAGAACAGAAGTTACTGGGTTGCTGACGAATCGAGTCGCATCCGTGCCGCTGTGCCGGCAGTGAGTAGGTCACGTTGTGTTACTTATGTGCACATGTACACTGCGATTTTCGACAGGAGCTGCCTAGCTCAGGCTTTTCGAGTAAGGAAGTCTCTTTGACCTTAGAGTCATTCGTTAGGAGCGTTATCGGTTCTCACGAGTGTTGATTTTGTTATCATTTCACTTAATTCAGATGAGGGCGGAATTGTTCGTTACCTGGTCATGATGCACCTCATACATCGTGATTTTGATTCTGTTCGTGCCTTCTTTCCACTGCGGGGCACGAGCCCGTTTTGACGACTCAACTTCGGCTAGAAAACTGTGAATATTGTCTTCGGTCATTTTGTGAATGACAGAGACTTTACGTGTGAGCATATGCGCGTTCATGTTGTGCTCCTGGCGCAGCCTCATCCCTGCTGAATAATTATGATCAATACAGTTTGTATTTATGGAACCATAGCGTCAGGATTTTTATATGTGTTCCATTTTTAAGTTCAGGAGTACGCTCCATTTTGTAAATAAATGTGCTCTATTCATCAATTTAGTTGGTTACCAAATGTGCATACCAGCACACCATCTTTTTTCCTGTGATCACTAACCTCATGCACTGTATAAGAAAATGTTTTTTTTTCCTTTCTTTATTGAGTTTCGATTCCCCCCGAAGGGGGTGGGCTGGCAGCAGCTTAGTATGCCGCTCTTCAGCCTACAGACTTTGTTTTAAAAAGATGAAGATAATAAATAATAAAAACAGGCGATAAAATCGGAGACTTAAATGGCAACATGTCGAAAAAAATCGTGGAACTTAAAACATAGAAAAAAGGGATGATGATGCTAATAAAATACATATGAAGCAGACAGGTAAAATAATAGACAGACAATTAAAACACGACGACAGTCTGGTTTCTGTTCGCAAAAGACATAAAATTCACACCCAGCGACAGCATGGTTTCTGTTCGCAACACTTTGGAAAGACGAACAACACTGAACATTCACTTGAACACTGCACTAAAAAGTTGGCAAATATGACATACCACAGCTGAGAGCAGGTGGTGGGAAACTGGACAGATGATGGGAAAATAAAAGGGGGGAAGGAGGGGGAAGACGAAGGGGGGGAGGGGGGAAAGGAGCCGATGGTGGATGAGGACCCATAAGAGGGGTGGGGGGTGCTGGGCAGACACGACAGGGAGTGGGCAAAGCAGAGGAGGGGAATACAAAAGGACTCAGGGTGTGGGAGAAGGGAGGCAGGGAGAGGTTAGGCCGGGAGAAAACAGGATGGAAGGCGGTGGGGGGGGGGGAGAGGGAGCCCCGGGAAAAGGATGGAGGAAAGAAGGGGGGGTGAGGATCAGAGTTGATAGGAGGGATAAATGGAAGGGGAGAGGGCATCATCCGGGAGGGGGAGTTGATGGAAGCCACCTAGGGAAAGGAGATGAAGGGTGTAGAGATGGGGGGAAGGGGGGGGGACACAACAGTGAAGGCGTGGCAGGGGGCAGGGACGGGAGAGGAGCAACCAGGGGGTGAGGGGGATCAAGGCGGCGGGAGGAAGAAAAAGTTACAAGGAAACTGTTAGTAAAGTTCAATCCCTAAATAGTCGATCTGAAGTCCGGTTGTTAGATTTCCGGTGTGCATTTTTATTTGTGGTAGAAACAAGGGCTAAATTCAATTAATACGAGAGGCGTTTATCGAGTAATGCAACACATTTTTTTCTGTGTCAGTTTCAGTTGAAAAAAATGTGGGATTTGTCATGCGACAGCGTGGAATAATCCCACTCCAACCCCCATAGTTTCATGAAGTTCCGATAGGTGTCGGCGCTGTACATAGCCTTCAAATGGCGTCTGTAACGGAGCTGCATCCCAAGTAGAGAGCTGTCACTGAGTTGCTTTCAGGCGGAAAACCAGAACATCACATATATTCACAGGCGCTTGCAGAACTTCTACGGAGATATGGCAGTGAACCAAAGCAAAGTGAGTCGTTGGGCGATGCGCCTGACATCATAGCAATGAGGTCTCGCAAATGTATCCGATCTCCCGCGTGCCGGCTGGCTGCACACAGCTGTGGCTACTGCAGTGTTGGAACGTTCGGACACTCTTATTCGAGGTGATCGACGGAACACAAACACCTCGCTGCGCAATGGATGTGTCTTTTCGTAATGCTGACACATTCATCCACCATTTGGGATACTCAAAGGTGTGTGCCCTCTGTGTTCCTCGTCATCTAACAGAAGACCATTAAGTGCAACGAAGGACCATTAGTGCGGAATTGTTTGCGCGTTACAAGATTGATCGTGACAAAACGCTCACAAAACTTCACAGGATTCTTCTTCCTCATCCACCCTACAGCTCGGATCTCGCACCTTTCGACTTCCATCTGTTTGGCCCAATGAAGGATGCTCTCCATGGGAAGCATATGTAGATGATATGGAGGTTATTGATGCAGCAAGACGTTCGCTCCGTTTTCGACAAGTAGAGTGATACCATGCAGATATAAAGCCATTTCCAGTAAGGTGGCTTAAGGCCATCGTAATGAACGGAGATTGTGTTGAAAAATGGGTCTTTGTAGCCAAAAGAGTGAGGAATAACATGGTGTATTGGAATCCTGAATCAAACCAACCTGCTTTTAGAAAAAAAAATGTATTGCATTACTTACTAAACGCTTGTCGTATTTGTGGGACTTCAGACGACTTTGCACTCAGATGAAGACAAACATTGTTAGGCACAGTATTTCTTCAATAGGAAGCTCGAAGCTACGAAAAGTCCCTATTATAGGGCGAAAGGTCATCCCATCAAATACCAATATTTAGACGTTTTGTAAAGACAGTAATAATTAAAAAAAGCACTCCGTCTCCAGGCCACAAGTGGCCCATCGGGACCATCCAACCGCCATGTCATCCTCAGCTGAGGATGCAGATACGAGGGGCGTGTGGTCAGCACACCACTCTCCCGCTCGTTATGATGGTTTTCTGTGACCAGAGCCGCTACTATTCCGTGGAGTAGCTCCTCAATTGGCATCACGAGGCTGAGTGCACCCCGAAAAATGGCAACAGCGCATGGCAGCCCGGATGGTCACCCATCCAAGTACCGGCCACGCCCAACAGGGCTTAACTTCGGTGATCTGACGGGAACCGGTGGATCCACTATGGCAAGGCCGTTGCCCTCACTGTAATAATAGGCGTCCTTTTAATAGAGAGTCAATTCAGTATCTTTAGTCGTAGCCACTTGGCTCTGAAGAACTAGAGATAGCATTATCTGATGAAGAACAGGGGAAAAAGGAGTTACTCACCTGTTCGTAGTGTCGCATTCGGGAGGACGACGGTTCAATCCCGCGTCCGGCCATCCTGATTTAGGTTTTCCGTGTTTTCCCTAAATCGCTCTAGGCAAATGCCGGGATGGTTCCTTTGAAAGGGCACAGCCGACATCCTTCCCCATCCTTCCATAATCAGACCGATGACCTCGCTGTCTGGTCTCCTCCCCCAAACAACCCAACCCGTTCGTAGTGAGCAGCAACGACAGATTCCATTTGTGTTCTGCTCTCTCCCCAACTGAAGGTGGAGGTCCAAGGATCACCGACAACGGAGGCACGACAAAGATAACTCATTTCGTTGATTCCCCAGCTCTACTCTGCTATTCACATTTAACTGGTGCCTACTTGGGAATTTATATAGGGTGATTCCATGATGATGTTACAAACTCTCAGGGATGATGGGGAAGGGTAACTGTATCAATCTGAACGACCGAATCGAAAGAAGAAGCGAAAATCTTTCTGACTCCTCTGACAGTGGAATACATCTGCCGGTACTGTTGTTGCTAAGAGAGTAGCGTGGAAAAATTTCTGAGGTGGAAGTATCGACGGAAGAAAGAAAAAAAAGTCTAGTAAACAGGGGCTCTAAAATGTGTATCTTAAGAGATATGAGCACTTGTTGATCTTCGATACAGTGAAACACATTTCTTCTACTGTAAGCTTCTTGGTGTCCGTATTTTTGAATAAGGTAGTATGGAACAAAACAAGAAATGTAATATGATCAAGAAACCATCTTGTGTAGCCTCCTTGTCCTACAGTCACGTTTACATTCTTTTCTGGTCTGTATTTTCATAGGATTTGTCGACTTGGAAAAAGCGTTCGACAATATAAAATGGTGCAAGCTGTTCGAGATTCTGAAAAAAGTAGGGGTAAGCTATAGGGAGAGACGGGTCATATACAGTATGCACAACAACCAAGAGGGAATAATAAGAGTGGACGATCAAGAACGAAGTGCTCGTATTAAGAAGGGTGTAAGACAAGGCTGTAGCCTTACGCCCCTACTCTTCAATCTGTACATCGAGGAAGCAATGATGGAAATAAAAGAAAGGTTTAGGAGTGGAATTAAAATACAAGGTGAAAGGATATCAATGATACGATTCGCTGATGACATTGCTATCCTGAGTGAAAGTGAAGAAGAATTAAATGATCTGCTGAACGGAATGAACAGTCTAATGAGTCACAGTATGGTTTGAGAGTAAATCGGAGAAAGACGAAGGTAATGAGAAGTAGTAGAAATGAGAACAGCGAGAAACTTAACATCAGGATTGATGGTCACGAAGTCAATGAAGTTAAGGAATTCTGCTACCTAGGCAGTAAAATAGCCAATGACGGACGGAGCAAGGAGGACATCAAAAGCAGACTCGCTATGGCAAAAAAGGCATTTCTGGCCAAGAGAAGTCTACTAATATCAAATACCGGCCTTAATTTGAGGAAGAAATTTCTGAGGATGTACGTCTGGAGTACAGTATTGTAAGGTAGTGAAACATGGACTGTGGGAAAACCGGAACAGAAGAGAATCGAAGCATTTGAGATGTGGTGCTATAGACGAATGTTGAAAAATAGGTGGACTGATAAGGTAAGGAATGAGGAGGTTCTACGCAGAATCGGAGAGGAAAGGAATATGTGGAAAACACTGATAAGGAGAACGGACAGGATGATAGGACATCTGCTAAGACATGAGGGAATGACTTCCACGGTACTAGAGGGAGCTGTAGAGGGCAAAAACTGTAGAGGAAGACAGAGATTGGAATACGTCAAGCAAATAATTGAGGACGTAGGTTGCAAGTGCTACTCTGAGATGAAGAGGTTAGCACAGGAAAGGAATTCGTGGCGGGCCGCATCAAAACAGTCAGTAGACTGATAACAAAAAAAAAAAATTTCTAACACCGACAATGTGTCTGAAATCAGCTTTCGCAGCCCAATCAGTATTTAATTTTCCAAGACGAGACATGTATCCTGTTTGTGGGCACAAGGTGGCTTCTTCCTTCCCAGCTGATGTTCTGTGTTTAGAGCTTATTTTCCATCGCCTGGAGGCTCAAAGAAAGTTCCAGAACTCCAAACTTCACCCCCGACTTGCCATTTTGACCTTTATTCACACGGTTTGTTCGGGTATGTCGGACGATGAAAGCAGTATTCACTTTCCGCACTGAAATGGCTATCATAATGCGTACATGTTGCCAAGGTTTTTTCGACTGCGCTGAAGAAGTTTCGCTAAGAAACTCTTACACATCTCCCATACATTCCCAATCTCTCTCCATGTGATTTCCATATTTTTGGAGACTTGCATGTCTTTCGTCCAAACAAAATTTCCAACATGTCACATACTTTTTACGTAGCGTGCCCTGACCCCATATTCATTGCTCGCAGTCTCACGTGGATTCCCGCAAGAGTTCGGGAGAGAGAGTGCATTCGCGAGGAAATAATCTTGACGTAGCGTTTACAGGTGGCGCTATTTGGGCGACAGGTTGAGAAATTCTGCTGGACAGGGGACATGCTCGGATGTTCGGAGCGGTTAAGGCGTAATGCGCGAAATCCGGGTTCCTGTCCCACTCCTGCACACATTTTCACTTGTGGCCAATGAATCCATTTCACTCCCCAATTGGGGCCTATGTTAGAATTTCTAATTCATCGTAGATATTTGTGGCTGTTTATTTGCTTCGGGCGAAAGGTGCACGGCTGGGTACAGTCATGGTTCCATAGGCAACCACGAACATTTTCCACGAAGGCACTGACCGTCTCATCTCACTAAGGCGGTTACTTTTGAAATAATAAACAGTTAACTCATTTTTTCCATCTGTCTCGTTTTCATTTGATGATTCTTATATACGTGTAATACTAAATGACTGACACTTTGAAACTTCCTCTTTGTATCTAAAAATTACAGTCCTGGTAAACTTCTACGTTATTTGATACAGAAACAGCTGAGCAAACTGAACGTACTCAGACAGTTTTCTCTTTACTTATTCTGATCATTTCTAAACTGAAACACAATATTTTAGTGCAACGCAATCTGACTTCAATAATCCCTACAAAAGAACAGCCCTGACTAACAATAACCTATAACCTTCATGAATCACTTACCTCACAAAAATCTTCGTTACTCGAACTACTGCAATACTGCCAGCTTCTCCCTCCCCACATCCACCATTGCTGGCTGCTCGCCTCCAGCTGCGCAACGCTACTCGCTGTTCACATCCAACTGCCCAACACCACACTAGCGAATATTCCAACAATGAGTCCAACCAATCACAGACTGCACACAGCGCAGACAGCGATTTTCATACAGAGCGCTACGTGGCGTCACCAACACAGAAACCTAAACAGCCTACTTACAACTTCACATGGTGCGTGGTACACGGTACACATTTCCAATTGCAGGTTGCCTTTCTAACGGCTTTCGGAGACAACAAAAATTTCATTTTCAATATTTCATAAAATTATTGAACGAATTTAAAAATTTAGAATACTGTGATAATCTGCTCATTAAGAGGTATAATCTTGTGTGAAAGGTTTAGTACAAAATGCGAAATAAAAGTGGCCAGGACGAGTGGATACCATTGGACGCAAATGTATGCATATAAGCCCCCCGGCGTCGCGCACACCACGTGTACGCCCGCCACGTGATCCACACCGGTTCAGATCGTAGTGCGGGCTGTGTGATTGTGGGCGGAGCAGTGCAAAGAGGACGATCGTACTCACAGTGGAGCAGCGGGTGTTCGTCGTGGAAAGTTACGTAACAACAAAGTCGAGGAGTCCGTGTGATCGGGTGTTCGATGAGAAGTTTAATGGTGCCAAATCGCCAGCAAAGAGCACCATGCAACGCTTAGTCAGAAACGGTGGCAGACAGGATCTGTTTCGAACAAACCAGAAAACATTCAGAAATGCGCCCGCACACCAAAAAAATGTGGCTGCAGTTCAGCAAAAAATGCTTCAGAATCCAACCAAATCAACCCGACGCCCGACCGGCATACCACGACGATCATGCGGATGAATACTACAGCTAGATTTGCACATGCGTCCCTAACTAACATCTGTTGTTCATGCAATAAAATCAGCAGAAGCTCCTCGGCGCCTCCAGTTTCGTGAGTGACTGTTCACTGAACAGTAAATTGCTTGGACATGGGTCTGTTCTTTATGCCTGATGAAGCCTGCTACGCCTGAATGATTATATCCACTCACATAATCACAGGTTCTGGTCAGCGGAGAATTCGCATAACTTCCACGAAACAGCATTGAATTGAAGGTTGGGGTTTGGTGTGCAGTGTGAGCACGCCGCATTATTGGTCCCATCTTCTTTCATCAGGCGCTGACTTCGACACGTTACATTGCCAACATTTTGAAACCATTTGTGGCAGCATTAACGGAGGAGGAAGAAACCTACAGGTACTTCCAAAAGGGTGAAGCAACTGCCCATACAGTAGGACGAACCTTAGAGCACATTTTCGCAATCGTCACCCCTGACAGAGTTGTTAGGCGGAGGTTAGTCTGGTCGCGGCCACGCAGGTCACCTGATCTGTCACTGAGCAATCGTTTCGTGTGGGGAGGCCTCAGGCCTAAGCGGTATCGCAACAATCCTCACAGTCTTCACCAACTGCCGCAGAACATTTCATATGAGACTGTAGCAATTCCAGTTGTCCAACTTCGATCCATCTTCAGCAACTTCCTGAGCAGGGCCCAAAACTGCCATGAGATGAATAGTGGCCACTTCACTTTCAACGTCTACTGCAGTCAGATTAGTACTGTACTTTCTTTCCTCAACTATGTTTCTTTGTACCCTCGAACTCTGTTTCCCGGGCCACTTCTATTTGCCCCACACTGTACTACAGGTAGAGATTCCGTCTATGTCTTCAGGCAGCGTAACTCACGGCGTGAAAATTACTCACTCTCTGAGAGGTGGCATGAGCCACCTCTCATACTTCTATCTTACGATTTTCCTCTCTAATTGCATGCGGTGAAAAGTTGCTATTCCTTCACACGCGGACTTCCCACGCAGCGTCTCTCGTCACCCGGGTGGTCGGGTGACAGGCAGGCTCTGCTGATCTTGAAAGGGTAAGCCGACGGGTGTGAGGGAGTCGAGTGAATGCTTTCCAGACGCCAACATTGTAGAATAGCGGCGGAGACATGCTCGCAGGGGTGTGAAGTAGCGGCTGGGCTAGAGGTTCCGTTACTTCGCAGAAACTTAGCGAAAACACTTTCTGGTGGGCTACCAGCGAGGCGTAGGAATGACTTGTGTACCCAGGCAGTTGTGGCGGGCAAATTCCCGCGCTTTCCGCAATTCGTAACTGTGATTGGCTTGCTCAGGGCATAGCTCCATGACATAGCAAAATAAGCGCAGAAATTGGCGCCAAGAATCTCCATTGGTGGAATCGTAGTGCTCCGGCAATAGAGTGGAATTTTCCGCCGGTTTTCGAGTTGCTGATTGGAATGGTTAACCACGGCCACTGTCATGGGGGCGAAAATGATCTGTGTTCGGTTTGTACGGGTGCTCTTGTGGGGGTCGGCTCTCGCCTTTCGGTCGGAGTAGGTTACAAGACTGAGCTCTCGCTGCTCTGGACAGCCTGCCTTCTGTTGGCTGTCTAATATACTTTTATTTAATTGTAACTGTATGACGAAGTTGCTGAAGTTTCGACTTCAACGTAACTTTCCGAGTACAGTTGGCAATTGAGCGTTCTGCATACAAGAGGCCTATGTTGTCTGTATTGAACAGTTTTGGCTAAAGTTGACTGTATCGGAGTTACTGTGTGACTTCGCTTGTTAAAACCAATCACTGTAGCGTCAGTGATTGTGTGGCGAGCCTTCTTCTTCTCCCTCAGAGGCGCATTTGTATTGCTAGGAAGTCTTTAGTCTGGAACAACCAGGCCAGGATAATTTGTTTCGGGCTATACTCGCGAAATTATCATCACCACGACGGGACGTCGAAGCAACCAGCCATCGCCTCCGGTATGCCAGATCGTGTCCGTGCAGTTAAGAAGACAGCTTGGTAATGTACGTCTGCAGCACCAGCAAAGCAGGAAATTTTGTTAGGTGATAATCCGAGCTCAGCAGAGCGCGCCTGTTTGTCTTTTCTAACTTTGATCTGTCTTGGGTGTTCATTGTCTGAGTGCTCACTAATGTAGCAGCAATTAATGCTGGGTTGGCTGTGTGTCTCTCTTAAGACTTGAGTTGCAAGGAATTGGCTCCACATACCACTTCGTCATAAATGTCACAATCTAGTTTAGGGACAACTTCACCTTCACAGCATTTATTTGAGTATCCAATTTGAGCCAATTTGATGTATTGTAAATGTTTCATGTGTTTTTGTTTAGTATTTTGAGTTATAATAAATCATATTGTTATTTTGGACAGAACTTTAATTCTGTTAATCGGTAGAGCAACCCTATCATTTCTCACTATGTTATTGAAACTTTCCTTTATTTAACTTATTTATCAAATGAAATTATTGCAGGTGCCAAACTCTTTTCTACTCCACTTGCAGGGTCGAATACAGTCAGTTTGCGTTTCTTTCTAATCCATGTGCAACAGCAAAAGTCGGAGTTAGAATAGGGGGAGGCTTAGAGCATCATTCACATATGTAGATTCTAGAAGAATTTTGTGTTAAATACACTGCTAGCCCCGGCACCTCGCATCTCCTCAATCAATATTTGAAAATGATAGAACTTACCGATTTCCAACAAACTTTACACCTAATTTCAAACATTCTCGAAACATTTATTTGCTAACCGCAGCCCCCCCCCCCCCGTCCCCACAATAATAAAAGGATAGAAGTTTATCAGCATCGGACATTAAATTTATTTATCGGACATTTAATTTATTACTTGTTTGCTACTAACTCTGTTGGCAACTCATTTTTCAGACCTTATCCAACTATACCACAGACTGTATTAGCAAATTTATTATTCTACCGACACATAGTTCAGGAGATATGACGTCGTTATGTGTGCCCCAGGGAGGAGTGACAGGACCACTCTTATTCTCTATATACATAAGTGATCTGATGGATAGGGTGAGCAGCAGTTTAGTACTGTTTGTTGACGAGGCTGTGGTGTACGGGAAGACGCCGTCGCTGAGCGACTGTACGAGGATACAAAGTGACACCAGCACTCCGTCTTTAGGCCACAAGTGGCCCATCGGGGCCATCCGACCACCGTGTCATCCTCAGATGAGGATGCGGATAGGAGGGGCATGTGGTCAGCACACCGCTCTCCCGCTCGTTATGATGGTTTTCTTTGAGCGTAGCCGCTGCTATTCGGTCGAGTAGCTCCTCAATTGATATCACGAGGCTGAGTGCACCCCGAAAAATGGCAACAGCGCATGGCGGCCTTGATGGTCACCCATCCAAGTTCCGTCCACGCCCGACAGCGCTTAACTTCGGTCATCTGACGGGAACTGGCGTATCCACTGCGGCAAGGCCGTTGCCCAAAAAGTGACATAGGTAGAATTTATAGCTGGTGTGATCAATGGTGTTGTTGTTGTGGTCTTCAGTCCTGAGACTGGTTTGATGCAGCTCTCCATGCTTATCTATCCTGTGCAAGCTCCTTCATCTCCCAGTACCTACTGTGGTGTCACCGCCAGACACCACACTTGCTAGGTGGTAGCTTTTAAATCGGCCGCGGTCCGCTAGTATACGACGGACCCGCGTGTCGCCACTGTCAGTAACTGCAGACCGAGCGCCGCCACACGGCAGGTCTAGAGAGACGTACTAGCACTCGCCCCAGTTGTACAGCCGACGTTGCTAGCCATGGTTCACTGACAACTACGCTCTCATTTGCCGAGACGATAGTTAGCATAGCCTTCCGCTACTTTTGCTACGACCTAGCAAGGCGCCGTATTCCATTGATATTGAGTTTCTATTAATGTATCATCAAGAGCGATGTTCTACAAATGTGGATTAAAGTTAAGTATTCCAGAATCTACGTACTTTTCTTTATAGCATTCATTACGTATCCTGTTTCAGACCTCACGCCAGCCTGCGTGAGTTTAAGCGCGTGCCTTTCGGCTTCCTCGCATTGTGTCTAGGCTGTCTTGTCTAGACACAACACCTACTGCAACCTACATCCTTGTGAATCTGTTTAATGTATTCATCTCTTGGTCTCCCTCTAAGATTTTTACCCTCCACACTACCCTCCAATGCTAAATTTGTGATCCCTTGATGCCTCAGGACATGTCCTACCAACCGATCCCTTCTTCTAGTCAAGTTGTGCCACAAACTTCTCTTCTCCTCAATCCTATTCAACACCTCCTCATTAGTTACGTGATCTATCCACCTAATCTTCATCATTCTTCTGTAGCACCACATTTCGAAAGCTTCTATTCTCTTCTTGTCCAAACTATTTATTGTCCATGTTTCACTTCCATACATGGCTACACTCCATACAAATACTTTCAGAAATGACTTCCTGACACTTAAATCTATACTCGATGTTAACAAATTTCTCTGCTTCAGAAACGCATTCCTTGCCATTGCCGGTCTACATTTTATATCCTCTCTACTTCAACCATCATCAGTTATTTTGCTCCCCAAATAGCAAAACTCCTTTACTACTTTAAGCGTCTCATTTCCTAATCTAATTCCCGCAGCATCACCCGACTTAATTCGACTACATTCCATTATCCTCGTTTTACTTTTGTTGATGTTCATCTTATACCCTCCTTTCAAGACACTGTCCATTCCGTTCAACTGCTCTTCCAAGTCCTTTGCTGTCTCTGACAGAATTACAATGTCATCGGCGAACCTCAAAGTTTTTATTTCTTCTCCCTGGATTTTAATACCTACTCGAATTTTTCTTTTGTTTCCTTTACTGCTTGCTCAATATACAGATTGAATAATATCGGAGAGAGGCTACAACCCTGTCTCACTCCCTTCTCAACCACTGCTTCCATTTCATACCCCTCGACTCTTATAACTGCCATCTGCTTTCTGTACAAATTGTAAATAGCCTTTCGCTCCCTGTATTTTACCCCTGCCACCTTTAGAATTTGAAAGAGAGTATTCCAGTCAACATTGTCAAAAGCTTTCTCTAAGTCTACAAATGCTAGAAACGTAGGTTTGCCTTTCCTTAATCTTTCTTCTAAGATAAGGTGTAAGGTCAGTATTGCCTCACGTGTTCCAACATTTCTACGGAATCCAAACTGATCTTCCCCGAGGTCGGCTTCTACCAGTTTTTCCATTCGTCTGTAAATAATTCGCGTTAGTATTTTGCAGCTGTGGCTTATTAAACTGATAGTTCGGTAATTTTCACATCTGTCAACACCTGCTTTCTTTGGGATTGGAATTATTATATTCTTCATGTAGTCTGAGGGTATTTCGCCTGTCTCATACATCTTCCTCACCAGATGGTAGAGTTTTAACAGCTACCGAAGCACGACTCACGCCCGGTACTCACAGCTTTACTTCTGCCAGTACCTCGTCTCCTACCTTCTAAACTTTACTGAAACTCTCCTGATAACCTTGCAGAACTTTGGAAGGTAGGAAATTGGACTGAGCAAAGATGGGGTAATTGTACGGGCGCTGATAACCACGCAGTTGAGCGCCCCACAAACCAAACATCATCATCATCTGGAAGGTAGGAGACGAGGTACTGGCAGAAGTAAAGCTGTGAGTACCGGGCGTGAGTAGTGCTTCGGTAGCTCAGATGGTAGAGCACTTGCCCGCGAAAGGCAAAGGTCCCGAGTTCGAGTCTCGGTCGGGCACATAGTTTTAATCTGCCAGGAAGTTTCATATCAGCGCGCACTCCGCTGCAGAGTGAAAATCTCATTCTGGAAACATCCCCCAGGCTGTAGCTAAGCCATGTCTCCGCAATATCTTTTCTTTCAGGAGTGCTAGTTCTGCAAGGTTAACAGGAGAGCTTCTTTAAAGTTTGGAAGGTAGGAGACCAGGTACTGGCAGAAGTAAAGCTGTGAGTACCGGGCGTGAGTAGTGCTTCGGTAGCTCAGATGGTAGAGCATTTGCCCGCGAAAGGCAAAGGTCCCGAGTTCGAGTCTCGGTCGGGCACACAGTTTTAATCTGCCAGGAAGTTTCATATCAGCGCACACTCCGCTGCAGAGTGAAAATGTCATTCTGGAAAAATATTTGTTGTGTTTGCTGTGAATTCCCGTGTATAGATCTCCTTTCTTGTTATACGTATTCTTACATATCTATGCTAGATGTTCTGTGCTACAGGCATTGTTCTAGTAGGTCTTTGTATGGTTCTGGGAACATATTAAGTAAACTAAAATATATGTTCCTAAATGATGTTTCTCCATCAGCATTATTTTAATGTGGAAATATGTAATCCAGCAGGTTGCGGGCCCAGGAAGATGGACCTGAATAGGTTTAACTAGTGAATGGCGGAAAACTTAATGTTGTTTGTGAGCAATTCATAATGTACAGTAATTATGTTGTAACAGCTGCAAATGGCTTCTGCCCAGATACCACAAGTTGAGAAGCTCATGGATCGAGAAAATTATGCAACTTGGAAATTTGCAGTAGGACCTTATCTATAGTTGGACGACCTTTGGGATGTCATTGATGGAACCTTAAAGTCCACAGATTCAGATTTCCAGAACAAAGATCTTTGGGAGAAATCTAATTTAATTCTTCTAGCTGGTCCTCTAAATTATGTTTATTTAGAAAACGCCAGCATAGTAAAATATGGGACTATGTAAGAAGAGCTTTTGAAGACGGAGGTTGAACTAGGAAAGTGGGTTTGGTTAGAGAACTTATCACTACACGTTTAGCTGAATGTAAAATTAATTATGACTATGTAAACAAAATCATATCCACTTCTAATTGTCTAAGAAATAACAGATTCGAAATTGCTGAAGAATCGATTGGCACGTTGTTACTAGCTGGACTGCCTATTAAGCACTCCCCGATGATAGTGGGCTTACAGAGTTTAGGGATACCAGTTACAGGTGACAGTGATAAAGTCAAGATCTTACAAGATGTTGAGAATGTACAGGAGTATCCTACCCAGGACAAGGAAACGGCTTTATTATCAAAATACCACAAGAAAAAACGTGTTAGATGTTATGAGCGACAAAGAGTAAAACATTTTGCATCGCAGTGCACGAAAAAAAAAAACAACTACACAAGAAAAAAGTCAAGTTTCAAAAGGTCCAGAAAGGAAGGCAAGCAATCCAAACAATAACGGTAAGGCACTTACTGTATAATATTCTTGCGCTAAAGTCCAAGAACATGCAAAGGCACCAGTAAATTTAGGAACTAAAGGATCTCAAGAAGTTGTTCAGGAACAGTCAGGTATGTTTATTGAAGATAAAATCGACAATGAGATCAAGGAAACTCCAAAAGAAGAGGAGGTAAATTTACGATGTTCATCACGTACGATAAGACCTAACTTGTATCCAGGTTATGAGATGTATATGGCTGCTCGAACAGTCAACACTGAACTTCTTACAGTTGAAGAACACTTGGCTAGACCAAAAGCAGACAACTTAAAGAAATCCACAGAAAAGGAATTACAGTATTTTTCCAAGAATGATTCGTATGAATTGGTTGATGAGCCACAAGGAAAGGAAGCGTTATGAGCGAGATGAGTCTTTAGTATTAAAAAACCCAGTAGATGCAAAACCAAATTTTAAAGTTCGTTTAGTACTTAGAGCCTGCTTTCATATAGAGGGCATTCTCAACTGCAGTGAAATATGCGTCTTTACCTGTCCCTTGCTGTAAAAGCAAACTTATTTATCCGTCACATGGATGTGAAGACTGCACACCTGTTTGGAAAATTGCAGGAAGAAATTTTTATGATTACACTAGAGGAAGCCAAGAAAATTCCTCAAGAAGAGAATAAAATCTCGGGTCCGAAAAGGACCATGCATGGTCTTAAACAGAGTGGACACTGTTGGAAGCAAGTATGATTAATATGAGTCAGTCAGCAGCTGATCTGGTATATATCACAGAAGAAATGAAAAAGGAACTGTAAGTTTGTCGATGTGGGTTGACGATTTTGGCAAAAGGTGAAAGTTCAAAGAATAGTTTCAAGACACAGCTTCAGTCTGAATTTGATATGCATAATTTAGGTAAAGAGAAACAATACTTTGGTATGAAGATCTTGAGAAGTGACGATGGAGAAGAACAGTTGATTGACCAATCTATGTATACAAAGAGAATACTAGAAAAATTTGGCACGAATAATTGCAAGCCAGTTTTCCACCTATGGCACAGGGTTTGAGGTTATTAGCAGCAGAAGAAGGTTAAATGAGCAAATAGGAAGTACCTTATTTGGAGGCAGTGGGAAGTTTTTTATTTGTAGCTCAAATGTTGAGGCCAGATACTGCCTTTGCTACTAATACTGTGAACAAATTTTGCAAAGACCCTAGAATTAAAGATAGGGCTCCAGTTAAAAGAATATTGAGATACTGAAAAGGAACTGTTGATAACAAATTAAGATACTACAAGACAGGAAACTGGAATCTGGAATGTTATAGTGATGTAGACTGGGGAAATGAGCTGCCTAACAGATATTCTATGTGGTAGCTGTTTTAAGTTGGTGGGAGGATTAATATCCTGATACTGCAAGAAGCAAAGAGCAGTGTCTTTGAGTACTGTTGATGACCAACGTGTTTTGAGACAGCATGGGAGCAATTAAGTCTGATAAAGGACAAGTTACTCTCTCAACTATTTTTCATATATGGAAAATTATTAAAGATTTTGTTACAACCTGACGCACCTTGAGTAAGACTAGAAAGTTAACGGTCTGAGCAGATGTTGATGGAGCCTGGTAGGGTGCTAAAAGCATGGGTTCTTAGCTTATAGAAACGGCATGTTGGGAGTTGGAAGCAATTGGCAGCGAGCCCATCCCTCAGTAAATATTGCCGGACAGCCCCACAGCCATACAGAACAGGCAGGGCAGCCTCATCGAGACAGGTCTCCATCAGAACAATGCTGAGCTACCTGCCATGGCGCCAGTGGAAGGCAGTGCTGGGGGCGACAGGCTGAAGGAACGTGTCTACACAGTGGAGTCGTAAACTGGGCATTGTGTGCAGAGCCACACGTAATAAAAATTCACCTGTTTTCGGGTTTGCTGATACTGTAAATAGGCCTGTGAGCCACTTCCATCGGCCAACTCAGTTATATAAGAAACTCCAGCATCTGAGAAACGTTTAGAGATAGAATCTTTATTACACCTCATAGCTAGGACTAACAAGCTCCAATGCACAGGCTATTTATAGAAAGATCTTTAAGACTGTATCTGTTCGCTTGTTGCTGTGGAAAGCGGCACGACTTTGGAGACAATCATCTTCCCCTCTGCAAAACTTAAAAAAGGCCAGTAATTGGTGATTTCTTTTTTTTTCCCCAGAGACGCAGGTTTCTTAACTCTTGTCCTGGTTCGACATGAGTTTGTGCTTTCGTGTGGGAGGGAAGATTCAGTGCCTCTAGAGCCCTGCGATTGGCTCAAGATGGAGTAAAGGTGGTGTCGTTCGAGCACTTTGTGGGAAAACGGAATTTTTTTCTGGAGAGGTGCTAAACTCTAGGGTGCTGGACTTTGGTGTGGTAAGCGCACTTCTGGTCAATGCTCTGGCATGTGTGGTTGGTACTTGGGACCTGTCCTGAGATTGACCTCAATTGCGAATGGTTTAGACTGGGGAGCCTGTGGTGACGTTCGTACTGTACCGACAGTGTGACTTCAAATGTCTTTGACTACTCGTTTGCCGAGGGCAACTTATATGTTTTTGGTTTACCAGTCTTGACGTTTGGTATTCTTGTGCGCCCTGCGTGTAAGTGAGCCAAATTGGTCCTTGGTATGATCAGTGACAGGGTGTGTCACACACTGAAAACTACCGTGATGTCAGGGCTGTGGAAGAGAGTAAATTGCAATCCGTCCGCCTGATCGCTAGACCGTGAGATTTTTGCCTTTCTTTCGTGGCCGCGATCGATTCACAGGTGCTGCCTTACATCTCGCCTTCGCAGTACACATCTCGCAAGCTGCAAGTTACATCGCCGCACAAAGCAAACAGGGTTACGTACTGCCACTCCAACGTTGTCAGGGCGTGCAGATCTCAATCACCACTTGCTCTCAGCTGCACCTATGTAGTGAAACTACACTAGATTTGATCAATCAAAGTCTGCTTAGCGTCAGATCAGTTCAGATTGGCTTATACACATTATTAGGGCCAAAGCACTTGGACACTGGACTCGCATTCGGGAGGACGACGGTTCAATCCCGCGTCCGGCCATCCTGATTTAGGTTTTCCGTGATTTCCCTGAATCACTCCAGGCCAATGCCGGGATGGTTCCTCTGAAAGGGCACGACTGACTTCCTTCCCCATCCTTCCCTAATCCGATGAGACCGATGACCACGCTGTCTGGTCTCCTTCCCCAAACCAACCAACCAACCAAAGCACTTGACACACTTCTGCCACCCAGGATCCTTGTCCATTCTAGTCTTAAACCACCTGTTAGTTGTTTACGGTATTCAGTCAATAGCTTGATTAGCATAATTTATGTCTGGTTTAGTGAAATAAATGTTGTTAGTAAATTTTACTTCATTCTCAATCATGTATATAGTCCCCACAGGGTTAACTTAAAAAGTAATCTCAAGAATCAAATAACAAGTGTGCGATACAAGTATATTAATATTAGACGCCATCTTATTAGGCGCCACCTAAAACAGAATAATATTATTATAAACTATCTTTGTGCAGAAGAAATGCTTCCTGATTTATTGACCAAGACTCTCAAGTCAAATTCCAGAATTGGTGAAACGGTATGGTTTAACGATATAATGTCCAAACATGTTTTGAGGTGGTGTAGTGTTCAAGGTTATTGTTAGCACAGAGAAATATTTGTTCAATGGGCTGTGTTGGGATCTAATGAACAAAGTATTTGTTACGGTGGCAGTGAGTTTACGTCTACAGATCTCTTTGCTTGTTATATACGAGGGTTGGAACTTAAATACTGGCAACTGTTTATTCACAACCGATATAAAAGAGTTACATATTTGAAACTGTTACTGTCCTTCAGAGTAGTTACCAGCGTTGTGTAGAACCCGCTGCCAGCGATGTGGAAGGCGTAGTATACCGTTATCGGAGCCTGTTCTGTTGATAGTGCAAATGGAGCGGTCTAAAGTTATGGTGATTCTCGTGTACGACTGTGATGGCGTTATCCTAACGCATTACGTTCCTCCACGGCAGACCGTCAGTGCACAGTATTACTGTTTGTTTTTGGAGCATCACTTGCGACCAGCTTTGCGAAAGAAGCGGCGACACTTTCTGCGCATCCCACCCACCACTTTGCACTACAATGCGCGAGCGCATACAGCGCAAGCTGTGACTGCTCTCAGAATGAGATTTTCACTCTGCAGCGGAGTGTGCGCTGATATGAAACTTCCTGGCAGATTAAATCTGTGTGCCTTCCGCGGGCAAGTGCTCTACCATATGAGCTACCAAAGCACGACTCACGCCCGGTCCTCACAGCTTTACTTCTGCCAGTATAGGCAAAGGTCCCGAGTTCGAGTCTCGGTCGGGACACAGTTTTAATCTGCCAGGATGTGGCTGCTCTGCTCAGTCGATGGGACTGGGAAGTACTGTACCATCCACCATAAGCCCTGTGACTTTGATTTGATTCCGAAGATGAAGGTACCACGACGTGGCATTCGCTTCAGAACTGTTCAGAGATTCGACAGGCAGTAGACCGCAACATTCGCACCATCAAGAGAACAGGCTCTGCTAATGGTATACTACGCCTTTCACATAGCTGGCAACGGGTTCTACACAACGCTGGTGACTACTTTGAAGGACTGTAAAAGGTGCAAACATGTAACACTTTTGTATCGGTTGTGACTAAATAGTTGCCTCTATTTAAGTTCCAATCCTCGTATATTCTTAGAGATCTGTGCTAGATGTTCCGTGCTATTTGCCTTTTTAGTATGTATTTGTATAGTTCTGGGAACACATTAAATAAAGTAAAATGTATTTCCTAAACAGTGTTTCTCCGTCAACATTATTTTACTGTGGAATTATATAATCCGGTAGAAATAAACTTTTGTTGTCACGTAACAGTTTTGTATGGAGTCTAATGAGTCGCTCATTCTTGCGTTTCTCTAGACTTTCTAATACATGAATATTTTTGTAAATATAATTACTGTTGTTTCAAAAGCAAATGTGTTGAAGATTCTTGCCGTTTGTTGCTCATATGTAGCAACAATTGTGGAACTGATTGTTTCTGTGTTGGGAAAGAGATTTATTCCTTTTGACATTTTATAATCACGTCTGTGTGATTTTCCCTTTAGCTAAAGTTGTGGTGTTGGCTTTTTGGCACGTTAAATGATGTAGTTATTGCACTGCATAGGCGTTTCCTACGTTCCACATTCACTGACTGGAAATATAGTGAACAAATCTTCTACGTTGTTGAGTATATATAGGACGTCTTTCTACAAAAGGTCAAGTCTTCTGCAGTTTACTAGCGATGTTTTTGTTCTTAAAATAAGACGAAGGAGGGAAGGAAGATTGGGTTTAACGTCCCGTCGTCATCGAGGTCATTAGAGACGCAGTACAACCACGGATTGCGTGAAGCTTGGGGAGGAAAATCGGTCGTGCTCTTTCAAAGGAACCATCCCGGCATTTGACAGGAGAGATTTAGGGAACTCACGGGAAACCTAAATGTGGATGCCCGTACGCGGGTTTGAACCGACGTCCTCCCGAATGCGAGTCCAGTGTGCTAACCACTGAGCCACTTAGCTCGGTTAAAATAAGACGACATTCCTCATTTAATATGTGTAGGTTATGAGAGAATCCTAAATAAACTGCCCTTTAATGTACCGTTTCGTACCTCGCAGTGTCTTTAGGAAACTGAAGAAAGGCAAATGTGGTGTAATTTTTTAGTTATTGCCTATTTTTATGGCAATTCATAGACTCACTATTGTAAAAATTATATCAGAAATTAATATAAAGGAAAATATTTGCACTCATCTTATGTCGTATTCAGAAGTGTAACTTTGCGTCCGCTTGGAAGCACTGCTGCCGCGGTGTATAACGAATATAAGCAGTATTATGCTGACTGTATGTGTTAGCTGTGGTGGTAACCTCCACCATGCACCGTAAGGTGGTTTGCGGACTATGTCTGTAGATTGCACCCAGCCAGTACTCGATAATGAGAAAACTTAGCGACTTTCAGCAAAATTTTGAACATTTTCCAAACTTTTTCATTAGTCTAAGAGTGAATAACCCGAAAATAACAAAACCAACAAAATGAGGGTTTTGCAACTTCATCCATTAACATTTTACATGCTAAACTTCAATTATTTCACATTGTAAGGTAATCGGAATTTTGAAGTTGTTTTGAAGTGTAAGTTCACTTTTTTAAATAATCGGGGGTGGTGGATGGAATTTTTAAATAATCGGGGGTGGTGGATGGAATTACTGGCAGACACTAAATAGGCAAATACGTCTGGGTAGGAATGGGTTTAATTCTGCTGAGATTGAGAGAGAGATGAATACGAAGAGCGAAAACAAGCAACGAAAAGCAGCGGTAACGAAAGAGAAGAGAAGAGGACTGAGCCCGCGCTCAAGCACATTAGCTATCTGGGCACAACACCTGATGCCTGCAAACAGGTTACTCCTCATCGTGTGGCCACGGGCCCTTGACAAAGTCGACGCAGAGGGCTGTAGGAGCTCTCCGCCTCGTCTGTCAGCTTGTAGTCTGGTGCCTATTGTGCCGCTCTGTCGGATAGCTGTCTGAGGTACACGGGACCGCGATGCGCCCCACATAAACTGGCTGTTGTAATTGGGGAACCCGGGCTGGAGCGAGATAGTTACCGCAAATGGAGGGATCAGACGGGCAGGACGCGCAACCAGCCGCTACGGCCGTCGCAGTGTGTGCTCATCCCAGGCGTTGCGGTGGCGTTGGTTCGAAGGGAAAAGACTTTCTGTGGGTGCACGGTTTGGGAAACGGGCGTGCCTGGCAGAATTTAGAAGGAAGTGTCGTTTCGGGATCCGGAATGAAATCTTTACCAACTGGGGGAATGCTCTTCCGAGTGTAAATGACACAAGTGACAGAGCGGTGGTTCTCAATGTTTAAGAGACTATAACTACCGGACAAGGTCAGATAGCAGCCAATAACTTAAAAAAGTTTAATACCTAACAAAACTTTCGCCTGGAAAAAAAAAATCCGATCATATTTCTAAAATGATAAACTTACTTAGTTAACGTTATAAGTCTTACTTATGGATTCTTCCGTCGCTTCTTGGTAGAACAATTCCATATTGAGGGTTGAATAACACTTGGGAGGTTTTTTATTCTGCTGATTTTTTATTTGTATGAACTAGTTTTCGGCTTATTAGGCAATCTTCAGATAACTACTGGCTATTGTTTTCAAGGAGCTTGAGTTCTTACGAACCAAACATTCTGGACTAAGATACAACGCACTTACATACGATCTTTAGTTGTGGTATTGTCTTTGGATTTGTCAAACGGGTAGTTTGACTTTTTGTTCTGCAAAACTGTTCTTTAACCTAATAAATCACATTTTATGGTTTGTCAGTACCACACATGACAACAATTAGAATTATTTAGAATACATATTATTAGAAAATTACAATTTTTTGGTATTTGTTGTGAACAGTTGCATTGGACACTAATTGTTGGTTGTAGAATAGCGATGTTTTCTTTGGGGTTACATTTTGTTATTAGAATTTTTTTTATGTTTGTGTATTAATAAATACCAAATATTACATTGTTACAGTTGTGTCGCAGTTAGGAATGTAAACACATAAGGGATATAACATTGTATTGGGGTGTCAATTTGTTTACTATTGGGACACTTTGTGGTTAGTAGCAGGTTTACTGTATTGTGTAAAGTTTGAGTGGTGACGTGCTCAGTTGCAGTTGGTCATTTAGAACCAGCTGGGGATTTAGGGCTAAGTGTTTGTTAAGTTCAAGTGCTTCTAGTAGGCTGAGTTTTCTGCCTTTGTTGGCTATATGTAGTACTTCTGTGTATGCTAGATATTTGTGATCTTCTTTGAGCACATGTTCAACAAAGGTGGAGTCCGATTTATTTAATCTCCAGCTGCGTTCATGTTCAGTTAGCCTTGTTGCTATGGCCCGGCCCGTTTGACCAATGTACAGTTTATTGCAGTCAGTGCAGGTTATTTTATAAACTCCACTGTTGCTTAGTTTCTCTGTTCTATCCTTGCTGTTGAATAGGAGATTAGCTGTAGTGTCTCTTACATAAAACGAAGTTTTATAGTTTTGGGATTTCAGTGTTTTGGCTAGTTTGTGTGATAGCTTACCTACATATGGAATAATACACCAGTTGGTTTTTGATGTGATTGATGTCGCAGAGAGTGCATAAATGTACGGCAAGATTTTTCTTCTTTGTTTCTTGTGCAGGATTTTGTCAACTAATTCGGGGTTATAGCCATTGTTATATGCAATATATTTAATGGTGTCTACTTCTGTTTGGAAATTCTCCTTCGACATTGGTATGGATGTGAGGCGATGTACCATGGAATGGAAGGCTGCATGTTTGTGTGGTATTGCGTGTTGTGAACATGAGGGTATTACTGTGTCTGTTGTGGGTTTTCCGTAAATTTTGAAAATATGTGTATTTGTGGTGATATCTATATTGAGGTCTAAAGAAATGGATTTTTCACCTAGCTCCATGGTGAATTGCATGTTTTTGTGTTGTGAATTTAGATGTTCCAGGAATATGTTCAGTTGTCTGTTGGTACCTTCCCACATACACAGTACACCATTTACGTATCTGTACCAGTATTTAATATTATTACTGAGGGGTTCATTTTCTAGGAACTGTTTTTGGAAATTGTCCATGAATATTTCAGCTAAGAGGGGACTGAGAGGGAACCCCACTACAGCTAATCTCCTATTCAACAGCAAGGACAAAACAGAGAAACCAAGCAACAGTGGGGTCTATAAAATAACTTGCCCTGTCTGCAATAAACTGTACATTGGTCAAACGGCCCAGTTGAACGAATATTCAAAGATTTTACTCGATTTATGAGGACTTACATACCTAACCACCGTACGAAGTGGGCCTCTGAAAAGAATAGTAACTTACGTCATGACGCAACAAGATGTGCACGAGCTGAGGTAATGCTGGATTAAACAGACAGGAGAGAATAGCTTAGTCCATTACAACACTTAACTAGGCAGACAATACAGTAAGACCAGATCCATATTGAGGTCTTGGTTAATTTGTCTCGATGTGTCCAGGCAAGAAAAGCAAAGTATGACTCTCGTGTGAACGTTGAAGTGAATGATCTGGTGTTACCGAGGTGTCATCCAGAGTCGCTCATGGCAACGGTTAGAAGCAGGTCCGCACAAAATTATCAACATACCACATGTATTAGCTGACAGTAAAACTGACAAAGTCAAGGTTCTTTTATCCACATAAGGATATCAAGAAATATCTTTACATGAAGTGTAAAACTTGTCAATAGTAGATGTACGTATAATATAGTAAGTATTTGATTCACCACTTTTATATATCTAATTGTTTGCGATTGGTTTGTAAGAGAACCTTATTGACCATCAGTCAGAACAAGTATTTGAAGCATGAACTGCCTTCAGCAGTACTTCATGAACTTTATGTCATAAGGATGAATTATACATTGTAGACGAATAAAAAGAAAGTTATGAACAGAAGCTGAAATTGCAGATGTCAACCCATTAAGGCTCTGAGCACTATAGGACTTAACTGCTGAGGTCATCAGTTCCATAGAACTTAGAACTACTTAAACCTAGCTAACCTAAGGACATCACACACATCCATGCCCGAGACAGGATTCGAACCTGCGACCGTAGCGGTCGCGCGGTTCCAGACTGCAGCGCCTAGAACCGCACGGCCACCCCAGCCGGCTCAACCCATTAAGCAGTACTTGATTTACAATTGGAGTTTTAGTGTATTTAAAATGTAATGTATTTACGTAACGTGTTTATGTAAATATCAGGGTATGTGATGAGAAATGATAGCCATGTCAGTCGGCATAGGAATCACTAAATAATGAAAGCGGATAGGTACTTTATATAATTTCAGGAACATACAGTGTCGTCGTAATGGAGACATCTCCATAGAAATTTTAAAATTCAGTAATAATATACATGAGAGTAAAAACTATGCCGATTATTGTGAAGTCAGACTAGTTTGTAGCCAGGACGCAAGTTTTGAGGCCCAATATTTCGCCCAGGTGTACCAATATATGAACAGCGAATAAATACTAAGGGCAAGGTACAGACCTAGGTATATCATGTAAATACAAAGAAAGTTACTGCCTATGAGACGAAAACAAACAAAAAACAGTATAGATAAAAATTTATACACAGCTTGTGTACTAACAAAAACTTTTAGTAAATTGAGTTAGTGTCAAAAACTGTGATGTAATGAATGTATAAATAAAAAGGACACATTTTATTAGAGGACAGACTAAATATTGGACGTCAATTCAAGATCTCGACTACGTCGAAACGACAGTATAACCCTATTTATTCGTAAAACCAAGTGGTGACGTGAAAAAAGGGCGTACTTAACTTCCGTACAACACAGTTAAGACAGTGGTGACGCACGCAAAATGTTGTGGCCTAAGTGTTTCGAATTGCTTTAAAAAATTTGTAGCCAACAATCAGCATACTTTTGTAACTGCCCGCAGCGCAGCGACGACAGCGCACGATCGCAACGCCAAATGTACAGCATTTGAGTTGCAGTGTACCAGCGAGTTCACTTATAGCTGTGAACTGAGCCTGTTGACTGAGTATCGATATATCGGTATATCGATAATTATTACAGAAGTTATCGAAACATGTAGGAGGTATTATATTACCGATATCAGAACGGCAATATCGGGTGCCAATATTTTATTTAATATTATATTTCATCGCAATTTTCGGTAAACATTTGTTCTTTTAATACTGTAGTACAACATAACTATCACTGTGTGAAGGAATCTTACAACTTTTTGAGTTTTTCTAGGAGGCACAAAGAAGAAGCCTGGGGGAGGAGGGGGGCGTGGGCGGAAAGGATGGGGGTGGTGTGAATGGAATAACAAGATTTCCGATGTGAATACATAGCACACCAGTTGCGTTAAAAAAACAATTATTTTTAACGCATGTAGTGTTCTATTTCTTCACATCGGCATTCTTCAAAAACAATTGTTGCTAAAAATGATGAACTGATATATAAATGACAAGACTGGTCTTTGCAGTGGGTGGTGACGTATGAGGGAAATGCTGACGTAATCGGCGCTCGGCACTACAAACAGAAACGTTTAACTTCACCACACAGTTTTGACACTACAAGTGTTAGGTCGCTGGCGTTGGCAGAAATGAAAAAACAGGGAAGTCGATATAAAGTTTTCCGGACAATTCGGATATGTGACGAACGACGGACCAATCGGACACCTTTTATTGTACCACTTACAGGCAGTTACCATAGTTAGCAATGTGATTGTCGCCAAGTGTGAACGTGCATCGTTTTTCTTTCGATTCTTGGTCTAAGATGGATAGGCAGGCTGGTAGCTTGTTGACGTACATAATATCTAATAATAAAACAATAGTTAAATATACAGCCCTAAATCCGGCAATATATTTACAATGTGCAGCCCCCCATGCAACATGGACCCTGCTGTTGGTGGGGAGGTTTGAGTGCCTCAGCGATACAGATAGCCGTACCGTAGGTGCAACCACAACGGAGGGGTAACTGTTGAGAGGCCAGACAAACGTGTGGTTCCTGAAGATGGGCAGCAGCCTTTTCAGTAGTTGCAGGGCCAACAGTCTGGATGATTGACTGATCTGGCCTTGTAACACAAACCAAAACGGCCTTGCTCTGCTGGTACTGCGAACGGCTGAAAGCAAGGGGAAACTACAGCCGTAATTTTTCCCGAGGGCATGCAGCTTTACTGTATGGTTAAATGATGATGGCGTCCTCTTGGGTAAAATATTCCGGATGTAAAATAGTCCTCCATTCGGATCTCCGGGCAGGGGCTACTTAAGAGGACGTTGTTATCAGGAGAAAGAAAACTGGCGTTCTACGGATCGGAGCGTGGAATGTCAGATCCCTTAATCGGGCAGGTAGGTTAGAAAATTTAAAAAGGGAAATGGATAGGTTAAAGTTAGATATAGTGGGAATTAGTGAAGTTCGGTGGCAGGAGGAACAAGACTTTTGGTCAGGCGAATACAGGGTTATAAATACAAAATCAAATAGGGGTAATGCTGGAGTAGGTTTAATAATGAATAAAAAAAATAGGAGTGCGGGTAAGCTACTACAAACAGCATAGTGAACGCATTATTGTGGCCAAGATAGATACGAAGCCCACGCCTACTACAGTAGTACAAGTTTATATGCCAACTAGCTCTGCAGATGATGAAGAAATTGATGAAATGTATGATGAGATAAAAGAAATTATTCAGGTAGTGAAGGGAGACGAAAATTTAATAGTCATGGGTGACTGGAATTCGACAGTAGGAAAAGGAAGAGAAGGAAACGTAGTAGGTGAATATGGATTGGCAGGAAGAAATGAAAGAGGAAGCCGCCTGGTAGAATTTTGCACAGAGCACAACTTAATCATAGCTAACACTTGGTTCAAGAATCATAAAAGAAGGTTGTATACATGGAAGAATCCTGGAGATACTAAAAGGTATCAGACAGATTATATAATGGTAAGACAGAGATTTAGGAACCAGGTTTTAAATTCTAAGACATATCCAGAGGCAGATGTGGACTGACCACAATCTATTGTTTATGAACTGTAGGTTAAAACTGAGGAAACTGAAAAAAGGTGGGAATTTAAGGAGATGGGACCTGGATAAACTGACTAAACCAGGGGTTGTACAGACTTTCAGGGAGAGCATGAGGGAACAACTGAGAGGAATGGGGGAAAGAAATACAGTAGAAGAAGAATGAGTAGCTTTGAGGGATGAAATACTGAAGGCAGCAGATGATAAAGTAGTTAAAAAGACGAGGGCTACTAGAAATCCTTGGGTAACAGAAGAAATATTGAACTTAATTGATGAAGGGAGAAAATATAAAAACGCAGTAAGTGAAGTAGGCAAAAAGGAATACAAACGTCTCAAAAATGAGATCGACAGGAAGGGCAAAACGGCTAAGCAGGGATGGCTAGAGGACAAATGTAAGGATGTAGAGGCTTATCTCACCAGGGGTAAGATAGATATTGCCTACAGGAAAATTAAAGAGACCTTTGGAGAAAAGAGAACCACTTGTATGAATGTCAAGAGCTCAGATGGAAACCCAGTTCTAAGCAAAGAAGGGAAAGCAGAAAGGTGGAAGGAGTATATAAAGGGTCTATACAAGGGCGATGTTCTTGAGGACAGTACTATGGAAAAGGAAGAGGATGTAGATGAAGATGAAATGGGAGATTTGATACTGCGTGAAGAGTTTGATAGAGCACTGAAGGACCTGAGACGAAACAAAGCCCCGGGAGTAGACAACATTCCATTAGAACTACTGACAGCCTTGGGAGAGCCAGTCCTGACAAAACTCTACCATCTGGTGAGCAAAATATATGAGACAGGCGAAATACCCTCAGACTTCAAGAAGAATATAATAATTCCAATCCCAAAGAAAGCAGGTGTTGACAGATGCGAAAATTACCGAACTATCAGTTTAATAAGCCACGGCTGCAAAATACTAACACAAATTCTTTACAGACGAATGGAAAAACTGGTAGAAGCCGATCTCGAGGAAGATCAGTTTGGATTCCGTAGAAATGTTGGAACACATGAGGCAATACTGACCCTACGACTTATCTTAGAAGCTAGATTAAGGAAAGGCAAACCTACGTTTCTAGCATTTGTAGACTTAGAGAAAGCGTTTGACAATGTTGACTGGAATACTCTCTTTCAAATTCTGGAGGTTGCAGGGGTAAAATACGGGGAGCAAAGGCTATTTACAATTTGTACACAAAGCAGATGGCAGTTATAATAGTTGAGGGACATGAAAGGGCAGCAGTGGTTGCAAAGGGAGTATGACAGGATTGTAGCCTCTGCCCGATGTTATTCAATCTGTGTATTGAGCAAGCAGTGAAGGAAACAAAAGAAAAATTCGGAGTAGGTATTAAAATACATGGAGAAGAAATAATAACTTTGAGGTTCGCCGATGACATTGTAATTCCGTCAGAGACAGCAAAGGACTTGGAAGAGCAGTTGAACGGAATGGATAGTGTCTTGAAAGGAGGATATAAGATGAACATCAACAAAAGCAAAACGAGGATAATGGAATGTAGTCGAATTAAGTCGGATGATGCTGAGGGAATTAGATTAAGAAATGAGACACTTAAAGTAGTAAAGGAGTTTTGCTATTTGGGGAGAAAAATAACTGATGATGGTAGAAGTAGAGAGGATATAAAATGTAGACTGGCAATGGCAATGGAATGCGTTTCTGAAGAAGAGAAATTAGTTAACATCAAGTATAGATTTAAAGGTGAGGAAGTCGTTTCTAAAAGTATTTGTATGGAGTGTAGCCATGTATGGAAGTGAAACATGGACGATAAATAGTTTGGACAAGAAGAGAATAGAAGCTTTTGAAATGTGGTGCTACAAAAGAATGCTGAAGATTAGATGGGTAGATCACATAACTAATGAGGAGTTATTGAATAGAATTGGGGAGAAGAGAAATTTGTGGCACAACTTGAGTAGAAGAAGGGATCGGTTGGTAGGGCATATTCTGAGGCATCAAGGGATCACCAATTTAATATTGGAGGGCAGCGTGGAGGGTAAAAATCGTAGAGGGAGACCAAGAGATGAATACACTAAGCAGATTCAGAAGGATGTAGGTTGCAGTAGTTACTGGGAGATGAAGCAGCTTGCACAGGATAGAGTAGCATGGAGAGCTGCATCAAACCAGTCTCAGGACTGAAGACCACAACAACGACAACATATTTTTATAGGCCGGTACTTCGATAATTTCCCAGCCGATATACCGATCTATTTTTTCTTTATATGGAGGCATGATAATGATATTTTTTATATATTGGTATATCTGATTCCCGACATTTTTTAAAATATCAACAGTCTTGCTGTGAACTGCCAATGTGACTACTGAAACAGTGTGCGTTTACCAATCCTGAGGCCGGCCGCGGTGGTCATGCGGTTCTAGGCGCTGCAATCTGGAACCGCGGGACTGCTACGGTCGCAGGTTCGAATCCTGCCTCGGGCATGGATGTGTGTGATGTCCTTAGGTTAGTTAGGTTTAAGTAGTTCTAAGTTCTAGGGGACTGATGACCTAAGATGTTAAGTCCCATAGTGGTCAGAGCCATTTGAACCATTTTTACCAATCCTGAATTGTATGTAGCGCATGACAATGTGTCAAAACAAAATACGAGGCGTGTGGAATGTAACGCAGAGACAAATACCAGTATTCTGCAGTATTGGCCCAGAGTGAACAATAATAAATAACTAATCTTCGTGAGTTTCCTTCGCAACGTGTAACATCTGTATTGAACTGTGTCTAGCGCCACATTATAATGATTTCATGAACACTAACTCCGAAGATGCGCAGAATAGTAGTAACGGGTCATAGTACGAGACAACGGCACACAAACAGCAGCAGCCAAGCTTTTGTCCGTGGAGGATACGGAGTTCGACCTTTTCTGGGCCGGCATTACGCAACATCTTGACGGAGAACCTACGACCTAGCGTCATACTTTCAATCTCGTCGGAGACGACTCAAACGACGCACAAGATCGACGCAAAGAAACAACTTACATTTTATAATTTTGATTTAATCTGTACGGAGAAGATTTGTAGATATTTTTCAAATCAAGGACATTAACTCACTCGTATGCAAGCTAGAGTTATATATATATATATATATATATATATATATATATATATATATATATTCATTTTAAACGTTACAATAATCTTGCTTCTGAAGGAATACAATTTTTGAGAACTTAATGAAACAGAGCATTTACCGGGTTGAAGATAGGTCCTTTCGAGCTTTTTTTTTTCTCGTAGGTCGTTTTTCCCTTGAATCGCACCTGAATGGGAGGACCATAACAAACTATCTAAGCCATAGGATCTTCATACCCATCTGTCGGTAGAAAGCATAAGTAACTGAATAGTTAATCAATGTCGAGTAATAACTACTGATGGTCAAAGAATTCAGGTGCAAGAATTACACAAAGTAAACAGCACCAAATGTTGATCACCAATACGAATAAAAACCCTGAACTTCCATGATAAATGACTTGTTTGCGAGCAATTCTGTTGAACGAAAGAACTGTATAGGAACAGATTGCGCATTTGTTGTACATGAACATCTGTGAATAATCTTAGTGTGAAAAAGTGTAGTACGTATCAGTAAAAGAACAAGGAAACTGCGTACGAACGCCAGAAGAATGACCACTACAAACTCAATTCGTGACATACCATGGTAATAGCATTAATAAGAATTATTATCTACGATTTTTCTGTATACATAGAGGAGACAATTCACCCACCTCTTCTCTTGTTCGTTGTCTCTCTTGTTCTGGTAGATGTGGTAACAGCTTACGTAATCATGTCAGGTCTGTAACCGTATATGTAATGAATTAACTGTTAAAAGAGACAATTGTTTAACACTGGTTATTTCACTCCTTTATTCCGTAGATTTGTGTACCCCGTATCAAATATCTGCAATATTTCTGCATTCATAACAGGCCGATGGCAAAACAATCTAATAGCGCCTAAACGATCAGATCGCTGCCATTATGCGGTAAAATTGAATTTAGACTCTTTTCTTTCCAGCAGCGTTCATATCAACGTAACAAATACTTTCTTTCACAGGACTAGGCGGACCTGGCGCAGCCAAAATATTATATTTTTTTCCAAGTAGGTGGACTTTAAATATTTAATTTTTTTGTCGCTGGCCTGACTACGCGTAAGGAAGAGTCATCAGAATTATTTTCTCAGTTAAATAGTATGAGAACAATTAAATGAGAACTGAAGTTAATCCAAACTGATTGCTATTTAATTTCGGTGAGAGATTTCATATGGAATTTTGTGTTATAATGTCTCTAATTTAAAAATCAGGGTGTTATGCTAGCTAAGGCAGAAAGTATTATTAATTGCAGTAATTCATTATAAGGCTCAGTGAAATAATCCTGTGGCAAGTTAGTAAACAGCATGTTACGTATAAAGGCTGCATCCCAACGAAAACCCATCAGTCGCAATTTCTATTAATGAACTTTAACGATGGCATACCTAAAAACCTAAATAATAATAAAAAACAATAATCATTAAAAAGTCTCACTAACAATAATATTTTCAGAGGAGTTACAAGTGATGTGTATAAAATCACAGCCACGCGGAGTTGTCACGTGGTCTCAGGCGCCATGCACGGATTGCGCGGACCCTCCCGCCGGAGGTTCGAGACCTCCCTCGGACATGGGAGTGTGTGTTGTTCTCAGCGTAAGTTAGTTTAAGTAGTGTGTAAGTCTAGGGACCGATGACCTCACTAGTTTGGTCTCTTAGGAATTCACACACATTTGAACATTTTGAACATTTATAAAATCACATGCAATCAATATAAAAGCATTTATTGGTCAGTCTGGCAGATCTCTGGCACTTAGATTACCTGAACATGGGAGAAGCTGAAAATTAAGAAAGATCCAACCTTTTGCTGATCATCTTTTAAAAGCAAACTATTCATATGATGTAGGGTATGAGTCTTACGCTGTGTTAAGAAAAGTAGAAAGATGACCCCGCTGGAATTAGTGTAAATCTACAAACACAGAATGCCAGTTTAGTATTAGATGCGCACACCCCATTTCCTTTTTCCCCTTTGTTAAATTAAGTTTTCGTTAGAAAAACGAGATTCAGACTGCAAATTTATCTTATTTCTCTTCAGTTGTTAGATGTATTACACATAAAAACTTTGTTTGCCCCCTTTTTAAATTAATGTTATTATTTCTATGTGAGAAAATGCAATGTTTCTTTGCGTAAAACCTCTACATCGTTTTTACATCTTCTATAAAAATAATATCTGTGTTCGTCGCACATAATCTTTATCTGTGTTTGCGACATTCAGTTGTCACCTGGAGACTCCTTTAGAAATCGGAAGCTGGTTCGTGACCAAATAAACATAATTTTTCACAACATTAGGAAGAGGTTTTCTTTTTAGTACTGACATGTGTCAGGCACCGACAAAAACTTCAGTTGAGGTTATTATGTCTTACCTATATCACCTTTAAAGAAGTCAATTTTTTTATTTAATTATTTTAATTGTTAGTTGGCTGTGTTTTGTAACCCATATAAAATTGTCTCCTTCTATTAAGGAAGGTTAGTAATTTCATTATATGTATTATCTCTGTTTTTACCGAAGCTCTCTTCTAAATTAATTTTAAAAACGTTGTTGCTGGTTCTTTTAACAGCACGAGAGAAAAGTGTGGAAGGAGAAAAGCAGGGATGATGAGAGCGATTTTTTCTGCCGTCGATTAAATCAAAGACTCGTCACCAAAATCAGTTTTTACTTCCCTTTAAAACATACTGTAAGTCTCCCTCTAACTTCCCAGCAGGCAAAAATAAAAATTAAAAAATTCAAAAATTTCCACTAATTTTTATTTGCCTCGAAATAAATCTGATTAGAGCTCAAAAAGATCACAGTAATTGCTGCATCTTTCCTACATCCAAGAACAGTCAAATGTATCTAACATCGTCATTAGAAAATAATACCTCAAATTTAAGTAATAAACGGAAAGTTCGAGGAGCTCGTGAGCAAGCCCCTTGCTCTCGGTACAGTTCGGTCTTCGGAGGCGTCACGTATTCTCCAGCGGTGATCACCAGTTACATGAAAATGAAACAGAACGCCGTTTCTTGTAATTGCAAAAGAAATATGCGTCTACTTAAAAACATAATAAGTTTTGGTAGAATGTGTGCTACGTACATTTGATTGTCTTCTCCAACGTTATTGCCACTTTTGAAATGAATCCTGGAAGCCTATCGTCAATATGGAGCTTAGGACCCTCAGAGATCCCACTTCAGTATCTTTCACTGTATTAAAGCGTAGCCTCTTCAATTTGATTTTTATCTTGGCAAAGAAACTTGGAAATTTGTGGTAAGTTCTTATGGGACCAAGGAAGGTCATCGGTCCCTAGGCTTACACACTACTTAATCCAACTTAAATTAACTTACGTTAAGGACAACACACACACCCATGCCCGAGGGAGGACTCGAACCACCGACGGGGCAAGGCGCCTCATACCACGCGGCTACCCCGCGCGGCTCTTGGCGAAGAGGAAGAACCCACACGTAGCTGAGTCTGGTGGGTACGGCCGGTAGGGAACAGTTATCATTTTGTCTTTAATCAAAACTTCCTTAATAAAGCAAGCCGTATGCGGTCATGCGTTGTCATGATGGAATACCCATTCTGTTCTGAATCACTTCTGCAGACAGTTTCTCCTCATATACTTCCTGAAATGTCTTAGAACTTCGGGAAAGAACTTGTTATTAACCAGGAGGGACGAAGTCTTTATGAACAAGTCGTCAATATATAAGGGGCAGTCAAATGATAACCGAACACCAGCCAGAACGGGACCACAAATTGTTTCCGTTCAAAAGTAATCATCACATACGTTAAGACATTTTTCTCACTGGTAGACGGGACGATCAATTCCTGTTTCTTAGCTGACAGATCCACAACTGCAACGACTCTTGCACTTCCTCGTCCGACTGAAATTGACGTCAACGCATGTCTTTCTTGAGGACGCAAAAAATGTGAAAAACACACCCTGAACGATCCGGGTTGTACGGATGTTGCAATGTTTCCCAACCAAATCGTACAGAAGATGTTGCAGTGTTTCCCAACGAAATCACTGAAGTACCCTTCGTCCAGTTTGAAGTGTGGGGGGTGGGCGTTATCGCGCAACATGATGATTCCATCTGAGAGCACGGAGAGTGTTCAACTTAAATGCATCACAGTTTCTCTAAAGTCTCGTCATAGCGCTGCGCATTGATTATGATTCCCCTCTAGAGGAACTAGGCAATCAGAGGGCGCCTGCAGTCGAAGAAGGCCATCATGAGCTTACAGGAACTTGATTGAGCAGCCTTGGATTTCTTTGTCGGGCAAGATGAGCGATGTTTCCACTATTTGCTTTGCCGTTTTCCCTCGGGCTCGAAATCGTCGCCCCATGTAAAGTCAAGGAGGGAGGAAACTAACTAACGTTCTGATCACAAGACTGATAATTCGCCCTAGATACCAACACGTAGATATTATTAAACACAACGAAAACTTTACATTACAATTTTCTCTTTGTCTTACAAATGAAGTTCTTTTAACTAACAGTGGAGGGAGTATGGTAATTCGAATACGGAACACATCAGTAATATTTCTTTCTTGATTCTAGTACGTAGATAAACAGAATAAAATCTTTACACTACAATAATTACCAACTAGAGCTTGCAACAAAATAAACTCGATGCAAATGATCTTTTCTTTCAAAGGAGTAATCTCTCTATACAATCATATCAGATCGTCATCTACTCTCAGTTCTCAAATACATCGTCTCAAATGACGAATTCATTCTTTGTGCGGCAGATCTCCCATCCAACCTCCTCATTTTGCCCTGAAACAACACTCTCTCTCACTTTCCAGTCGACACCTCGACTTCTACAGCTAACAACTGCAACTCTACTCCTACTGCAGCTCGACTGAGCGCTGTTCAATAGCAAGTCTCTGGTAACCAATGTGTCACTTATCTGTTCAGGAATGCTAACATGCTCGTAGTGCCAAGGCGCTGATAGAGTAAGACAAATACTTTTCGGCAGTCACGAAATACTGTGTCTACATGTCTGCCTTGATCCATGGCTTTCAGGATGTCATGCGAGAAAAGTATAGCAAAGCTTCAGATGATCGATGTTTCCGGTATCCATGCTGGTTGTCATGGAGAAGGTCTTTCTGTTCGAGATATCTCACTACGTTTGAACTTATAACAGTTGGATGTCAAGGATGTTGGACGGTAATTTGTGGTATACATTCGCTACCGGTACCCTTCCTGCAGACGGGTGTGATCTGTACGTTTGTACGTTCTTCCAGCCACTGGGCACGGTTTTATTGTTCGAGGGATATTGATGTTTGACAGCAAGAAAGAAAACATTGTATAAAAAACTGATTAGTTCTGTTTGATATCAGAAAATGAGATCAATAGCAAAAATACTCTTCTCTGTTGACGAATCCTACCATATTAAAAATTTAGCAAAGCCCAGTGTGGAACTTATAAGTTTATCAATAGGTGCAACTCAGTAACAGTGTTATTTTACTGTTCACGTTAAATATCGCTCATCCTTACCTCCAAGGGTCGCGATTAAGGCTACTGTTGCTTATTTTGATCTTAACAGCTACGTGAACACAGAATCCCGGTAGGCAACTTCTTGGTTAATATTTTTGCCTTGTCATTACAGAGCGTCGTTCCTGTTTGAGGACTACACGTAGAGAACTCTCAAGCGTCATTGACTCTATAACTTTTGCAGATAAACTGCGAAACTTCTTAAGACCAAGGTATTTGGCCATATTTTGACATCTACAGTACATTGATACTCTGTAAATCACATTTAAGTGCCTGGCAGAGGCAGAGGCAGCTTCCTATCTTTCCTTTTGACGGTAAGTTTTATGAAATTACTGATTTAATGGCAATGAATTCTACTTTGGCTCTAGCAGTAGTTAATACAGTTAAAAGTAGCCCGCCTCCCCTTTGAATAAGAATGTAATATTTCGACTTCTGAAATAAATAGCAAAAACAATGGACAGTTTTATGCAATAATCAATTGTTAGCATCCATCTGACAGCATTTCAGTTTATTTCATCAGTTAAGTTAGACTTTTCTCTTTGCGGTCTGCAAAATGATTTTCTCGGTAGAAGAAAAAGTTGAAATTGTGGAAGCATATGTGAAAACAGGTTCGATTAAGGAAACTCGCGAAATTTTCGGGGTCAAGTAACCGGACAGAATAGTGCCAGCAAACAGAACAGCAATACAAAATCAGTATAAAAACTTGTGGGGTTCAACACATCAACTGGGGAGGGTGTCTCATCCCATCTAGAACCACAGGTGCTGCTTGTAACTGTAAAAAAGTTTAGTTATGATGAAAAATCTGAATTTGTTGCTAATTTGAATCAGTTGAAATCAAAAGCCGAGCAATATATTTTCTTACAACTGATTGAAAAATGGATGAGTGTGATGACCTTAGGTTAGTTAGGTTTAAGAAGTTCTAAGTTCTAGGGGCTGATGACCTTAGAAGTTACGTCCCATGTGCTCAGAGCCATTTGAACCATTTCGTTCTGAACAGTCTAGAGAAACAGCAGCCAGTTTCGAATATTTCTTACTATACAGAGGAGAAAGGAAAGGGAATGTAAGAAAGTGTTTATTTCATTCTACGTAATTACTGAGGGCAGGGTTCGAAGGCTTACTGATCTCCTAATAGAGGGTAAATCACCTTAAGCCAAACGAGGTAAAAATCTCAAGAAGAACACGATTTCTGCAGATGTTTGTTCGAAAATACATGGGAATATTTCATCATTCCCCATCAAGATTGCCCACTATGGCACCAAAGATATTAGTTATCTTGATTTCCGCCTTGATGTTAAAAAATGCATGCCTTGTTTAAAGAAAAGTACCCTCATTTGGATGTAAAGTATGAGTTTTATCTTACATATTTTCATGACAACCTTTCATTAGGGTTCGCACGTCCGCATAAGATATGAAGAACTTGATGTAAAAATGAAGAGGTCCTCTATTGGTGATGCAAGTAAAAGGGCTGCTCTTGTGAACCTACTATCCACAAAAGACGAGGCAAGAAATTTTACATTAAACTTCAAAGCGTCACCAAGTTATGTGCGCAGTGTGAAGACACAGTCGCACTTTCATTTGGTTTTATGTAAAATCTCCCCCTTCCAGCGATCCCATTTCAGGATATATTTTACTTGTGGCAACTTTGGGTGAACTGTTTTGGGATACAAAACCTAAAAACTATGAAATCTGAAATATTTATGCACCACGAAGGAGTCGCCAACAAAGGAGCCAATGAGATATGCAGCATGCTATTGAAATACATTGACACCAATATTCCGTCAAATGTTAAAAATCTATATTTTTTTTCTGATGGCACCTGCGGACAGAATTGGAATCACACCATGATAAGATTCTGCCTTGATCTTGCAGATACAGGACGTTTTGAACAAATTTTTCATTACTTTCCAGTTAGAGGGCATTCATATCTTCCAGACGATCGAGATTTTGGTACTATTAAGAGGATGATACGTAAAAATGATCAGATATATATACACCTGATGAATATGAAGAGTTGTGTGCTCAGTCCAGTAACAACTTTCACATCGCTAAGCTACTCACCACTGACGTAAAAGATTTTGATAGTTGGTGGAAGGAATATTACACAAAAAACCCACTAGCCAGAGAATGTCGAAGGAGGAGCGTGCCAAAGAAGCAAAATTCAAGTTTGCTTCCACTCGATATACAGAGTTGCGCTATAACTCTAAAGAAAAAGGGGTAATCGTACTATACACTTCCACTGATGGATTACAAAAGCACAGTTGTCAGCTGCTGAAACCTGCTTCCCGGAACGCAGATATTCATTTTCCTTGAAGTATTGCAGAGTACCCATCAAGGAAACTTCCAATCAACATCAAGGAAATGGAAAACATCAAGGAGATGATCATTCATATTCCTGAAAACTTCAAAGTTTCTTATGATGAATCCCTACACATCACAATGATACAATGGTCGAGAATGAACCATTTTAAGAGCGTTTTACGTTGTTATATTCCTGTTTTCTGATAACTTTGCGATACTGTAACTTCATTTTTTATATAATATGAAAAAATATAAATTTTAAAAGAATAATTACCTTTTTCCAAGTTTTCAGCTGTCTGTTAAAACCAATTGAGTGCAGAAACAGCATAAGACGGGATAAAATTTTAAATTTTTCTCAGCCTAATTTATGTTGAAATTAGGAAATTTTTACTTGACAGCAACATAAATGCATGTTATGATAGAGGGAAAAAAAGTTAAAAAAACTGATAATTTGGAGGAGTTATGACGTTTTTTCTCTCTCCCGAAAAATTTTCAGTTTGTGACTGAAATGGTTTCGGCACTCACCGATTCAATTTTTTCAGTTTGCACACTAGAAGTTATTGCAGACATTCGCCGAAGAATTATTCAGAGCGCAAACAAGTCTGCGCGTAAATTGTCCCGATAGGCAATCAGAAACGTGTAGATCACTGCACGTGGATTTTGTTAGATCCTTTCCATTACATCACAAGTGATGAAGTACGGTTTCATCTTTCCGATTTTGTGAATTCACAGAACACCTGGTTCTGGGAACGGAGAGCCCACCATTGTGTGTCAGCAACCATTCCACGACGAAAAAATCGTCGTTTGGTGCTGTGAAACAGGAAGCGCGTCATTGGACTGATATTTTTTGACATTATCGTCAACACGGTTGCAGATATGGAAATTTTTGAAACATTTTGTGCTCAACTCACTGAATATGGAAAACAGTACCACTTCTTTCAGCAAGATGGGGCAACATGCCACACTTTTAAGGTGTCCCTGGAACAAGTCCATGATGTCTTCACTGAGGAACGAACTATCAGCAAACATGGACATCACATTCGCCGGATCTATCAGTTTGTGATTTTCTCCTGTGGGGCACTTGTGCTGTTTTGTTTTCCTCCTCGCAGTCGGTTTTCACAGGAAACACGAGAGTTGTACTTACGGCTTCTCTGCATACGATTACAGTACTACTATGGAATCCGAATTTGCAAAAACAACAAAAAGGCTCAAGGTCAGAAAAAGGCGGAAAGAGGAGATGAGCAAAGGGAGGGTGGAGGAAATAGTCATAGAGAGGGGGAAGGAGGAGATGGACAGAGAGAAGGGAAGGGAGGAGATGGGCAGAAAGAGGGGTGGGGCAGGAGGAGATGGAGAGAGAGCGAGAGGAGGAGATGGACAAAGAAGGGAGGGAGGAGGAGATAGGTAGAGAAAGGGGGAGGAGAAGATGGACAGAGAGGGGAGTAAAAATATATTAGGACATATATCCAACTACCATACACATTTAGTAATTGCGAAACATTGCTGGGTTCGCTAGTATCTGAATAAAGATACAAGTTAGGCGTTGTACACTGAGGCAACGAAAGTCATGGGGTACCTCCTAATATCGTGTCAGAACTCCTTTTGGCTGGCATAGAGCAGCAACTTGACGTGACATGGACTCAACAACCCCTTGGAAGTACCCTGCAGAAATACTGTGCCATGCTGCCTCAATAGCCGTCCGTAACAGCGAAAGTGTTGCCGGTTCAGGATTTTGTGCGCTAACTGATCTCTCGATTATGTCCCATCAGTGTTCTATGAGATTCATGTAGGGCGATCCAGGTGGCCAAATCACTCGCTCGAATTGTGCAGAATGTCCTTCATACCAGTCGCAAACAATTTTGGTCAGGTGACATGGTGCGTTGTCATCCATAAAAATTCCATCGTTGTTTGGGAACGAGAAGTTAACGAATGGCTGTAGATGGTTTCCAAGTAGTCTACATCTACATCTACATCTACATCTACATCCATACTCCGCAAGCCACCTGACGGTGTGTGGCGGAGGGTACCTTCAGTACCTCTATCGGTTCTCCCTTCTATTCCAGTCTCGTATTGCTCGTGGGAAGAAGGATTGTCGGTATGCCTCCGTGTGGGCTCTAATCTCTCTGATTTTATCCTCATGGTCTCTTCGCGAGATATACGTAGGAGGGAGCAATATACTGCTTGACTCTTCGGTGAATGTATGTTCTCGAAACTTCAATAAAAGCCCGTACCGAGCTACTGAGCGTCTCTCCTGCAGAGTCTTCCACTGGAGTTTATCTATCATCTCCGTAACGCTTTCGAGATTACTAAATGATCCTGTAACGAAGCGCGCTGCTCTCCGTTGGATCTTCTCTATCTCTTCTATCAACCCTATCTGGTACGGATCCCAAGCAGTGGGCGAACAAGCGTACTGTAACCTACTTCCTTTGTTTTCGGATTGCATTTCCTTAGAATTCTTCCAATGAATCTCAGTCTGGCATCTGCTTTACCGACGATCAACATTATATGATCATTCCATTTTAAATCACTCCTAATGCGTACTCCCAGATAATTTATGGTATTAACTGCTTCCAGTTGCTGACCTGCTATTTTGTAGCTAAATGATAAAGGATCTATCTTTCTGTATATTCGCAGCACATTACACTTGTCTACATTGAGATTCAATTGCCATTCCCTGCACCATGCGTCAATTCGCTGCAGATCCTCCTGCATTTCAGTACAATTTTCCATTGTTACAACCTCTCGGTACACCACAGCATCATCTGCAAAAAGCCTCAGTGAACTTCCGATGTCATCCACCAGGTCATTTATGTATATTGTGAATAGCAACGGTCCTATGACACTCCCCTGCGGCACACCTGAAATCACTCTTACTTCGGAAGACTTCTCTCCATTGAGAATAACATGCTGCGTCCTGTTATCTAGGAACTCCTCAATCCAATCACACAATTGGTCTGATAGTCCATATGCTCTTACTTTGTTCATTAAACGACTGTGGGGAACTGTATCGAACGCCTTGCGGAAGTCAAGAAACACGGCATCTACCTGTGAACCCGTGTCTATGGCCCTCTGAGTCTCGTGGACGAATAGCGCGAGCTGGGTTTCACATGACCGTCTTTTTCGAAACCCATGCTGATTCCTACAGAGTAGATTTCTAGTCTCCAGAAAAGTCATTATACTCGAACACAATACGTGTTCCAAAATTCTGCAACTGATCGACGTTAGAGATATAGGTCTATAGTTCTGCACATCTGTTCGACGTCCCATCTTGAAAACGGGGATGACCTGTGCCCTTTTCCAATCCTTTGGAACGCTACGCTCTTCTAGAGACCTACGGTACACCGCTGCAAGAAGGGGGGCAAGTTCCTTCGCGTACTCTGTGTAAAATTGAACTGGTATCCCATCAGGTCCAGAGGCCTTTCCTCTTTTGAGCGATTTTAATTGTTTCTCTATCCCTCTGTCGTCTATTTCGATATCGACCATTTTGTCATCTGTGCGACAATCTAGAGAAGGAACATAACCATTTCCGGCCAATGATTTGTTCCATTCCACGTAAACACAGGCCACGCTGTTACGGAGCCACCACCAGCTTGCACAGTGCCTTGTTGACAACTTGGGCCCACGGCACAGTCAGACCCTACCATCAGCTCTAAACAACTGAAATCGGGACTAACCCGACCAGGCTACCGTTTTCCAGTCGTCTAGAGTCCAGCCGATATGGTCACGAGCCCAGAAGAGCAGCTGTAGGCGATGACGTGCTTTTAGCAAAGGCACTCGCGTCGGTCGTCTGCTTCTGTAGCCCATTAACGCCAAACTTCGCCGCACTGTCCTAACGGATATGCTCGTCGTACGTCCTCGGCGTCTTTCGCGACGACATACATGAATAAAATGTTCTCGGTTTTCCAGCCGCGTCAATTCGAATAAAATCCTCGAGCTTTCGATGGCCATCTCCACTATCGTCGTCAAGAGTTCACTGACTGCCGGGGCTGCTACGGTTTCTGGCTTATATAGGCATGATGACATCATCAGCAGCGAATCAGATCGATCCAATGTGGCGCGCGCACGGAAGTCGACCCGGGCAGCTAGCGGAGCTATTGCCCGTGGCAGCACTGGTGACGTCAGTTGGCGCCAGGGGCAGGCGCCACGTTTGAAACTGCCGCTCCCGCGTAGCGCATCTGTCTTTGCTTTCTTTCGATGTCCAACGTCCGTCCCCATGCCCTGCTGAGTGTGTATCTCTGCTCTCTGTTGAAATTGTTGTCGTTTAAACGAATCTCGGCCGCTTCCTTTATAACGGAGTCGCAATATGTAGACGCATCAGCCAACACTTTTGTATTTTCGAACTGTATTTTATGTCCGTTCTCTAGGGAATGCTCCGCTATGACCGACTTGTCAAGCTCCTTTTGCTTTATATCGCGCTTGTGTTCAGTACAACGCTCAGCAACAGTGCGAATTGTTTGACCAATATACGTGCTGCCACATTTACAGCGTACACCATACACACCGGACACTCGAAGAGCAATGTCGTCTTTAACAGGGCGCAACATATCTCGTATGTTGGGGGCGGGCCAGAACAGTGGTCTTAGCCCGTGTTCCTGCAGCAGACGTCTTAACTTACTGCTAGTTGCTCCACAGTATGGCAGGAATACAGTCCGTTTGGCCTCTTCTACTGATTCACCAGGTGTCTTTCGTCGGCGGCCCTTGAAACCGTTTGCGATTTCTCTTTTGCTGTATCCATTTTCCCTGAAAACACGCTTTAAGTTCTGCAATTCAGACTGTAGGTGGTCGTCGTCGGAGATAATCTTGGCTCTATGAACCAACGTGTTCAGGACAGCTTTCTTGTGTACAGGGTGGTGGAAACTATTGGCGTTCAAGTACCGATCAGTGTGTGTTGGTTTCCGGTACACTGAATGACCAAGCTGCCTTCCGCTCAACGAAAACATCCAAGAATCTGATTGGCTGCTGATGATGTCATCATGCCTATATAAGCCAGAAACCGTAGCAACCCCGGCAGTCAGTGAACTCCTGACGACGATGGCGGAGATGGCCATAGAAAGCTCGAGGATTTTATTCGAATTGACGCGGCTGGAAAACCGAGAACGTTTTATTCATGCTCGTCGTACGTCCCACTTTGATTTCTACAGTTATTTCATGCGGTGTTGCTTGCGTGTTGATACTACCAACTCTACGCAAACGCCGCTGTTCTCGGTCGTTAAGAGAAGGCCATTGCCCACTGCGTTGTCCGTGGTGAGAGGTGATGCGTGAAATTTTGTATTCTCGGCACACACTTGGCACCGTGGATCTCGGGATACTGAATTCCCTAACGATTTTCGAAATGGAATGTTCCATGCGCCTAGCTCCAACTACCATTCCGCGTTCGAAGTCTGATAAATCCCGTCGTGCCGCCCGGGTTTAGCCAAGCGGTCTGAGGCGTTGCAGTCAAGAACTGTGCGGCTGGTCCCGGCGGAGGTTCGAGTCCTCACTCGGGCATGGGTGTGTGTGTTTGCCCTTAAGATAATTTAGTTTAAGTAGTGTGTAAGCTTAGGGACTGATGACCTTAGCAGTTAAGTCCCATAAGTTTTCACACATATTTCATTTCACATTTCAGATCTCGTCGTGTGGCCATAATCACGTCGGAAACCATTACGCACGAATCACCGAGTGCAAATGAAAGCTTCGCCAGCGCACTGCTCTTTTATATCTTGTGTACCCCGTGCTACCGCCATCTGTATATAGTCATAACGCTATACCATGACTTTTGTCACCTCGGTGTTTATCGCTTGTTAGATGTCTTCAAGGATTATGAAGGTCAATACTTCACAGGATTGTTGAAATTAATACTTTTTATTCCAATAACGAGTGCCGTGTCTTACCGTTGCAACTCCCTCGGTTCTCCATTCTAACGACAAGGCATTGCGGACAGGGTGCGCCAGTACTCGCGCCGTAGGCAGTCTGATGACGGGCCCTTTCTCTGTACAGGCACAATACTTCAGTAGCGTAGCAACGTATCATTGTGTTTTTCGTTTTAGAGTTCGCCTCAGCGGTCATACTGAAATAGCGCAGGGCAGCAATACAACCGAAACGCAATATGTATTCCCGTGCAGACAGGAAAGGTTATGAGTGTTCCAATGGTGCCCTTCGTTTGGTCAATGCACCGTTTGGTGCGGAAAATGTGCGGCGGACGACAGCTAACGTTAATGATACCGACATTGACGTGCAGCAATGGCCGGCAGTAGCAGCCGGTGAATTCCCAGGCGGACGGCCAACTCTTTGCTGTTCGCTTAAAAAAAAAAAGAGAGAGAGAAAAGAAATAAAAGGGAGGAAGCAGAAGAAAAACAAGCAGCAGTAGCCGTTAGCCGCGGCATCCGAAGCTAGCAACGGCCGCTGCAGGCTGCACGGAGACTCATTTGGTGGAGCACGGGGAAATTTGTTTCGTGTGTGCTCTCAATGACGAACGAAAGCAACACTGCGCGGGCGGAAGGAATTCATTGTTTCAGATGAGCTCTGCGCAAATGCTCTTTGCAGTAACTCAGTGAGGCATATACAAGATGTAATTAACATCATTACCCTGAAACAGAAGTTCCATAGTGCGACGGAGGTCATAACTATCAGCAGTTATTCATCCAGTTCCACGATTCTCTGTTACTTGCCTTTGAGAATACGTTATCCCATTTACGTTACTGCAAGGGTTACGTTCATGCCACCTTTGTGACCTTCGTTGACCTTCAAAGACCTTACTGTTACACATCATTGGTTTCATCTAGATAGCCGCTATCAGAAAATAAGTACCAAACTATAGCAATAAAGGGTACACAAATAAAGAGATTAATAGAAATCAATTATTTTCAATTAATGCCCAAATTTTGGATTTTTATAGTTTCTTTCCTTTGAGTCCGTTTAACGTGAATTTACTTCTTCCTCCATGAATATTTATCTGCTGACCGTGTATATATATAACAGTTCTATTCGGGCATCTTCTTTTGAATGCAGGTCGCTTGTGGACCTTGAAACGTCCTCTTTGAACAATTTCAGAATTACTGTGCTGATAAACCTCTTACATTATTTGCTTTTCAAACAGCTGAGCAAAACTGAACGTACTCAAACATTCACTAAAGTGACACACAATATTTTTAGCGCAACGCAATCTGACTATCAAAAATCCCTACAAAAGAATGGCCCTGACTAACATTAACCTGTACCTTTCACAAATCGCTTACCTCACAAAAATCTTCGTTACTCAAGCTACTGCAATACAGCGAGCGCCACTACTGCCAGCTAAATAAAAGATTCAAACTACAGAAGGCACGAACTACTGATAGGCATAGTTAGCAATTGAAAGATGTTAATAGAGAACAAACAATGTATTTACCTTAACAGTCATAATATATATAGTAGCTCATGACATCCAGTGTTACAAATTTCAAAACTCCGCCATCTCTCCCCCCCCCCCCCCCCCCCCATCCACCACTGGAGGCTCACCTCCAACTGCGCAACGCTACGCGCTGTTCACATCCAGCTGCCGCTGTCCAACACTACAATACTACAATGGCAGAAAACAATGCAAACTAGCCACAGACTGCACACAGCACAGCCAGTGATTTTCATACAGAGTGCTACGTAACGTTGCCAATAAGAAAACATAAACAGCCTACTTACAACCTGACATTGAGATGATGTGCGGAAGAAAAGAAGACTTTCATGGTTTTGCATAAATAATAACTATTATTCAAACAACACAAATGGCTACCTCACACATCTTACAAAACTTCGTCTTCTGCACTCGAGATCTAAAGACAGAGTCCCTCTATTAACAAAAAAAAAAAAAAAAAAAAAAAAAAAATGTAATGAGATTTTTTATCATTTGTTATCCGCCTTCCGGCGTAGCAAAATATATCTTTATCGGCGCTTACAGCGGCCCCGCTAATGATTATTATCATTGGTTTTAAATTTTTGTCGTAGCTTGTTGGGGCTTTTCCGTATGTACCTATACACGTCCCATTTAAAATAAAAAATAAACAAAGTTGACCATATCTCTGAAGCGACGCCACCTAGCAACATAAAAACCAACGTCATATTGTGGCCCCCATTGTCCCATGCAACATTTGTCCCACAAACTTTTCAGCTACTATCATACTTTCGGAATTATTCTAGGTGGCAATAGTTAGTGACTCACCCCGTATAAGGACAAGTCGTTCTTTACAGTAATTACCAAAAATCTCGAAAATTTCTTGCCCAATTTACTTCGAATTTTTACACAGTACTCTAACAAACATGCGGACGGATATAGGAGGCACGTTTCTGTTATATATATATATATATATATATATATATATATATATATATATATATATATATATATATATATGGTATATGAACACATGTGTGCTGTAAAAAGAGTGAGTGCTGTTAGCAAAAATCTCGAAAATTTCCTGATCTATTTACTCCAGAACTTTACATAATACTCTAAGGATCATTTTGGCGGAAATAGGCTACACATTTTAAATATATGTAATATATAAATATATACATAAAGGAAACATTGTTAGAATAAGCTCTCGAAAGGTTTTTGACAGATTTGCATCAAATTTTTACATAATACTCTAATAAACGTTGGGACCGACATAGGCCACATCTTTTTTCAATATAGTGGTATATATGAGATCTATACTACTTTGTAAAGAGAAGTTGTTAAATGAGGTTTTTACCAAAAATCTGGAAAAGTACTAGATCGACTTACACTTCAAATTTTAGACGACACTAATAAACGTTCGGACGGACATAGGCTACATGTTTTTTTTTTTTTTTTTTTAATATTTGTGGCATATAAAATAAGTATGTCTACCATACAAAGGAGAAATGTTTTTGCAAAAATTTTGAAAAGTTCTTGACAGATGTACTTCAAATTTTAGACGTTATTCTTATAAACGGACTGAGTCTACACACTTTGTTAATGAATACGGTATATAAATATGTCTACTACATAAAGGGGAAAGGTATTTAACAATAAGCTCTCAAACTTCTCCATCAATTTACTTCAGATTTTTACGCGATATTCTAACAGACGATGATAGGGCACAGGATAACACTTCTTAAAAATATATGGTATATAAACATGTATATACTATATAAATGGGAAATTTTGTTCACAAAAGTCCCGAAAACTTCTTAACCTATTTACTTCAATTTCTTACACGATACTGTAATAAGCATGAGGATGGACGTAAGGCACATATATTTTTAACATACAATATCGGAAAATATCGCATCAAGGAGTTGTACAGCAAATACGAAACTTGATAGACGTGTTTCTGCATCTGACGTGTTAGTCGCATTAAAAGTACCACTAGTATTGCAAATCAGGATTGCTTTACATACATGTTTTAATGGTCGTGAGCGTTGGTTACCTTTAGATTGCACGTCGTGCGTTGATGTTAGTCAAGAATGCCATTAAGGCGACAAAGACGCCATTATCACCACCTCACGGAGTTGGAACGAGATCGTGGGATAGGTCTACAAGAAACTCGATGTTCCTTTGTGATACTGCAGAAAGATTTTACACAAATGTAGCTACTGTAGGTGATGGCAGGGATGGCCACGAGAATTTACGGTCCCCTACCGAGAAGGAAGGCCATCGTGTTCTGCCCATCAACTGCACCTGCAGCAGCAATTTGACAAACCTTTGGCACTACAGTGACACAACAGAGAGATCTTTGGAAGTCAGTTGGAAGTCTGTTTGTTTTTAGATGAAAGACTGTTCTGCCTCGGTGGCAGTGATGGCTGTCTGTTAGTTAGGAGGAGGCCCGTTGGAAATGGAAATGAGCATTTGGCGTCAGTGGCCGGAAGGCCCCCTGCGGGGCAGGTGCGGCCGCCACATTGGGCGAGCTGCGCGCCGGATGGGGATGAAATGACGATGAAGACAACACAACACCCAGTCCCTGAGGGGAGAAATTTCCGACCCAGCCGTCAATCCGTCACGCTGACCACTCAGCTGTCGGAGCGGAGGCCCGTTGAAGACCTGCAACCCACCTGTATGTGTGACAGACACTTTGGACCTGAAACTGGAGTTATGATCTGGGGTGACATTCCGTATGACAGCAGAAGCGCCCTCGTGGTTGTCCCATGCACCATCGCTAGAAATTTGTACTTCAGTCTGATGATTCTACCTGATGTGCTGCCATTCCTAAACAGCATTCCAGGGGGTGTTTTCCGACACGGAAATGCTCTCCCACATACCGCTGTTGTAACCCAACATGCTCTGCAGAGTCGACATGTTGCCTTGGCCTGCTCGATCACCAGACCTGTTTCCAATCTAGCACATGTTGGATATTATCGGACGACAGCTCCAGCGTCATCCACAATCAGCATTAACAGTCCCTGTATTGACTGACAAGTGCAACAGCCACAGAACTCCATTCCACAAACTGACATCTGGCACCTGTACATCACAATGCATGCACATTTGCATGCTTGCGTTCAACATTCTGGTGGTTTAACCGGTTATTGATGCAACAGCGTTTCGCATTTGCAATGACGTACCTCGCACTTCCATTAACCTGTGATCCTGCAATGTTAACCACTTAAAGTATTACCTAGACAAATGTATTCCCAAAATTTCATTACTGTACGTTAATTATTTATGGTGTTGCGATTTTTAAAATCTGTACATTCTTCTTTAAAAAATATGTAGCCTACGTCCATCTGAATGTACAGTATATTAGAATATTGTGTAGAAATTTCATGAAAATCGACCAAGAAATTTTCGAGATTTTTTACTCACACCGTTTCTCTCTGCACACACACACACACACACACACACACACACACACACACACACACATTGTATACACAGCTATGTTCTGTTTTGTTTTTTGCCTCGCACTGCGTTTTAATAGAGAACACGAAAGTTATATGTATGGCTTGTCGGCATATGATTAGAATACTACTAGGGAAACTTTGTAATCCTGGCCGTTCACAGATTAAACTATACGAAATACTGTCATATCCTCATAATTGCAGCAGCTGGGGGTCTGTCATACTCCGTATACGATTTATCCAGTCATTTACAGCGATTTCAATCCTCGATCAAGTATTCATTGGCAATAACAATAAACAAAGCTCAAGAACAGACAGAGGCTATCAATGGAAATGGACAGCGGTGACGGGGACGGGGGACGAGGGGGGGGGGAGAATTGGATATAGGGAGGAGGACATAATGAGAGCGGGGAAGGACGAGGTGGGGAGAGAAAGGGCTGAGTGCATGGAGAGAGAGAGATACAGAGAGAGAGAGCGTGTTGGAGGTGATGGGAAGAGAGAGCTGGAGGAGGGGGAGGAGAAGGAGGAGATGGGCAAAGAGAGGGGGGAAGAGAAGATTGGCGGAGAGAGGGGAGAGGATGAGATTACGATGTATATCCAATTACCATGTTGTTTTTGTTGTGGTCTTCAGTCCTGAGACTGGTTTGATGCAGCTCTCCATGGTACTCTATCCCGTGCAAGCTTCTTCATCTCCCAGTACTTACTGAAACCTACATCCTTCTGAATCTGCTTACTTTATTCATCTCTTGGTCTCCCTCTACGATTTTTACCCTCCACACTGCCCTCCAGTGCTAAATTTGTGATCCCTTGATGCCTCAGAATGTGTCCTACCAACCGGTCCATTCTTCTTGTCAAGCTGTGCCGCAAACTCCTCTTCTCCCCAATTATATTCAATACCTCCTCATTAGTTATGTGATCTACCCATCTAATCTTCAGCATTCTTCTGTAGCACCACATTTCGAAAGCTTCTATTCTCTTCTTGTCCAAACTATTTATCGTCCATGTTTCACTTCCATACACGGCTACACTCCATACAAATACTCTCAGAAACGACTTCCTTACACTTAAATCTATACTCGATGTTAAGAAGTTTCTCTGCTTCAGAAACGCTTTCCTTGCCATTGCCAGTCTACATTTTATATCCTCTCTACTTCAACCATCATCAGTTATTTTGCTCCCCAAATATCAAAACTCCTTTACTACTATAAGTGTCTCATTTCATAATCTAATTCCCTCAGCATCACCCGACTTAATTCGACTACATTCCACTATCCTTGTTTTGCTTTTGTTGATGTTCATCTTATATCCTCCTTTCAAGACACTGTCCATTCTGTTCAACTACTCTTCCAAGTCCTTTGCTGTCTCTGACAGAATTACAACGTCATCGGTGAACGTCAAAGTTTTTATTTCTTCTCCATGTATTTTAATACCTACTCCGAATTTTTCTTTTGTTTCCTTTACTGCTTGCTCAATATACAGATTGAATAACATCAGGAAGAGGCTACAATCCTGTCTCACTGTCTTCCCAACCACTGCTTCCCTTTCATGTCCCTCAACTCTTATAACTGCCATCTGGTTTCTGTACAAATTGTAAATTGCCTTTCGATCCCTGTATTTTACCCTGCCACCTTTAGAATTTGAAAGACAGTATTCCAGTCAACATTGTCAAAAGCTTTCTCTAAGTCTACAAATGCTAGAAACGTAGGTTTGCCTTTCCTTAATCTAGCTTCTAAGGTAAGTCATAGGGTCAGTATGGCCTCACGTGTTCCAATATTTCTACGGAATCCAAACTGATCTTCCCCGAGGTCAGCTTCTACTAGTTTTTCCATTCGTCTGTAAAGAATTAGCGTAAGTATATTGCAGCCGTGACTTATTAAACTGATAGTTCGGTAATTTTCGCATCTGTCAACACCTGCTTTCTTTGGGATTGGAATTATTGTATTATTCTTGAAGTATGAGGGTATTTCGCCTGTCTCATATATTTTGCTCACCAGATGGTAGAGTTTTGTCAGGACTGGCTCTCCCAAGGCTGTCAGTAGTTCTAATGGGATGTTGTCTACTCCCGGGGCCTTGTTTCGACTCAGGTCCTTCAGTGCTCTATCAAACTCTTCACGCAGTAAGGTATCTCCCATTTCATCTTCATCTACATCCTCTTCCATTTCCATTATATTGTCCTCAAGTACAACGCCCTTGTATAGACCCTCTGTATACTCCTTCCACCTTTCTGCTTTCCCTTATTTGTTTGAAACTGGGTTTCCATCTGAGCCCTTGATATTCATACAAGTGGTTCTCTTATCTCCAAAGGTCTCTGTAATTTTCCTGTAGGCAGTATCTATCTTACCCCTAGTGAGATAAGCCTCTACATCCTTACATTTGTCCTCTAGCCATCCCTGCTTAGCCATTTTGCACTTCCTGTCGATCTCATTTTTCAGACGTTTGTATTCCTTTTTGCCTGCTTCATTTACTGCATTTTTATATTTTCTTCTTTCATCAATTAAATTCAATATCTCTTCTGTTTCCCAAGGATTTCTACTAGCCCTTATCTGTTTACCTACTTGATGTTCTGCTGCCTTCACTACTTCATCCCTCAGAGCTATCCATTCTTCTTCTACTGTATTTCTTTCCCCCATTCCTGTCAATTGTTTCCTTATGCTCTCCGTGAAACTCTGTACAACCTCTGGTTTAGTCAGTTTATCCAGGTCCCATCTCCTTAAATTCCCACCCTTTTTCAGTTTCTTCAGTTTTAATCTACAGTTCATAACCAATAGATTGTGGTCAGAGTCCACATCTGCCCCTGGAAATGTCTTACAATTTAAAACCTGGTTCCTAAATCTCTGTCTTACCATTACATAAGCTGTCTGATACCTTCTAGTATCTCCAGGATTCTTCCATGTATACAACCTTCTTTTATGATTCTTGAACCAAGTGTTAGCTATGATTAAGTTACGCTCTGTACAAAATTCTACCAGATGGCTTTCTCTTTCATTTCTTACCCCCAATCCATATTCACCTACTACGTTTCCTTCTCTTCCTTTTCCTACTGTCGAATTCCAGTCACCCATGACTATGAAATTTTCGTCTCCCTTCACTACCTGAATAATTTCTTTTATCTCATCATACATTTCATCAATTTCTTCATCATCTGCAGAGCTAGTTGACATATAAACGTGCACTACTGTAGTAGGCGTGGGCTTCATGTCTATCTTGGCCACAATAATGCGTTCACTATGCTGTTTGTAGTAGCTTACCTGCATTCCTATTTTTTATTCATTATTAAACCTTCTCCTGCAGTACCCCTATTTGATTTTGTATTTATAACCCTGTATTCACATGACCAAAAGTCTTGTTCCTCCTGCCACCGAACTGCACTAATCCCCACTATATCTAACTTTAACCTATCCATTTCCATTTTTAAATCTTCTAACCTACGTGCCCGATTAAGGGATCTGACATTCCACGCTCCGATCCGTAGAACGCCAGTTTTCTTTCTCCTGATACCGACGTCCTCTTGAGTAGTCCCCACCCGGAGATCCGAATGGCGGACTATTTTACCTCTGGAATATTTTACCCAAGAGGACGCCATCATCATTTAACCATACAGTAAAGCTGGATGCCCTCGGGAAAAATTATGGCTGTAGTTTCCCCTTGCTTTCAGCCGGTCGCACTACCAGCAGAGCACGGCCGTTTTGGTTAGTGTTACAAGGCCAGATCAGTCAATCATCCAGACTGTTGGCCCTGCAACTACTGAAAAGGCTGCTGCCCCTCTTCAGGAACCACACGTTTGTGTGGCCTCTCAGCAGATACCCATCGGTACGGCTATCTGTATCGCTGAGGCACGCAAGCCTCCCCACCAACGGCAAGGTCCACGGTTCATGGAGGGGGTGGGGAACCAAATACCATGCGTATTTAGCAATTGCGATGATTTGCCACGTTCGCTAGTTCTTATTAACTACCAGCAGCACTGCTCATTTGTCAATTTTGATGGTTCAATTTGCTCGACGTTGTTTTCGGCCTGAGAATAGTCGTGTTGTCAGACGAGGTTGTGTAAGCCAACTGGATTTAAAACAAATTTTTTTCAACACTTATCGCGAGTCACTATAGCTACTGATGTGTACTGTTCATTTACTGTTAAGTATTGAACGGAATTAGAGTTCATGATTAGCTCAAGTGTACTGTATTGGCAATTTTATTGGGCTGGTTAAACCGTAAGTGACTGTAACCCGGTCATTGGCTGAAGACAATACGAGTGAAATTTTATAGGATCGACATAAGTTCCGACGAGTTCGGCTTATGGTAGTGTTCGTGCGTAGAACTATTTCGAGAGAGAGTGGCTTCTGGTTACTTGGCGGGTGAAGGATGTTAATAGTTTGAATATGCGTATGATACTCAAGAGCAGTTGTTGTAGCAGACACTACATTATTTTTGCCAGATTTGCTAGTAAGCCTTATTTGCTCTGATCTTAGCAAGTTTACTGAGTCGAATTCCAATCTTTCACCGTGGTATTAAGGAACCACAAAGCGGGACAGTGTTCATTGTTACAGGGCACTTGTGGGAGTTGAAACTAGCGTCCAACCATTACGTAACATATTTTGGTATATAACGTTAGCCGCCAACGCCTGAAGTGGTACAGGTTTTCAGAGACGTTAAATTGTTAGAGAAAAGTGGCAGTGTCACCAACTATTTTTTTTTTTTTTTTGCATGAAAGGCTTATTACGGTTCATTACACTGGAGCTCGGTTTCAAAGAAGTGTACCTGACATTTTGTCTGAGAAATAAAACAAATCGTCACTGATGTATTAAAAGACAAATTTTGAACTTGTTATTCAGAAGTTATGTTTACAAAGAAAGAAAAATCATGATGTTGAAAAAGCAGCAATTGTTACAATGACAAATAAAATACTTATACAAAACCAAAACTCGAAGTTGAAGAGCAAAGAAAAAAGAAAAAGATAAAAGAAATATCTCCCATATGTAAATACATTAGATTCAGATCAGGTGTTAGGTTTGTGAGAATAAACGCAGTTCGATGGCAGTTAAATTTAATCTTTCTAGACAAATATTTGTTTGCAGGAAAGAAATTCAAAATAAAAAATAAACAACTTAAATTTACAATATTTCAAAGATAAAACTATATTTGAAATTGACAAATCTCAGGTGAACAGTATCTCTGAACCGTGATTGAAAATAGACCTTTTCAATATTAATTTAAACGTAACAAAGGATTGATTAAATGGTATTTCCGAATGAAGCTGATACTCAATTGAAAGGCTGAGAGCCAGAGTAGGCCAAATCCAGTTTTCATGTTTTTGGAGCTGCCGCCATCTGTGGATTGTTTGCTGAATTAAGTGTTTCACGAAACGGTTGGTTTGGTCCGAATCCCTCATAATACGAAATAATAACAGAATAAAGAAAACCCTCCCTAAGAAATCTCAGTTCCCTTTACAGCCGTAGTGAGCGATGTCCAAGCAGCCACTCGTACCATGTGATGTAAATGTTCAAGGTGGGTGATGTAATACAGGAAAATAGTGAAATAGTAATAAAAACAAGGAAACGTGTGTGAAATTCTTATCAGTGGATGAAACCAACATGCGTCAAGAGTACGTTAACTCATATGGGAAACTTGCATCTACGAGAACATACACGGTCGAAGACTGTGAAAATTGTTGTTAATTTATTAAAAGTTCTGCTTTTTAGTTTTGCTTGCTAGCAGTATGAATTATCTGTAAAGTTATGTCAACTTTCAACACAGGAATTCGTATTCTTTCAACGTAAGAATGTGACTCGAGAATATGTTGCAAAATCTGACTGTGAGAAAGTAACTTGAAAGTGCCTATCTGGTTCCCTGTATGTTTAAACATTCGAAATGGCAAGAATACTTTCTGAATTGAAGACTGTTAATCATTAAGCTTTTAAACTGATAAATGGGCCCTGGAAAAAACGCAGTTTTCCTCTTTCTATTATTTATTTTGACTTGTTGCACAATGGAAACACCGTGCCACTGCTCTTGTCTTGAAAGCACGGCTCATTTGCTGAGCTACAACTAACCGCTGACACGTGGCTGGTGCAAATACGCTCTCTTCTTTAAAAATACAAAGCATACTTGGTTCATAACAAATCTCAATAAGTCAAAATGGTAACTAATATTTTGGCATGGACTATAGATGAGGATAATGGCTTGGGATAAATTATAAAATCAAGTGTAATTAGTTTTCTGATTAGAAAAGTTTTATATTGAAAAATTATCTCTTTCTTTGCTTCACGAACATTAATACACAAACAATTAAAATTCTTTACTGGATAAACGTTAGGACTCTTTAATATCAAATGAAATCTTTCCAAAAATGCAGCTCGTAAAAATGAAATTAAATATTCAGCTCTTATTCCTACCCCAAATACAAATTGAAAATTATGCACGGCTCTTTATCTTTCCCTTTTCTGAAGTCTCTGAATGTCTGAACCAAGAACTACAAGCCGCCTCAATAAAGTACAAAATCTGAAATCAATTACCTTGAATTAAATCCTCTTCTATTACTCACCAAAATAATCATAATAAAATATTCTTCTCAGAGTACTTTAATCTCTTTCCCCATCTCAAATAAAAAATCAGTAAATCAACATGTTCCTCTACCTTAGAATATAACTGCAACTGTACCACTCGGTCTATTGCTGTACTACGACTGCCGTCTACCGTGTTCTCCTCGTCTCACAATTAACAGTGCGCATGTTCCCCCACGCATCTTGCACAGCAGAGATGTTCCAAGCAAGCCTCCAGGTGAGACACCACCTCTGATGACACCAGTACAATACACTGCAGTAAAATGGCGCTTGCGCGTTCATGACATCCAAGTACTAGAGAAACGCCCATGAAATTATCTATCAACTGTAAATGTGGCTTGCGATGTTAACAACGTTTGATCGATACAAATGACCAGGCATACTTGTACGATACATTCTGATCTGTTGGTAATTTCGATCAGCAAAATGCACATATTTCATGGATGGTTCAGGTAATAAATATCAAGAGATATCTTGGAAATACTCTTTCAGAAGGTAGTCATAAACAACATTCACTTTTTCATTACATCAAGTTGAATTTAACTGGACAGATACTGGTTCACAGACAGAGTTCATTCGTGATTATATTAAATGGTGTTAGCAGTATATTATTTAGTTATGGTTACATTTTATTTCTTCCAGGGCGACAATAATGTTAGAGTATACAAAACCACATACCTCAACTTGCATGGCATTAGTAATGGGAAGTTATCACCAGTTTTATCGAAGCAGCTGAGTTCTATTTCGCCAGTTGCTCTACAGGATAAACGTGGGAAACGTGAATAAAAAATCAAGATACCCGATAGCAGCATCGATTTTGTGGTGGAACATATTAAAAGATTTCCGACCGAGACAAGTCATTACAGTTGAGTAGATAACGGTAAATGTCAGTATTTATCGTAATAACTATCAATGAGCAAGATGTGTGAACCTTATTATAAGTTGTGGAAGGCGAAAAAATTAATCCTTTAAAGAATGGTGTAACAGAAGTGTATTTAATAATGAGTTATTTTTTAAAAAACCAGAAAGTTGTACATGCTTTGTTTGTGTTCGAATGAGAGGAGTGCAGGGAGAAACTTCTCGAAAGTTTGAACGGGAGTTGCATAGGCGGCGTACGGAGAAAACAGAAAATGAGATGAGAGCAGACATTACAAACTTAAAAACAATGGTGTTGTGCACAACCAGGAGTGATTATCTCGGGTGCCATTTCTTCCCGTAGCAGGACTCCTTTGGTTGTCATCTGCGGCACCATTACGGCACAGCGTATGAAACGTCCCCTTAGAACAATTATACACGACTGTGCTGATAAACCTCTTACACTATTTGCTTTTCAAACAGCTGAGCAAAACTGAACTTACTCAAACATTCACTAAAGTGACACACAATATTTTTAGCGCAACGCAATCTGACTTTCAATAATCCCTACAAAACAATGGCCCTGACTAACATTAAACTATACCTTTCAGAAATCACTTACCTCACAAAAATCTTCATTACTCGAACTACTGCAATACAGCGAGCGCCACTACTGCCAGCTAAATAAAAGATTCAAACTACGGAAGGCACTAACTACTGATAGGGATAGTTAGCAAATGAAAGATATTAATAGAGAACAAACAATGTATTTACCTTAATAGTCATAATATATATAGCAGTTCATGACAAATTACAAAACTCCGCCATCTCTCTCCCCACATCCACCACTGCTGGTGGCTCACCTCCAACTGCGCAACGCTACGCGCTGTTCACATCCAGCTGCTGCTGCCCAACACTACAATGGCAGACAACAATGCAAACTAGCTACATACTGCACACAGCACAGCCAGTGATTTTCATACAGAGCGCTACGTAACGTTGCCAATAAGAAAACATAAACAGCCTACTTACATAAAGAAAACATAAACAGCCTACTTACATAGCCCCCACGCTTCCCAAAAAAAATTTTACAAAATATTTTTGGGCAGTGGCCAATAATGATTTGAAAAAATTTTTCATAATTACAATAACAAAGATATCAAATGCACACACTTATTTATACAATGCTGGTCAAAAGCTAAAATTTTCTCACAGTCCATAAAGACAGTCCAGATTGTTCATCACTGTAAAATTGCAGTGTTTTTTTTCTAAGTCTGAGCAGTAAAAGACAATGCACACGGAAGTAGTGGATTTCCATGCAGTCTTGAAGAAGTAGTGTTGTCCTTCCAACTGAAAGACAGTGCTGACTCTTGACATGCTGGCAGGTAATGGGCCACAACAGAGCAAACCCACAGCAGAGTCATTCGACGTTTTGAAGAATATTGGTAGGTAGGTCATCACAGAGTAGACCCACTGTAGTCCTGGTAGAGATTGTGGTATTGGTGGGCCACCAGAGGTGCAGACCCACTGCAGTCCTTGTAGAAATTGTGGGCAGGTCCACTGTAGTCCTGGTAGAGATGACCAGCAGCCATCTGTTGTGACTGTGCGGGTGCACAATCACCAGTGAAGAGTCTTGCGGATAATATAGCAAGTCCATAAACCACCACTTGTGCACTCACAAAGTTTTTTGAATTGTCCTTAGAACCAGCAATGCTGTTATCCACTCCCTTGCTGAATTATTAACACACGTGCAAACACTATCAGTCCCTACTTCTCACATATTGTGCATTACTATGACCAACAGAAAAGTGTGCAGTGAAATGTAACTTACAAGTTACTTAATTAGATGAACTGGTGTCAATTACAATATTATAACATGAGAATACAATTACAAAGGTACAAAATACATCATTAAAAACATAACAATACAGATAACATTTGTAGTAATATGGGCTTTACAAAAGAATCGAAATAACATATACATCAGTGTTACAGGAATTATAAGTACATACATAAAAGATCAGAATAACTTTCGAAACATCAACTTTACACATGAGCATTAAAACAAAACAGAATAAATAATGTCTAAACATCTTTACAAGGTAAATAACATATTATTAATGCCAATTATATTTGAGGAGAACAGTATTCCTCATCATAGTGAATGTAGCTTAGTACTAGAAAAATTCTACAACATAGCTCTCATCAGCTAAACACATAAAGACAGGAAAAACACAAATACACAAGGGTACACAAACATATAGAGGGATGACACAAAAGGAAAGGACAGGATTTGTTTTACTGCAGTATTTTGCATGGAGATCTCCCTTCATTAATCATTATTCCCAAAAGTCCTATCTAAGCCTGCTTTCTGTATTCTGTTCACATCCTCTTTCAAAATAGTTTTTCTCCACTGTACACTACCTTTTTTTTTTTTTTTTTTTTTTTTTTGGCCAAACCATTTTCTTATATCTTCTCAATGCATTTCTTCCAATTCATCATAGTTAGTTTCTTATATAGTCTACCCCCTCTTAAGCTAACTTAAAACTACTGAGCTCAGATATGCATACCAAGGGACGAGGCAATGCAGCATCACATAAAACAATTAATATAAACAGCAATGAAAAAAAAACGCAGATTTGCGAAGCAAGCAGCATTAAGAAATTAGGAAAGCAATTGTAATATTACAACTAATCTAAGGCAATGTGCAGCAAACAATAAAAATAAATCATTAGTAAAACTGGCTTAACAGAATAATACAAAGTCAAATTCAATAACACTATGCCTGGCAAACAGCAGCAACTTATACCTAAACATGACATAGCTCAAGCAGAAAAAATATTACAGTAAAAACAACAATGCAGAAAAGGGAAATGTCCATTCACATCTTAATGTCTATGTAATTTAAAGTGGTGCACCACAACAACTTATTGTAAAAAAATATTACCATGTACTTGAAAAGAAAATTATGTGTCCAGTTACTGTTACTAGTCCCTTCTTATTGTTCTTTCCTTTCCAAGTGCTCCCTTTTTTTTTTTTAAAGAATGTGGATTACAAAATTATTATTTAATAGATCTGTTGACAGAAAGTGTTCACATTAGCAAATGCATTTTATTTTATAAAACTAATGCTGCAACACAGCTGGAAACCAGATATTGAACAAAATGAGCAATCTCTTAACTACAAAGACAATAGATGTAAAATGTTTCTAATCATTTCATTAGGCATTTTAGTAAATATCATAAATTACGAGCTCCACAGTATGCTTTCAACAAGGAAATGTCAGTAGCGAGGACAATGGCCTCCCCTTTCTTCTTTTCTACCTGTGCTTCTGACGAGGCACTCACTAATGACTTGTTCTCCTGGCGTCTGACACAACTGCGTGCCCACGACGCATTACGTGCAGGTGGTCACTTAACTTTCTTACGGAAATATTTACAACAGCAGTTTCCGCTACAGTGACAGTCTCATATACAAAATTTCACAGGTCGAGAATTTACATTGCAAATGTGTAGAAACAAAATCCTATGAATATAACAGTGTCCAAAAAAATTTTCGCTGGCATTGTGATACATTCACGCATTTACACACATTTCATAACTCTTAAAGTACGATTCTTGGTTTCCAACATCCTTTTTCACAAGTCAAGAGTCCCTAACTTCTATTCATTATTCATATACATATAAACACGTAATCACATTCCTCATATATGGTAGCATCATCTTATTGACATAAACATACCTCAACAGCATAATACACATCGTCGTCGTAAAAATAACATCATAACACCTCAGTCAAACCTCAAAAACGTCGTAGCTTTCAGCAATAATGTCAAAACCTAAAAAAATTCTCTGCTCATTTCAATAGTGTCATCTACCTCAAACGTACTTCAAAATCATGCTCCCTTACCAAATACATCATTCAAAGCTCTCATAGTATCACAATGGTTCCGAAAAAATATGAACAGTTCACACAGTACAGACAAAATACAATTTCGTAAGTGTGAAGTTATCCAACGGTGTAATTACGTAAACATGTGTCGCTGACGTAGTAAAAAACATGTTTATCTCTCAGTTAAATGATCAGATAGCTATGTAATTCTGTGTTGGAGGAATATGGTACCGATGTGTAAAGTTGTATAAGCAAATACCATATTAGCTAGGGCTCCTTGTGCTTGCCAAACACATGGTACACAAAGTAGGCGTGTACCCCCCTGAGGATTATTGTAATTATACCCTCAGGTGTTACAGATTACAGCAATGGAATGAAATGTATCACGGAAAACTTTCTTTGTAATTCAAAAATCTTTAAAAATAAATGTTTTAAGTACAAAATTAATCACTCAAATACGTGTCCTGTAGTGCTAAATGTGCGTCTTGCTGTAAGATCATCTCTGTGGAAGTCTCGTAGTTATTGTCCTCCGAAAGCTAAGTTCTGCAGAAGTCAATGTACTGACCTCATGATAAACAAAAGTGAAATGCTTTGGGTATAGATTTCTTAGTTATTACGCTTATTGTTGTGATGAAGAAATTACTGTGCTGTAATGTATTGTTGTGCTACAGAAAAGGCTGACTCATTGTAGCTGTACCACAAAAGTTACTATTAAACATGTTTTACTTTCCAGAAGAATTCAGAAAAACTGTGCAGATATGAAACAGAAACACCGCAAAAGCAATAATATAAATTGTGTCACTCATTAGTAGCATTGTGGTATAATCGTGTAGCTGTCAAAGAAACCAAATACTAAGTCATCTTTAATCTCACAGAAAGTACTTCAAATAAAGAATGTCTTTTCAAGTAAACCAAAATGTTGCATTAAAATCTCATTAGCAGTACCAGATATGTTCTAAGTATGTGAGCCTTATAGTCGTTACGTAATCGTGCAACTAACAAGCAAGAATGTACACACACAATAACACTGTGTCGTCTGTTCGCAATAACAATGCAGTCGTAATTTCTGTTTAAATAAGTTCTCTTCGTTCTTGAGTGGATATTGAACTTCAAAACATTGTTGCATGTTAACAGTTTCTCAGTGTGACAAATTGTACAAGTAGTGTGAAGTGAAAATTGCAAAGACTAAGTTAAAAAGCAGATTATTTGTCAATAAATGGTTTTACACGTGAAATGTGGTGTAAACCTTTACTCTTCCTAGTACGCAGAGTTTCAACTTCAACGCAATTATCATGTGGTATACGTCGGTAAAGAATACTGGAATTTTGCTCAAGGTTAGCGTCAATGTTATTTTTCCCTGAGCCAGCGGGCGCAGGTGGCTGCCTGCGGTGCGAGTCATTGTCTGTTTCTTTGTTGGCGCGCATCATTACTGGGATTAGGAGGCCTAACTTCCACAAATTCGCCTTGCCGAGAGGGCCCAGCTCTGTTTAAAGCTCGCCAGTTCTGATGGAATTCAGGTCTGTCGTTTTGTCGGTAGTTTACACAGTTTCTTTCGTGTCGGTCACGAGGTGGAGAATTTCTCCCTGAATTATCACTGCACGGTGGACCGTTGCGTCTGAAGTTATTCTGTCTCCCTTGATAATAATTATTTTGGTTCCCATATTGTCTGTTTCTCTGATTGTCTCTGTGATAGTCATTACCACAGAAAGGTGATCTTTCCCTGCAACTATTACTCTGCCAGTGGTTGTCATATGGGTGGTGTCTGTTTTGGTCACGATTTACGTTGTAAGAATAGCCTTGTCGTGTCCAGTTATTATTTCTTTCATCGCGGAATTGCGACGGATGTGACCTGTAATGATTGTTTTCCTGTTTTCGCATCCCGCTACTGTCTGTGTTAATTTCTAATTCTTGTAAGAGTCCCTGAAAAGCTTCAATGTTGTCTTTGCAACGTCCTGCTAAAATAATATGTCGTAAATGTTCAGGCAGTTTGATTAAGCAAATGCGGATGAGTTCTGAGGGGCTGTATGGGTTTGACAGGTACTGATTCTTGTGCAACATATCTTCAAAATATTTCACAAGACTGGAAAATTCAGATTGTTCGAAATATTTCATCATTATGATGCCATGTTTTACTCGGTCTTGTGTGGCTTGAGACCAATATGCTGAGAGGAAGGCATGGTAAAATTCTCCTTCACTGTGACAATCGTGAATGACCGATCGCATTCTTACAGCTGGTTTGTTCTCCAAGTAGCCACACATAAATTCTAACCTGTGCTCCAATGACCAGTTGGGAAGGAAACAATGAGAGAATTGATGGAGCCACGCTTGTGGATGAATGTCGTTGGCAGAATTCTTAAACGTTTTGAATTTACGTGTAGTAATGAACAGTTTATAGTCAAAATCATCGTGTCGGCGAGTAGCATGTCGGTCATTGTTACGTCGTGTCGGCGGCTCGATCTCAAAATTCGGTGCACATTGCCAATTTCTTTCATAACTTTCGAAATGCCCTGTGTTATTATTTTGTGGCTGTTCCATATTTCTATGTCCCTCTTCCCGTATTGGAGCGCGAGTGTCCTCTGAAATACGTAATTCTTGTATTACGTGTGTCAGCTGATCTTGTACTTCCCGGATTGCTCTTTGGTGTTGCGTATTGATTTCATTTTGATTTTGTTTGAATTTTCTTATTTGTTCATACTCCTCTGTGTCAGTGAAGGCTACGGGTCTTGTGTGATTCAGATCATCATCTACCTTTGTAGATAAGTTAGTGACCTGATCCGAAAGTTCGGCTACTTTTTCCGATAGTGTACTTATTTCCTCCATGTGTCTTTCTGAACCAATTTTCAGGGTGACTACTGTGTCCTTTAAATTTTCCTGAGTTTTTGCAAGTTGCATAACCGAATCGGTAGATGCAACTGAGTCAATTTTAGCTTGCAAGGTCTCATGGTTTCCATGAACAATAGTTTGCAGTTCTTTTATGGCTGCTTCGTGATTCTGTAATGCATTTTCATGACGCAAAAAAATAGGTTGGAAATGCTCACAAATTTGTGTTTTTACGTCATTACAGACCTTTTGACATTTCGATTCGATGTTATGTAACTCAGTGGTTAAATCTTTACGTGTTTGTTCAAGTGTGGTGTCTAACTTTCGAAGATTTTGTTCCATTGTGTCTAACTTTTGAAGCTTTTGCTGTGTTTGTCTCTGATTTTGTTCCATTGTGTCTAACTTTTGAAGCTTTTGCTGTGTTTGTCTCTGATTTTGTTCCATTGTGTCTAACTTTTGAAGATTTTGTCCCATTTGTTGCATTAATTGTAATAACAATGCATTAGTGTCTGGAATCTGTTCCTCTACGCTTTTCGGCAGTGCATTTGCACCAGCAACATTCACATTTTTACAAGCAGAAAATGTGTCTTGACTTATTTGAGAAAACGGTGAGGACCCAAAACCCAAGTCTACAGTATTTGCAATATTGTGTTCTGTCATTTCGGATTCCTGAGGCGAGCTGTTGCCGACCGATCGATCGATAATGCTTCCCTGTTCACTACCTGTTTGACTGTCTACACCATTATTTGCCGCCCGCTTTATTTCCCTATGCACAATTACCAAATTACTACTTCGAATGTCTGTTAATTCACTACCCAGTGGTGCTGATAAGCTATGCTCGTCGTCACTATCATTTCTCAGTTTACTTTGGAGCCGAGTGTTAAGTTTTTCACACGCCATTATTGTCGCAATATTTCACACGACAACACAGAAAAACACAATTTGAATAGCAAAAATAGGAGAACACATTAACATAGCACTGAAAATAATATCTAGTTAATTGCAAGCGTAGCTGCGAAATACTTGGTGCAAATCTACCTGCATGCCACAACTGTTTTACTGTACAACAATGAAAGGCTGCAACTACAAAGGAGATTCTCTCTACAATTACGCGCTAGCAATAAACAAAATCTACACTAATTACACAAACTACAAGAAAAAATCAGAAGATTCCAGTGAGGTATCCTCGGCTAAGGGTCGACATATGAAACGTCCCCTTAGAAGAATTTATACACGACTGTGCTTTATCTGACACACAATATTATTTAGCGCAACGCAATCTGACTTTCAATAATCCCTACAAAACAATGGCCCTGACTAACATTAAACTATACCTTTCAGAAACCACTTACCTCACAAAAATCTTCGTTACTCGAACTACTGCAATACAGCGAGCGCCACTACTGCCAGCTAAATAAAAGATTCAAACTACGAAAGGCACTAACTACTGATAGGGATAGTTAGCAAATGAAAGATATTAATAGAGAACAAACAATGTATTTACCTTAATAGTCATAATATATATAGCAGTTCATGACAAATTACAAAACTCCGCCATCTCTCTTCCCACATCCACCACTGCTGGCGGCTCACCTCCAACTGCGCAACGCTACGCGCTGTTCACATCCAGCTGCCGCTGCCCAACACTACAATGGCAGACAACAATGCAAACTAGCCACATACTGCACACAGCACAGCCAGTGATTTTCATACAGAGCGCTACGTAACGTTGCCAATAAGAAAACATAAACAGCCTACTTACATAAAGAAAACATAAACAGCCTACTTAAAAGCGGTACATCGACGATATTCTACGACCTATTTTGTTGATCTTCATTGCAAGCCATCCTGGGCTTACAATTCAGCAAGAATATGTCCGCCAACAAGCGGCGAGGAATTCTACTGCGTTTCTTCGCACTTGCCAAACCCATCCTCGGCTAGCAAGGTCACCGATTAACTATCTGGTGAAACTTTGTTGTGACGCCTCGTGTAAGGAGGAGAAATGCGTATCATCACGTTTCCGACTTTGATAATCACCTATCGCGATTGCGGTTTATCGTATCGCGACATTGCTGCTCGTGTTGGTCGAGATCCAATGACTGTTAGCAGAATATGGAATCGGTGGGTTCAGGAGGGTAATAAGGAACGCCGTGCTAGATCCCAACGGCCTCGTATCACTAGCAGTCGAGATGACAAGCATCTTATCCGCATGGCTGTAACGGATCTTGTAGCCACGTCTCGATCCCTGAGTCAACAGATGGGGACGTTTTGCAAGACAACAACCATCTCCACGAACAGTTCGACGACGTTTGCAGCAGCATGGACTATCAGCTCGGAGACCATGGCTGTGTTAACCCTTGACGCTGCATCACAGACAGGAGCGCCTGCGATGGTGTACTCAACGATGAACCTGGGTGCACGAATGGCAAAACGTCATTTTTTCGGATGAATCCAGGTTCTGTTTACAGCATCATGATGGTCGCATCCGTGTTTGGCGACATCGCGGTGAACGCACATTGAAAGCGTTTATTCGTCACCGCCATACTGGCGTATCACCCGGCGTGATGGTATGCGTGCCCTTGGTTACACGTCTCGGTCACCTCTTGTTTGCATTGACGGCACTTTGAACAGTGGACGTTACATTTCAGATGTGTTACGACCCGTGGCTCATTCGATCCCTGCGAAACCCTACATTTCAGTAGGATAATGCACGACCGCATGTTGCAGGTCCTGTATGGGCCTCTCTGGATACAGAAAATGTTCGACTGCTGCCCAGACCAGCACATTTCCCAGATCTCTCACCTATTAGAAACGTCTGGTCAATGGTGGCCGAGCAACTGGCTCGTCACAATACGCCAGTCACTACTCTTGATGAACTGTGGTATCGTGTTGAAGCTGCATGGGCAGCTGTATCTGTACACGCTATCCAAGCTCTGTTTGACTCAATACCCAGGCGTATCAAGGCCGTTATTACGGCCAGAGATGGTTGTTCTGGGTACTGATTTCTCAGGATCTGTGCACCCAAATTGCGTGAAAATGTAATCACATATCAGTTCTAGTATAATATATTTGTCCAATGAATACCTGTTTATCACCTGCATTTCTTCTTGGTGTAGCAATTCTAATGGCCAGTAGTGTAGAATAACGGTGCGTGCTTGCTATCTACATCCATCATTGCTACCTGAAACTACCATTTTTTTTGCAGGAATAACGGTATAAGATTCCCCTGGAACCCACACAGAAGCTGTATTTATCCATTCCAAGCCAACAGGAACTTGGTTTGAATGTCAATAGGCTTCCTGCATGGTATTAGGCTTCGTAATGTGCTGTGTTTATGGTGTTTCCTTGTATAAATACATATATGCATATAGATTCACATGTACTTCTGTAAACATACATACATACAAATATAATACATACACAAATACATATATTTATACATACATGCATGCATAAAATACACTATTGTAGATACATATCTCCTAAGAGTCGTCAGGCGTATTTTCTCTGCTGTTTCACCACATATTTGCAATTCCGTTTTCACATTGCGTTGCTGGAGTCAGCTCAACAGCGCCCATCATGTCTAACATACGACGTCTGGTGTCGATTGAAACCGTCGGTTTCCTTCCTGTTACAAAGAAAATGATTTTTAAAGTAGAACTTTACGTGCATATTCGTTAGAGCGATTCCAGATTAGTCTAGTGCGATATTTGTTTTATCGACAAGTATTAAAAGGGACAGTAAAACTCGAAGAATGACCAGTACTCTAGCAGCGTCTGCGCTGCTCTGGCCCGCGCTGACAGCCATCGCCAAGCACTCAGCTCTATGCAGTCGCTGCTAGATTGCCGTTTATTCTTAGTGTTTTATTGTCCCTGTTAATACACTGAAGAGCCAAAGAAACTGTACACCTAGCTAATATCGTGTAGGGCCCACGCGAGCACGCAGAAGTGCCGTAACACGACGTGACATGGACTCAAATAATGTATGAAGTAGTGCTGGAGGGAATTGACCCCATTAATAGTGCAGAGCTATCCATAAATCCATATGAGTATGAGGGGGTAGAGATCTATTCCGAACAGTGTGTTACAAGACATCCCAGACATGCTCAATAATGTCCATGTCTGGGGAGCTTCGTGGTCAGCGAAATGTTTAAACTCAGAAGAGTGGTCCTGGAGCAGCTCTATAGCAATTCTGGACGTGTGGGGTGTCGCATTGTCCTACTGAAATTGCCCAAGCCTGTCGGAATGTATGATGGACATGAATGGATACAGGCGACCAGATAGGTTACTTATGTACGTCTCACCTGTCAGAGTCGTATCTATACGTATCAGGGGTCCGTTATCACTCCAACTGCACACGCCCCACACCATTACAGAGCCTCCACCAGCTTGAACAGTCCCCTGCTGAATGTAGGGTCCATGGATTCATGAGGGTGTCTCCGTACCTGTACGCGTCCATCTGCTCGATGCAATTTGAAACGAGACTCGTCCGACCAGGCAGTATGTTTCCTGTCTTCAACAGTCTAGTGTCTGTGTTGACAGGCTCAGGCTAGGCTTAAAGCTTTGCGTCTTGCAGTCGTCAAGGATACACGAGTGGGCTCTCGGCTCCGAAAGCCCATATCCATGATGTTTCGTTGAATGGTTCGCACGCTGACACTTGTTAATGACTCAGCATTGAAATCTGCAGCAATTTACGGAAGGGTTGCACTTCTTTCACGTTGAACGATTCTCTTCAGTCGTCGTTGGTCCCGTTCTTGCAGGATCTTTTTCCGGCTGCATCGAGGTCGGAGATTTGATGTTTTACCGGATTTCTGATCTTGGTACACTCGTGAAATGGTCGATGGAAAATCCCTTCTTCATCGCTGCCTCGGAGATGCTGTGTCCCATCGCTCGTGGGCCGACCATAACACCAAGTTCAAACTCACTTAAATCTCGATAACCTGCCATTGTAGCAGCAGTAACCGATCTGTCCACTGCTTCAGACACTTGTTGTCTTATACAGACGTTGCCGACCGCAGCGTCGTATTCTGCCTGTTTACATATATCTGTATTTGAAAACGAATGCCTATACCTGTTTCTTTGGCGATTCGGTGTTTATACAGATAAAACGAATATCGCACTTGACTAATTTTGGAGCGCTCTATCGAATGGGTACGTAAAATTCGGATTTAAAAATCGTTTTGTTTGTAATGGGGAACAATACGAAGCTTTCTGTTGGCACTGGGCGTCGCATGAAAGATCTGACGAGCACTATATGTCCGGTGTGACTCCACCTACACAATGAATAAGCGAAAATGCGCCTGACGACTCTTAGGATGTATATGTATTCATGTACCTAGATGTACACACATACATATGCATTCACACGCATCTGAAAACCGAATCAATTGACGAGGTTTCAGTTGAACTGGCAGCTGCAGAGATTCACAAGTCAAGTCTCTGAGAGTAATTTTTAAGTTATGCCTTTACAGAAGAGCCGGTCGCGGTCGTCTCGCGGTTCTAGGCGCGCAGTCTGGAACCGCGCGACTGCTACGGTCCCAGGTTCGAATTCTGCCTCGGGCATGGATGTGTGTGACGTCCTTAGGTTAGTTAGGTTTAAGTAGTTCGAAGTTCTAGGGGACTGATGACCACAGCTGTTAAGTCCCATAGTGCTCAGAGCCACTTTACAGAAGAAACCTAACAAGTTGTCCTAGATGCCTGCAGGCAGGTAACATGATCACGCCACAAGTGGGCGTGAAACGGGAGGGCTGGAAAGGCATAAGCACAATTTGCTGCATCTGGTTACGTTCAAATTTCGTCGAATGGTCTTGAACAGTAACTAGTTGTTCCATTCAGAACACCAGAGCAAAAATTGCCATTGACTGCAGTCAGGTTCAGGGGGGGGGGGGGGTAGCGCCATAGTGTCCTTAGAGGGTTAGAAGCATCCGGAGGTGACAGCAGTGTCAGAGGTTGTCAAGAACGTCGTCTTGTTGCTCGTCCTGAGAACTATCGTTTTCGACTGTGAAATGTGCGGCGATCAACGACCCGAGAAAGAGGATGGTTTTACTGACGCCCTTTATGTCATGCTCTGAGACCTTTTCGTGTTGCTTCTGAGTAGCTGTGTGACTGAAATCTTTTCCTCGGCCATTCGTAAGAAAACCACGTGATTTCAGTGCTGGGTGTCGTCGTTCTGACCTTCATGGCAGAGGAGTTACAAGAAGGGTTGAAATGTGGGTAAAAGCGGATGTGACTTCTTTCCCCTCGAGTGACATGTCCATGATGGCGTTGGGCAGAATTGTGGTAAAATTTGGTGACAGTGTGATACGATTAATCCTCCTTACACTTGAGATGAGCTTACCCGCCAGGTTGGCCGAGTGCGCAAATGCGCTGCTTCCTGGACTCGGGTAGGCGCGCCGGCCCCGGATCGAATCCGCCCGGCGGATTAACGACGAGGGCCGGTGTGCCGGCCAGCCTGGATGTGGTTTTTAGGCGGTTTCCCACATCCCCCTAGGTGAATACCGGGCTGGCCCTCACGTTCCGCCTCAGTTACACAGCCCACAGACATCTGAACACTTTCGCACTATTCCATGGATTACACTAGTCACAGACAGTTGGGGTACACTGATTCCTTCCCGAGGGGTACAGGGTGGCGGCAGGAAGGGCATCTGGCCACCCCTTAAACTAACAATGCCACGTGCGATTAACCATGCCGACCCTGCCTCTCTGCGGGAAGAAAGGCAGAAACAAAAGAAAGAAAAGACACTTGTGATGAACTTCTGATCTGTGGCCTTTCTTCCGTGTGTGTCGACACATTGCGGTCCGAAGCGTCGCTGAACCCAATGGTGGTGTCGCAAGGCCCCCCGGTTTTGCACCATTACAGAGGAAGGTTCTAGACAACACTGAGCCAAATTTAAATTTTTTACATCGCAATGGGAACCAGATAAGGAGTTCCGAGAAAGTAGTCATTTAATTCAAGTGCGCAGTTTATACAGTGTGGTCCATTGATAGTGACCGGGCCAAATATCTCACGAAATAAGCATCAAACGAAAAAACTACAAAGAACGAAACTCGTCTAGCTTGAAGGGGCAAACCAGATGGCGCTATGGTTGGCCCGCTAGATGGCGCTGCCATAAGTCAAACGGATATCAACTTTTTTTTTTAAATAGGAACCCCCATTTTTATTACATATTCGTGTAGTACGTAAAGAAATATGAGTGTTTTAGTTGGACCACTTTTTTCAATTTGTGATAGATGGCGCTGTAATAGTCACAAACGTATAAGTACGTGGTATCACGTAACATTCCGCCAATACCGGTGTTACTATCGACATTTTACCAATTGCGGGAAAGGTCGATATCGTGTTGATGTATGGCTATTGTGATCAAAATGCCCAACGGGCGTGTGCTATGTATGCTGCTCGGTATCCTGGACGACAACATCCAAGTGTCGGGACCGTTCGCCGGATAGTTACGTTATTTAAGGAAACAGGAAGTATTCACCCAGATGTGAAACGTCAACCACGAATTGCAACAAATGATGATGCCCAAGTAGGTGTTTTAGCTGCTGTCGCGGCTAACCCGCACATCAGTAGCAGACAACTTGCGCGAGTATCGGGAATCTCAAAAACGTCGGTGTTGAGAATGCTACATCAACATCGACTGCCGCCGTACCATATGTCTATGCACCAGGAATTTCATGGCGACGACTTTGAACGTCGTGTACAGTTCTGCAACTGGGCACAAGAGAAATTACGGGACGATGACAGATTTTTTACACGCGTTCTATTTAGCGACGAAGCGTCATTCACCAACAGCGGTAACGTAAACCGGCATAACATGCACTATTGGGCAACTGAAAATCCACGGTAGCTTCGACAAGTGGAACATCAGCGACCTTGGCGGGTTAATGTATGGTGCGGCATTATGGGAGGAAGGGAAATTGGCCCGCATTTTATCGATGGCAATGTAAATGGTGCAATGTATGCCGATTTCCTACGTAATGTTCTACCGATGTTACTACAAGATGTTTCACTGCATGACAGAATGGCGATGTACTTCCAACGTGATGGAAGTCCGGCACATAGCTCGCGTGCGACTGAAGAGGTATTGAATAGCATATTTCATGACAGTTGGATTGATCGTCGAAGCACCATACCATGCCCCGCACGTTCACCGGATCTGACGTCCTCGGAATTCTTTCTGTGCGGAAAGTTGAAGGATATTTGCTATCGTGATCCACCGACAACGCCTGACAACATGCGTCAGCCCACTGTTAATGCATTCACGTATTGCCAAATGCACTGAGGTTGACGGACATCATTTTGAGCATTTATTGCATTAATGTGGTATTTACAGGTAATCACGCTGTAACAGCATGCGTTCCCAGAAATGATAAGTTCACAACGGTACATGTATCACATTGGAGCAACCGAAATAAAATGTTCAAACGTACCTACGTTCTGTATTTTAATTTAAGAAACCTATCTGTTACCAACTGTTCGTCTAAAATTGTGAGCCATATGTTTGTGACTATTACAGCGCCATCTATCACAATGGGAAAAAGTGGTCCAACGAAAACATTCACATTTCTTTACGTACTACACGAATATTTAATAAAAAATGGGTGTTCCTATGTAAAATAACGCAGTTGATATCCGTTTGACCTATGGCAGCGCCATCTAGCGGGCCAACCATAGCGCCATCTAGTTTCCCCCTTCAAGCTATACAAGTTTCGTTCTTTGTAGTTTTTTCGTTTGCCGTTTATTTCGTGAGATATTTGGCCCGGTCACGATCACTGGACCACCCTGTATATCGGAGCAAAGACGCATGGGGAATCGTTACAGCGACGATACGGACTGTTAAAGAAGAAATTCGCCGACGTAAGCGATTTGGACAAATGGCAGGTTATGAGCCTTGGAGCTAACATCGCGAAAACGACGAAATTGGCTGCTTTTTCATGTGCTATTGCCGTGAGCATCTATGGAAATTGGTTGAAGGGTGGTGAAACCACTAGTAGTCGACAAGTTGATGGACGTCGGCTCTTAATCACAGGACGTGGAACTACAGAGTACAATGCTGGCGGAGGCGCACATACTTCAGAGAAACCCTTTGTGCGCGCCCTGTTGAACATGAGACTCCGCAGGATACGACCCTTACGCAGTACCATGTTGAACAAACAGCATCAACAGTCATGATTACAGTGGGCACGGGATCATCCAGCTTGGTTCTTCCATCAGCAGGAACGTGTGACCTGGTCGAATCAATCACGTATTTTGTTATACCAGGTCGATGGTCGTGTCCGGATAAAGGCGAACAGCTGCCTCAAACTTGCACCAAGCTTCGAACGCAGGCCTGTGTGGGCGCTATTCATGCTATATGAGACCTTCACCTGTGCCTCCATGGAACCTGACGTAGAGCCCCTGACAGCTGTGGACTAAGTGAATGTGTAGCGGACCACCTGCATCCCTTCACGTTGATGTCGCCCCCGAATGCGATACCATTTCCCAGCTGGATATCTGTTAGTATCACAAAGCGAGGATCGTGCTGCAGTTGAACTCACACTGATGTCTTGGCCACTAAATTTGCCTGATCTGCAACCAACGGAAAACACCTGGGACGCTACTGGACGCCAATTCCGCGCACACAAACAACTGGCCCGTAATTTACGTGGCCAACTACACCCATGTTCATAAATTGAGAATAATTGCAGAATGTGGTGTCACACAACGTGGCACTACACAAAACTGGCGCTAACAGCAGAGGCACATAGGGAACATACACGACACAGATCTGTAAGTCCACGATATTGGTGATAAGTTGAGGAAACCGTCCCAAAACACGTTTCCTGCGCATGTACTCCGACATCAATATGGGATATGATCACCATGCACACGTACACAGGCCGCACAACGGGTTTGCATACTCTGGATCAGGTGGTCGAGCAGCTGCTGGGGTATAGCCTCCCATTCTTGCACCAGTGCCTGTCTGAGCTCCTGAAGTGTCCTAGGGGTTTGAAGACGTGCAGCGATACATCGACCGAGAGCATCCCAGACGTGCTCGATGGGGTTTAGGTCTGGAGAACAGGCAGGCCACTCCATTCGCCTGACATCTTCTGTTTCAAGGTACTCCTCCACGATGGCAGCTCGGAGGGGGGGGGGGGGCTGCGTTATCATCCATCGGGAGGAAGGTGGGACCCACTGCACCCTTGAAAAGGCGGACATACTGGTGCAAAATGACGTCCCGATACATCCGACCTGTTACAGTTCCTCTGTCAAAGACATGCAGGGGTGTACGTGCGCCAATGATAATCCCACCCGACACCATGAAACCACGACCTCCACACAGGTCCCTTTCAAGGACATTAAGGGGTTGGTATCTGGTTCCTGGTTCACGCCAGATGAAAAACCAGAGAGAATCACTGTGCAGACTATACCTGGACTCGTCCGTGAACATAACCTGGGACCACTGTTCCAATGACCATCTAATGTGTTCTTGCCACCAGGCTTTACGGGCTCTCCTGTGACAAGGGGTCAGTGGAATGTACCTTGCCGGTCTCCGGGCCAATAAACCATGTCTGTTCAGTCGTCTGTAGACTGTGTGTCTGGAGTCAACTGATCCGGTGACTGCGGTAAGGTCCCAAGTAAGGCTACCTACAGTACTCCGTGGCCATCTGCGGGCACTGATGGTGAGATATCGATCTTCTTGTGGTGTTGTACACTATGGACGTCCAGTACTGTAGCGACTGGACACGTTTCCTGTCTGCTGGAATCGTTGCCATAATCTTGAGATTACACTTTGTGGTACACGGAGGGCCCGTGCTACAACCTGCTGTATTTGACCAGCCTCCAGTTGCCCTAGTATTCTACCCCTCATAACGTCTTCAATATGTGTTCTTTGAGCCAGTTTCAACACACAGTCACCATTAGCATGTCTGAAAACGTCTGCATACTTAATCGGCGCACCATACTCTGACATGCACCAACATACCTCTGCGTATGTGGACTCCTGCCAGCGCCACCGTGCGACGACTGCAGGTAAAATGCACCGTATGGTCATACCCCGAGGCGATTTAAACCCGTAAACCGCCCACCAGAGCGTTGTTTCACCATGTATCAGCATTATCCTTAATCTATGAGGATGAGTGTATGTGTTGACAGCTGGTGCCAGATACTTTTGGAAAAATGACAAGGATTTGTCTAATCCATTTCACGGAGAATCGTTGTGTATTGCGTTCCAAAGGCGGACCAACATGCTATCAAGGACGTGGTCCATATGTTTGGCTGATCAGTATATGAATAGACTTCTGTGTGTTTTCATACCATAAATAATTCCTATTACATGCCTTTGGACGCTGAAGAACTTTGCTTTTATCTGATGAGTTACACGAAAATATGGTAACGAAAGTAAACAAAGTGAGCATGCTTGTTTGTGTTCTACATCTACATCTACATATACATCAACATGATTACTCTGCAATTCACATTTAAGTGCTTGACAGAAGGTTCATCGAACCACAATCATACTATCTCTCTACCATTCCACTCCCGAACAGCGCGCGGGAAAAACGAACACCTAAACCTTTCTGTTCGAGCTCTGATTTCTCTTATTTTATTTTGATGATCATTCCTACCTATGTAGGTTGGGCTCAACAAAATATTTTCGCATTCGGAAGAGAAAGTTGGTGACTGAAATTTCGTAAATAGATCTCGCCGCCACGAAAAACGTCTTTGCTTTAATGATTTCCATCCCATCTCGCGTATCATATCTGCCACACTCTCTCCCCTATTAAGTGATAATACAAAACGAGCTGCCCTTTTTTGCACCCTTTCGATGTCCTCCGTCAATCCCATCTGGTAAGGATCCCACACCGCGCAGCAATTTTCTAACAGAGAACGAACGAATGTAGTGTAAACTGTCTCTTTAGTGGACTCGTTGCATCTTCTAAGTGTCCTGCCAATGAATGGCAACCTTTGGCTCGCCTTCCCCACAATATTTTCTATGTAGTCTTTCCAACTGAAGTTGTTCGTAATTTTAACACCCAGGTACTTAGTTGAATTGACAGCCTTGAGAATTGTACTATTTATCGAGTAATCGAATTGCAACGGATTTCTTTTGGAACTCATGTGGATCACCTCACACTTTTCGTTATTTAGCGTCAACTGCCACCTGCCACACCATACAGCAATCTTTTCTAAATCGCTTTGCAACTGATACTGGTCTTCGGATGACCTTACTAGACGGTAAATTACAGCATCATCTGCGAACAACCTAAGAGAACTGCTCAGATTGCCACCCAGGTCATTTATGTAGATCAGGAACAGCAGAGGTGCCAGGACGCTTCCCTGGGGAACACCTGATATCACTTCAGTTTTACTCGATGATTTGCAGTCTATTACTACGAACTGTGACCTTCCTGACAGGAAATCACGAATCCAGTCGCACAACTGAGACGATACCCCGTAGGCCCGCAGCTTGATTAGAAGTCGCTTGTGAGCAACGGTATCAAAAGCTTCCCGGAAATCTAGAAATACGGAATCAACTTGAGATCCCCTGTCGATAGCGGCCATTACTTCGTGCGAGTAAAGAGCTAGCTGCGTTGCACAAGAACGATGTTTTCTGAAACCATGCTGATTACGTATCAATAGATCGTTCCCTTCGAGGTGATAATGTTTGAATACAGTATATGTTCCAAAACCCTACTGCAAACCGACGCCAATGATATAGGTCTGTAGTTCGATGGATTATTCCCACTACCCTTCTTAAACACTGGTGCGACCTGCGCAATTTTCCAATCTGCAGGTACAGATCTATCGGTGAGCGAGCGGTTGTATATTATTGCTAAGTAGGGAGCTATTGTATCAGCGTAATCTGAAAGGAACCTAATCGGTATACAATCTGGACCTGGAGACTTGCCCGTATCAAGCGATTTGAGATGCTTCGCAACCCCTAAGGTATCTACTTCTAAGAAACTCATGCTAGCAGCTGTTCGTGCTTCAAATTCTGGAATATTCCATTCGTCTTCCCTGGTGAAGGAATTTCGGAAATCTGCGTTCAATAACTCCGCTTTAGCGGCACAGTCGTCGGTAACAGTACCATCGGCACTGCGCAGCGAAGGTATTGACTGCGTCTTGCCGTTTGTGTACTTTACATACGACCGGAATATCTTCGGATTTTCTACCAAATTTCGAGACAATGTTTCGTTGTGGAACCTATTAAAGGCATCTCGCGTTGAAGTCCGTGCCAAATTTCGCGCGTCTGTAAATTTTATCCAATCTTCGGGATTTCACGTTCTTCTGAACTTTGCATGCTTTTTCCGTTGCCTCTGCAACAGCGTTCGGACCTGTTTTGCGTACCATGGGGGATCAGTTCCATCTCTTACCAGTTTATGAGGTATGAATCTCTCAATTGCTGTTGCTACTATATCTTTGAATTTGAGCCACATCTCGTCTACATTTGCATAGTCAGTTCGGAAGGAATGGAGATTGTCTCTTAGGAAGGCTTCTAGTTACACTTTATCCGCTTTTTTAAATAAAATTATTTTGCGTTTGTTTCTGGTGGATTTGAAAGAAACGGTATTGAGCCTAGCTACAACGACCTTGTGATCACTAATCCCTGTATCAGTCATGATGCTCTCTATTAGCTCTGGATTGTTTGTGGCTAAGAGGTCAAGTGTGTTTTCGCAACCATTTTCAATTCGCGTGGGTTCGTGGACTAACTGCTCGAAATAATTTTCGGAGAAAGCATTTAGGACAATCTCGGAAGATGTTTTCTGCCTACCACTGGTTTTGTACAAGTATTTTTGCCAACATATCGAGGGAAAGTTGAAGTCCCCACCAACTATAATCGTATGAGTGGGGTATTTATTTGTTACGAGACTCAAATTTTCTCTGAACTGTTCAGCAACTATATCATCAGAGTCTGGGGGTCGGTAGAAGGAGCCAATTATTAACTTAGTTCGGCTGTTAAGTATAACCTCCACCCACAGCAATTCGCACGTAATATCTACTTCGACTTCACTACAAGATAAACCACTACTGACAGACACAAACACTCCATCACCAATTCTGCCTAATCTATCTTTCCTGAACACCGTCTGAGACTTCGTATAAATTTCTGCAGAACTTATTTCAGGCTTTAGCCAGCTTTCTGTACCTATAACGATTTCAGCTTCTGTGCCTTCTATTAGCGCTTGTCTGACGACACTCCCATTGCACATCAGTATGAGTTTAGAAGCGCCAGCAGGTCTGCGGTGTGTTCCTCCAAACTGATCTTATTGTCAAGCTGCAACCCCAAAAATTTAACACTCTACCTCTTCAATCTGTTGGGTAACGCTAGTAGATTTGACGTGGGTTGGAGAGAAGACGCACTCCCCGTTATCATACTTGCTGCTATCTGACAGCGCCAGTATGTTAGTAGCGAGTTTGTAGTTGTAGAGGACAGGCGAGCTGCAAATTCTGTAGAAATTTTGAGCGTATTCGCAAGTTTTAGGATGGAATTTTCTCACCGACTGGCCGAACTAAGTGTCAAATTTCACAAACATAGGGCAGTATTCTTATACGAAGCGCCAAAGGAACTGGTATGGGCATGCGTTTCACATACAGAGATACGCAAATAGGCAGAATATGGCGCTGCGATCGGCAACGCCTATATAAGACAAGTGCGTGGAGCAGCTGTTAGATCGGTTACTGCTGCTACAACAGCAGGTTATCAAGGTTTAAGTAAGTTTAAACGTGGTGTTATAATCGGCGCACGAGCGATGGGACACAGCATGTCCGAGGTAGCGATGAAGTGGAATTTTCCCATGCAACCATTTCACGAGTGTACCATGAATATCAGGAGTCCGGTGAAACAAGGGATCTCCGACATCGCTGCGAGCGGAAAAAGATTCTGCAAGAAAGGGATTAACGACGACTGAAGAGAATCGTTCAACGTGACAGAAGTGTAATCCTTCCACAGATTGCTGCAGATTTCAATGCTGGGCCGTCAACAAGTGTCAGCGTGCGAAGCATTCAACGAAACATCATGGATAAGGGCTTTCGGAGCTGAAGGCCCACTCGTGTACCCTTGAAGACTGCACGACACAAAGCTTTACCCGTCGCCTAAGCCCGTCAACACTGACCCTGGACTGTTGATGACAGAAAACATACTGCCTGGTCGGACGAGTCTCGTTTCAAATTGTATCGGGTGGATGGACGTGTACGGGTATGGAGACAGTCTCATGAATTCATGGACCCTGAATGCCAGCAGGGGACTGTTCAAGCTGGTGGAGGCTCTGTAATGGTGTGGGTTCAAAAAATGGTTCAAATGACTCTTATCACTATGAGTCTTAATATCAGAGGTCATCAGTCCCCTAGACTTAAGAACTACTTAAATCTAACTTACCTAAGGCTATCACACACATCCATGCCCGAGGCAGGAGTCGAACCTGCGACCATAGCAGCAGCGCGGTTCCGGAATGAAGCATCTAGAACCGTCCAGCCACAGCGGCCGCCAATGCTGTGGGGTATGTGCAGTTGGACTGACATGGGACTCCAGATACGTATAGACACGTACTTAAGCATCTTGTCTGACCACCTACCACCATTCATGCCCATCATACATTTCGACAGACTTGGACAATTCCATCAGGACACCCCACACGTCCAGAATAGCTATAGAGTGGCTCCAGGAACCCACTTATTAGTTTAAATACTTCCGCTGGCCACCACACTCCCCGGACATGAACATTATTGAGCATATCTGGAATGCCTTGCAACGCACTGTTCAAAAGAGATCTCCAACCCCTCTTACTCATACGAATTTATAGACAGCCCTGCAGGAATCAAGTTGTAAGTTCCCACCAGCACTATTTCACACCCGTCGGAGGTTTGAGTCCTCCCTCAGGCATGGGTGTGTGTGTTGTTCTTAGCATAAGTTAGTTTAAGTAGTGTGGAGGTCTACGGACTGATGACCTCAGCAGTTTGGTCCCTTAGAAATTCACACTCATTTGACATTTGACTATTTCAGACAATAGACGTGTTTATGCCACGTCTTATTACGGCACTCCTGCGTGCTCGCGGGAGCCCTACACGAGATTAATAAGCAGGTGTACCAGTTTCTTTGGCTCTTCAGTGTATAATGGATATGCAAAAGAATTAACGAAAAATCGAATGATGTAAGCGATAGATAACGATATCCGTGTATGGAGTGTTTAACCATAGTAAGACATTTTTGCACCGGAAAGGCAAAGTGTGTCTTTTCCGCTAACCGTTTTAGGACAGTTGACGTGTGAAGGCAGTAAGAGATAAGACGAGAACGTACAACGGGCATCAATTTATTGTGCGGTCTAAATAACCTGTCTTGTGCTTGCAAGTTAAATACATGCCGAATACATATAGTAGGATAACTAGTCGAGCTTCTTGGAGTGACGATGGTTTGAAAAATGATGCCAGCGCTGTAATGCGTCAGAGGAATTCATTGGAGACGAATGTTTAGAATGTCTGGAACTTTATTCTGAAACCCGACCTAAAGCTGACTGGTTACAAAGCGTACTGTGAAAACGGTAGTTGCATGAAAATTGCTCAGTTTGGAACGACATGGATGCCAGTTGCGGAAGAAATGAATAGAAAAGGCAGCAAAAATTACAGTTATACAAAAGCAGAATAGTACTTCCTATCCTGTAATTTCTTTGTTTGTTTATTTTGCTATCCATGAACGATATCATTCTATTTTTACGTTTGTTTCAGTTACCACATACGTTTATAATAGTTCAGTGTTATTCTGACCCTTTCATTATTTCCATTGGATTGATTCTGTAATAAAAGCTTCTTAAGCCAGTTGTAAACCAGTAGACTAAACTTGTCTTTATAAAGAAAAGAACCAATTCCTGTGTAGAATCATGAGGAATCCCTCCTACCCATGAAGCTTCGTCTTACCTACCCTAGGAGGACAAGTGGCAAAATATAGTCTTTTTAGACACTGTTTAAAATTCCAGTTTAATTTATATATCTATAGAAACATTTTCTTTCTCAAAGACGAGAAATTTGTGCCAAGCATTTATAATTTTTCATATTCACTTTTGTGGGGTTTAAGCAGTATTTTCGAAGGACGCTTTACCCTATAACCTCATATTTCGCACATATCTAGCGTGGAAACCTCTGACCGACTTGAACAGCTTTTAGTGAATGTTTCTATTGTTAATGGCATTGAAACAGCTACAAACCATTAACTCATGTCCGAGATAATTTTGTCAACGGTTATTTCTAAAACTACGTTTGATTGGTTATTCATCATCACGTTCGTATTTTATACGAAAAACCAAAATCACCATCTGGTAATGTCACTGTTGATGTTTCATTAATACACACAAGGCAAATAAGGATCCTAAGACAGAATCTTTTGGGAAACCCCACTGCAGTTACTTCCCATTCAGACAAATACTGAAACTTTAATACAGGACTCTTTCCTTATAACTGATCATACTGATTATGCTTGATTTGCTACTTTTCGTTACTTTTGTGTCATCCACAAAGAAAGCAAAATAAGTACCTAAGAATGTCACTGTCGATTGGTCATTAATATACACAACAAAAAATGAGGATCCTAAGACAGAATCTCGTGACAAACCACAGACCATTTATTTCCCCATTCAGTTAAAATTCCCCTCCTCACACATGTAGAACGGAGTGAGTAGATAATATTCTAAACTAGAACCCATGCCAGGAAATGTACCATTTCCGCGCTACATCTACATGAAACGTACGATATTGCGGTTCCTGTAATATTCCGAATTACGATGCAATTTTCCTTCGAACATACAGGCATATCCGAAGGAACATCATTCGCCGACACTGGCCAAGCGAATTTTAAGTAAAATGTGTCTCCTGTATGGGAATATACGAGGTGCATTCAAGTTCTAAGGCCTCCGATTTTTTTTCTCCAGACTGGAAAGAGATAGGAACATGCGCATTGTTCTAAAATGAGGTCGCGTTCATTGTCAATACGTCCCAGAGATGGCAGCACCATACGGCAGATGGAATTTTACCGCCAGCGGCGAGAATGAGAACTGTTTTAAATACATAAAATGGCGACGTTTTCCTTACTTGAACAGCGTGCAATCATTCGTTTTCTGAATTTGCGTGGTGTGAAACCAATTGAAATTCATCGACAGTTGAAGGAGACATGTGGTGATGGAGTTATGGATGTGTCGAAAGTGCATTCGTGGGTGCGACAGTTTAATGAAGGTTGAACATCGTGTGACAACAAACCGAAACAACCTCGGGCTCACACAAGCAGGTCTGACGACATGATCGAGAAAGTGGAGCGAATTGTTTTGGGGGATCGCCGAATGACTGTTGAACAGATCGCCTCCAGAGTTGCCATTTCTGTGGGTTCTGTGCACACAATCCTGCATGACGACCTGAAAATGCGAAAAGTGTCATCTAGGTGGGTGCCACGAATGCTGACAGACGACCACATGGCTGCCCATGTGGCATGTTGCCAAGTAATGTTGACGCACAATGACAGCATGAATGGGACTTTCTTTTAGTCGGTTGTGACAATGGATGAGACGTGGATGCCATTTTTCAATCCAGACACAAAGCGGCAGTCAGCTCAATGGAAGCACACAGATTCACCGCCACCAAAAAAATTTCGGGTAACCGCCAGTGCTGAAAAAATGATGGTGTCAATGTTCTGGGACAGCGAGGGCGTAATCCTTACCCATTGCGTTCCAAAGGGCACTACGGTAACAGGTGCATCCTACGAAAATGTTTTGAAGAACAAATTCCTTCCTGCACTGCAACAAAAACGTCCGGGAAGGGCTGCGCGTGTGCTGTTTCACCAAGACAACGCACCCGCACATCGAGCTAACGTTACGCAACAGTTTCTTCGTGATAACAACTTTGAAGTGATTCCTCATGCTCCCTACTCACCTGACCTGGCTCCTAGTGACTTTTGGCTTTTTCCAACAATGAAAGACACTCTCCGTGGCCGCACATTCACCAGACGTGCTGCTATTGCCTCAGCGATTTTCCAGTGGTCAAAACAGACTCCTAAAGAAGCCTTTGCCGCTGCCATGGAATCGTGGCGTCAGCGTTGTGAAAAATGTGTACGTCTGCAGGGCGATTACGTCGAGAAGTAACGCCAGTTTCATCGATTTCGGGTGAGTAGTTAATTAGAAAAAAAATCGGAGGCCTTAGAACTTGAATGCACCTCGTACATAATGGATGTACGAGTAGAAGTTGTAGACGCATGGTTGACAACGTACAGACGTTTGGGAGTGGCCGTGTACAGTGTTCAGATAGCCAAATGGTAAGGCGACCACCGCGGTATGCGGGAAAACCGGGATCGTATCCCGACCGGCAAAAAATTTCACTGTCCTGATTCCATTACACGGGTGATGGTAGTCTATATTCGCGGCTGCATATACATTTCACGCTTCTGAAAACATGTGCTGATATGTTGGGGTGGTACGGACGTAGTTGTTGGTCAAACAGAATATACCAGACGGCACTGGGAGCAACATCCATTCCCTGCACAATTGTTCGTTTACTCGTTGACAGGTTCTCCTCAGCGTGATGAAGTGTGGCTTCTTCCATCTGGGGTGTGTGGCGTCTCCTTGGAGCATAACGTTCACATCTGCTAACGGTGGAGGTACAGTCGTGCTCAAATGTATCCGAACGACCTGAATTGCATTTCGCCTGATTCGCATGCAACCCACATGACACAGCTGTCTAGCAGGTCCTCTAATCGCTCCTCGGTACAGTCGTGTGACTTTTGAAAATGGTTCCAACAAGTCACCACTAGAAAACACTGCCCTGTATCGCAATAACTCAAGATGTAAAGTTATACCACGATACTAAAAATATCAGGGAACACCTTACCACAGATAAGACTGTCCTTAAGGTTTGTAAGCTCAGCTATATTACAATAAATGAAATACCTGAAATGTTACCACTCTCATTATTACGTCAGATAGGTAATGCACTCAGTAAGTTCGTCGAATTCATGAATTCCTCTTCAAAGTTTCATACCGTAGTTATTATTTAACACAAAATGACATTAAAAATTTAAGTTATTCACGAGCAGCTACTTCAGAATATGTACGAACTTCAAGTGACACGACGAACCGTCTCGTTCTGCATATGGATTCAAACCCAGGTCATGCAGACCAAGCCAAGATTTCGTGACTGACAGAAACTAACAGTCATTCCTGACTATGCATACAGAGAGCGATATACCTCAATTTTAGACAGTTTCAGTTGGCAAATATCAACTTTAAATTACGTAACGCAAACATTTTTAACGGACAGGAATTCCTACCCAGTATCTGTTGTCTCTGTTAACGAACTACGAGAGATGTTAAATATTGCTTCTTCACAAGTAACTTACTTGAAATGCCGTGCGGTAAAGCTTTGTGTTGGACAGGGATTCAAACCCAGAACCTAATCAGATTATTATCGAAGCACAGTCAACTGTGCACATCGGATTTTCTCGGCAGTAGCTAGATGTTTTAACTGAAATGACGAGACGAAACTAATTTTTTCCTTCCCAGGACTCCAACCCGACACCTATCGCTGTTATATTCTAGAGAAAACGAACGTTAAATATAGTTTTTTTGCAACAGCAGCGACATGTGAGCATGTCTGAAATAGAAATAGTATGGCGAAGAGTTCAGTGCTGACTGGGAATCGAACCCCACACATATCGTTGTTGACAACACACAAAGAGACGTCAGCTACCGAATTTTTCTCCACCACCATCCTTGAACTTACAGTGATCCCGCAAATAGTTCTGTGTCTCATTGGGAGTCAAAAACGTCAGATATCGTTAGTGTTGACAACGAATGAAAATACATTAAAAATCAAAATTATTATCCACCAGCAGATAGGTGTTCTCATGCTAGAGCTTGGTAATACATAATGAAAACTTAAGTGCTGGGCCAGGATTCGAACCCATTCACGCGCAATATGTGGAGCTGTTGAAGAATCAGCAGTTTTGAACGAACAACAAATTGTAGTCGAGCTGGGGCGGTCTGAGTTGCATTCCCAGTTCAGAACCAATTTTATCGACATACAGAAGCTCAAATAGAAGATGGAATAAGCGTCCTGTGATTCTACATAGCGTTTGTTTCGTCACTAGAAACCTACCGTCTACTCTGTAGAGAAGGAATATCAAGATCAATGTGAATTTCAGACAACAATGCCATTATACGTTCTTCACTTGGCATAGCCAGAAGAGAATGGAATCTGTCTCTACCTATCAAAAATCATCGGCAGAAATTGGAATCGAACCCAGAGAATAAGCATATGAACCCACTATCAAAGCAACAGACCACCGAATCCTCTGCTCAAAACGCGTTTGAGTCACACTAGATCAGAATTCTGACACACAGGTTCCATGTAGTGGTTTTCAGCATGTTCAGTACATCCATTTACTTGGTTGACCGAATAGCCATGAACTAGCTACCTCAATTACCCAGTGCATACATTCTACTCTATTTTGTAATCACCGAAATAAAATCACTTAACCCAGTGCATACATTCTACTCTATTTTGTAATCACCGAAATAAAATCACTTAACTACCACCTATACAGAACTGCCAACAGTATAGGATGCAGAAATTTAAATAGGAAGTGTTCCATTCCACTTGAGCTACTTTATTGTGCTATCTGTTTGTTGAAAACTCGTGCAGTGCAAAAGAAAGCTGTAACTGTCTGTCTCTCAGAAGTCTAGAACTGGCCCTGTGCTTTACCTCACAGCACTGTGGAATGTGAAAGTTCTGGAGGTGCTGCAGCTACATGCCAGCTAGTAGTGCAATGGTAAGCGTCGCGCACTGTGTGTAAGATGTCGCGAGTTCGAGTACATTCACTGCGACTTTTTTTAAAACGCGACTTGCTATATGCTGAAGTTATCGATCTAATGGAACTTCGAACATAATTCCCTTCCACTTCTCAACCAAAAATAGTCGCATGTGGAAAAAAGGCTTACTTCTGCGACATTTTGTTCTTTTCAGGTTTAATAGACGGCCAGGCAGCAGATGCATCTCGAACTTTTTGTATTATGTATGGGGAGAGCGCTTCGTGCCAAAATACGTCAGGAAAGTATTTGATGCATTATCTGTCGTATGGTAGTGGTATTTTATTCTTCTTCAGATTCGGTGACCGATGGATTGGTAGAGGCGGACCAATTCCATGGTCTCCACGCTCTCCTGACCTCAACCCTCTTGACTTTCATTTATGGGGGCATTTGAAAGCTCTTGTCTACGCGACCCCGGTGCCGTGCTCGTATTGTGGACGGCTGTGATACAATACGCCATTCTCCAGGGCTGCATCAGAGCATCAGGGATTCCATGCGACGGAGGGTGGATACATGTATCCTCGCTAACGGAGGACATTTTGAACATTTCCTGTAACAAAGTGTTTGAAGTCACGCTGGTACATTCTGTTGTTGTGTGGTTCCATTCCATGATTTAAGTGATTTGAAGAGAAGTAATAAAATGAGCTCTAACATGGAAAGTAAGCGTTTCCGGACGTATGTCCACATAACATATTTTCTTTCTTTGTGTGTGAGGAATGTTTCCTGAAATTTTGGCCGTACCTTTTTGTAACACCCTGTAAAGAACATCAGAAAATTCACATATATCAGTGATGATTAATTTCTCTCTCATATTTACTATTCTTTTAACAACACTAAAAGAACCCTTACGAAAATTGTGCACTATATTATAAGAAATGAAATAAAACTACTCATGATAACCCTACGACGAAAGTCTGTTTTAATAAAACTGAATATCTGTACACAAGTGTGCCTCTATTGGCATTAATTAGTAAAACAATACTCACTTAGATTTCGATTGAGTCTGAATAAAGTTATGTATTTCTAGAAACCCAAAAATTGCTTGTCAGCACGGAAAGAGGTGTTACCTGTAGTGTAGCATTGTCAGTTTTTTACCATTGCAGTATGAGCCGAAAGTATATTCTTGCGATTTCCTTATCGATATTTGATCTGACTGCTTGTAGCTCTTTCACAGAAGGGATAAAAACGTTACTGTCAGCGGGACGGGAACCGCGAGCCATAATATATGCTTTTTCACAGGTTAGCACGTAACCACAGAGCCGGCGAAGAGGCCTGCTACTGAAAATTAATGTGCATTTTTAATAGCTATTCATGTGTTGCCAACAGTCGCATTAGATGTCGTTATTTCTGGTCAAACACGCACACAGCTTACTGTTGGTGAGTAAGCAATTGATACTTAAGCTATATTCCTAGATGATACAGAAGGACTGTAAGTGTGCGGTTCGATTGTCGCTCATGCACGAATATTTGTATTCATATTTTAGATTCAAACACCTAGCAACTGGTAAGAAAAACCGGTAAGTAACATTTGATTTTACTTAGTTAACAGTCCAATTACGCGTTGGGTTCGTATCTGTGTCACAGGACTTCACATCAAGCGCTTCATCTTTAAATGTATGCACACCTTGTTACTTCTGAGTGGAGGTATATCAGACATCTTTCGTGGTTAGTTAACAGGGACGAAAGGGTCTTGAAAGGACTCCTGGTTTATTACAAAAACTGTCGTCTTTTATTTTGAAGTTTAGATTTGGTTACTGATATTAGCGAAAATTTCGGTAATTCAATACTCTTCATGGCTAGTTAGCAATATGATATGATTAGATTATATTAGACTAATACTTGTTCCATAGATCATAAATACAACATTTTGTAATGATTTGAAACGTGTCATTTTAATGAATGGTTTCCTTACACACCATGATTCAGTTTCTTTACAACAGTTTTTTACTCTCCCTATCATTTTCTTTTATTTTTACCTTACTCTCTCTCTACTGTCTCTCTCTCCCTCTCTCTCTCACACACATTCTTTTTTTTAATTTTTTGTTGTGCTCGACTATTTGAGAAGCACAAAAACGTCTGTGAATCAGTTTCTTAGTTTTGAGTATACTTACGAAAGAAATATAAAAACAACGACGAGAGTTATTGATTTATGATGCCTACTTTGCAGTCAGTGCTGAGTATTATTAGTAACTATGCTCCGGTCCCCAAAACCTATTTACAGAAATGCGGATCAGACGCAGAACGTATTCCAGGTCATAGCAGCTGCGTCTTTGAGACTCCAGCTATGGTCACTTCCCAGCCCGTAGCAGGCTCACGTCGGTTCTTCTTCTTCCTGCTGGTACTGTAACTGAGATTTGGCAACACGGCAACGTATGTTTGGCAACTCTGTGATCGACGTGTTACTTCCTGGTGTGCACGGAATTAAGCCTCAAAGTTCACTTGATTTTTCCTGTCATTTACATTGAATAATCTGTGTTATTAGCGCTAGAAGTATAATAAATAATTGGAATTTATGGTTTTCGGCCCAAGAAAGTGGTTGCACGGGTAAATCGCAATTAATCTCGTCTTTTAAAAAGCCGTTTACGAGGTCTAGACACTATTGGCCTCGTAAGAGGAAAGTAATGTGCGTATCTTTTCGCCGGCTCTGTGGTTACGTGCTAACCTATGAAAAAGCATATATTATGGTTCGCGGTTCCCGTCCCGCTGACAGTAACGTTTTTATCCCTTCTGTGAAAGAGTTACAAGCAGTCAGATCAAATATCGATAAGGAAATCGCAAGAATATACTTTCGGCTCGTACTGCAATGGTAAAAAAACTGACAATGCTACACTACGGGTAACATCTCTTTCCGTGCTGACAAGCAAATTTTGGGTTTCTAGTAATACATAACTTTAGTCAGACTCAATCGAAATCTAAGTGAGTATTGTTTTACTAATTAATGCCAATCGAGGCACACTTGTGTACAGATATTCAGTTTTATTAAAACAGGCTTTCGTCGTAAGGTTATCATGGGTAGTTTTATTTCATTTCTTATAATATAGTGCACAATTTTCGTAAAGGTTCTTTTAGTGTTGTTAAAAGAATAGTAAATATGAGAGAGAAATTAATCATCAATGATATATGTGAATTTCCTGATGTTCTTTATAACAGTCTGACAATTCACATGCAGTTTATTGATTAACTGCATGTAGAAAACTAGTTCTGAGTTAAAGTTGTCAAAGAAGGTTTGAAGAAGAATAAAATGCCACTACCATACGACAGATAATGCATCAAATACTTTCCTGACGTATTTTGGCACGAAGCGCTCTCACCATACATAATACAAAAGTTTCGAGATGCATCTGCTACCTGGCCGTCTATTAAACCTGAAAAGAACAAAATGTCGCAGAAGTTAGCCCTTTTTCCACATGCGACTATTTTTGGTTGAGAAGTGGAAGGGAATTATGTTCGAAGTTCCATTAGATCGATAACTTCAGCATATAGCAAGTCGCGTTTTAAAAAAAGTCGCAGTGAATGTACTCGAACTCGCGACATCTTACACACAGTGCGCGACGCTTACCATTGCACTACTAGCTGGCATGTAGCTGCAGCACCTCCAGATCTTTCACATTGCACAGTGCTGTGAGGTAAAGCACAGGGCCAGTTCTAGACTTCTGAGAGACAGACAGTTACAGCTTTCTTTTGCACTGCACGAGTTTTCAACAAACAGATAGCACAATAGAGTAGCTCAAGTGGAATGGAACACTTCCTATTTAAATTTCTGCATCCTATACTGTTGGCAGTTCTGTGTAGGTGGTAGTTAAGTGATTTTATTTCGGTGATTACAAAATAGAGTAGAATGTATGCACTGGGTAACTGAGGTAGCTAGTTCATGGCTATTCGGTCAACCAAGTAAATGGATGTACTGAACATGCTGAAAACCACTACATGGAACCTGTGTGTCAGAATTCTGATCTAGTGTGACTCAAACGCGTTTTGAGCATAGGATTCGGTGGTCTGTTGCTTTGATAGTGGGTTCATATGCTTATGCTCTGGGTTCGATTCCAATTTCTGCCGATGATTTTTGATAGGGAGAGACAGATTCCATTCTCTTCTGGCTATGCCAAGTGAAGAAGGTATAATGGCATTGTTGTCTGAAATTCACATTGATCATGATATTCCTTCTCTACCAAGCAGACGGTAGGTTGAACCACAATAAAGTCAGGTGTGGCGACATGTAGTAACCTTTAATATACGAGTTTTTTTATTTCTAGTGACGAAACAAACGCTATGTAGAATCACAGGACGCTTATTCCATCTTCTATTTGAGCTTCTGTATGTCGATAAAATTGGTTCTGAACTGGGAATGCAACTCAGACCGCCCTTAACGCGGAATTTGATCCCTTCGTGACAATACAGCTCGACTACAATTGTTGTTTGTTCAAAACTGCAGATTCTTCAACAGCTCCACATATTGCGCTTGAATGGGTTCGAATCCTGGCCCAGCACTAAAGTTTTCCCGCGTGACCGCTACGGTCGCAGGTTCGAATCCTGCCTCGGGCATGGATGTGTGTGATGTCCTTAGGTTAGTTAGGTTTAATTAGTTCTAAGTTCTAGGCGACTGATAACCTCAGAAGTTAAGTCGCATAGTGCTCAGAGCCAACTTAAGTTTTCATTATGTATTACCGAGCTCTAGCACGAGAACACCTATCTGCTGATGGATAATAATTTTGATTTTTAATGTATTTTCATTCGTTGTCAACACTAACGATATCTGACGTTTTTGACTCCCAGTGAGACACAGAACTATTTGCGAAATCACTGTAAGTTCAAGGATGGTGGTGGTTCAAATGGTTGAAATGGCTCTGAGCACTATGGGACTTAACATCTATGGTCATCAGTCCCCTAGAACTTAGAACTACTTAAACCTAACTAACATAAGGACATCACACACATCCATGCCCGAGGGAGGATTCGAACCTGCGACCGTAGCAGTCGCGCGGCTCCGGACTGAGCGCCTAGAACCGCTAGACCACCGCGGCCGGCGATGGTGGTGGAGAAAAATTCGGCAGCTGACGTCTCTTTGTGTGTTGTCAACAACGATATGTGTGTGGTTCGATTCCCAGTCAGCACTGAACTCTTCGCCATACTATTTCTATTTCAGTCATGCTCACATGTCGCTGCTGTTGTAAAAAACCTATAGTTAACGTTCGTTTTCTCTAGAATATAACAGCGATAGGTGTCGGGTTGGAGTCCTGGGAAGGAAAAATTTAGTTTCGTCTCGTCATTTCAGTTAAAACATCTAGCTACTGCCGAGAAAATCCGATATGCACAGTTGACTGTGCTTCGATAACAATCTGATTAGGTTCTGGGTTTGAATCCCTGTCGAACACATAGCTTTACCGCACGGCATTTCAAGTACGTTACTTGTGAAGAAGCAATATTTAACATCTCTCGTAGTTCGTTAACAGAGACAACAGATACTGGGTAGGAATTCCTGTCCGTTAAAAATGTTTGCGTTACGTAATTTAAAGTTGATATTTGCCAACTGAAACTGTCTAAAATTGAGGTATATCGCTCTCTGTATGCATAGTCAGGAATGACTGTTAGTTTCTGTCAGTCACGAAATCTTGGCTTGGTCTGCATGACCTGGGTTTGAATCCATATGCAGAACGAGACGGTTCGTCGTGTCACTTGAAGTTCGTACATATTCTGAAGTAGCTGCTCGTGAATAACTTAAATTTTTAATGTCATTTTGTGTTAAATAATAACTACGGTATGAAACTTTGAAGAGGAATTCATGAATTCGACTAAGTTACTAAGTGCATTACCTATCTGACGTAATAATGAGAGTGGTAAAATTTCAGGTATTTCATTTATTGTAATATAGCTGAGCTTACAAACCTTAAGGACAGTCTTATCTGTGGTAAGGTGGTCCCTGATATTTGTTATATCGTGGTATAACTTTACATTTTGAGTTATTGCGATACAGAGCAATGTTTTCTAGTGGTGACTTGTTGCAACCATTTTCAATAGTCACACGACTGTACCGAGGAGCGATTAGAGGATCTGCTAGACAGCTGCGTTATTCGGGTTGCATGCGAATCAGGCGAAATGCAATTCAGGTCGTTCGGATACTTTTGAGAATGACTGTACCTCTTTCCTGAATCCGTTTCGTAATTCTGACGATAATGGTACGCGATGGGATCGGACGTTGTGGATAACTACGTACCTTGATAATGGTGACGGGGGGGTCTTCCATTACCGTGAGCTTCGCCATGTAGAAGGATCATGTCGTCTTATGTACACAGTCATGCTGCACTAACACTCGCTGACACGTGAATGAGGGTCGACACAGGTCAGAGAGGTAGGATGGAAATCAAATGACATCAGACATCCGACGTAAGCACCCATCACCCTGACTACCCTGTTGCATACCTAGCTAGCAAACACGTTTCCAAACGGCTGTATCAAGGAAACGATACGTTTCCGGACATGGGTTCCAATTCAAACTATTGTCTACTCAGTCACCTGTAGAGGTCCTAAAGATCTGTAAGGGGATTTTTAAAGCACCCGATATAGGACTAATTCCTTAAACTTGATCGTGGAAGCAAGCACAAAATGATAACGTGCTCATCGTTATGGGACCGGAAGGTAGCGACGCAGTAACGCACGTCGGCGGTAACGTCCCTTTCGCAGAGATAACTCCAAATCGGTAACGATTTAAAAGTCGTCTTGGAAGAAGAGTTTGCAGGATCGTGAAGTCTGAGTTCGTGACGAATATCTGTGTACAAACAGCAAACAGTGAGAGAGCGAAGGCGGAAGATGAGACACAGAAGGTACGCGCTCGAGCGCCAGAGAGGGTGAAATGAAAATCCGATACGGTCTCGCTTACTTGAAATATACTCGAGTGCCGCCGTTTGAACACCGCGTGAATTAACGCCTGGCGCCCGTAAGGAGATTACTTGTTAACCGAGTTTCATGCAGTCGGTGTTGCACAACATGCAGCCGGGATGGGACGGGACGGGGTGGCTCCGCAAATTAGCGCATAGAAACTAGTTAGCGCGCAGCAATCTCGTCAGCAGCGAGACCCCCCCCCCCCCCCCCCCCACTCCCCTCTCTATCTCTCTCGCTCTGTACTGCTGCCCTGCCGTCTGCTGAGCGCTGCGCAGATTGCGAGGAAATGCGACGGCCGCGGCGGTGGGGAGGACGCGCGAGTCCTGGGACGGACGAAAAAGTGTGACGGAGAGAGGCGTGGCACACGAGACATGTACTCGCAGGATATAACGTAACCCATTTGAGAATGTCGATGAGATGGACTGTGCATTGCAGTTTTACGAGACAGACTGCACATTGCAGTGTTGCAAATTTGGACAGTAACGCGATGGTATTTCCCGCCTGAGCGACGTCCGGTAATCATTTGTAGTTTATATTTCAATGTGAACCACTAGCCATTGAATCTGCAACACCAGGAACTGAGCGACACAAACTAAAGTTGGCAGGCGTGTTTCTACATCTGAAAGATGATGTCTACTCAACTTTCGCACCAGTCGCATAAGAGTGCCGCTAGTACCGCCGTTGTCAGGATGCAAATCAGGGTTGATTTAAATACACGCTGTAACGGTTGTGAGCGTTAGCTACCTTTGATATTGGACATGGTGAGTGATGATGGTCAAGAATTTTAAGGCTACCAGGGTTATTCGCGAAGTAAGGAACGATCGGTCGCGAAATGGAAACCACAGTGAAAATCCGATGAAGTTTTGCACAGGTGTGTTGGGCAGTGTTTCTACGAGGTGCATTCAAGTTCTAAGGCCTCCGATTTTTTTTCTAACTAACTACTCACCCGAAATCGATGAAACTGGCGTTACTTCTCGACGTATACATTTTTCACAACGCTGACGCCATGATTCCAAGGCAGCGGCGAAGGCTTCTTTAGGAGTCTGTTTTGACCACTGGAAAATCGCTGAGGCAATAGCAGCACGGCTGGTGAATGTGCGGCCACGGAGAGTGTCTTTCATTGTTGGAAAAAGCCAAAAGTCACTAGGAGCCAGGTCAGGTGAGTAGGGAGCATGAGGAATCACTTCAAAGTTGTTATCACAAAGAAACTGTTGCGTAACGTTAGCTCGATGTGCGGATGCGTTGTCTTGGTGAAACAGCACACGCGCAGCCCTTCCCGGACGTTTTTGTTGCAGTGCAGGAAGGAATTTGTTATTCAAAAAATTTTCGTAGGATGCACCTATTACCGTAGTGTCCTTTGGAACGCAATGGGTAAGGATTACGCCCTCGCTGTCCCAGAACATGGACACCATCATTTTTTCATCACTGGCGGTTACTCGAATATTTTTGGTGGCGGTGATCTGTGTGCTTCCATTGAGCTGACTGGCGCTTTGTTTCTGGATTGAAAAATGGCATCCACGTCTCATCCATTGTCACAACCGACGAAAAGAAAGTCCCATTCATCCTGTCGTTGCGCGTCAACATTGCTTGGCAATGTGCCACACGGGCAGCCGTGGGGTCGTCCGTCAGCATTCGTGGCACCAACCTGGATGACACTTTTCGCATTTTCAGGTCGTCATGCAGGATTGTGTGCACGGAACCCACAGAAATGCCAACTCTGGAGGCGATCTGTTCAACAGTCATTCGGTGATCCCCCAAAACAATTCTCTCCACTTTCTCGATCATGTCGTCAGACCGGCTTGTGCCAGCCCGAGGTTGTTTCGGTTTGTTGTCACACGATGTTCTGCCTTCATTAAACTATCGCACCCACGAATGCACTTTCGACACATCCATAACTCCATCACCACATGTCTCCTTCAATTGTCGATGAATTTCAGTTGGTTTCACATCACACAAATTCAGAAAACGAATGATTGCACGCTGTTCAAGTAAGGAAAATGTTGCCATTTTAAGTATTTAAAACAGTTCTCATTCTCGCCGCTGGCGGTAAAATTCCATCTGCCATACGGTGCTGCCATCTCTGGGACGTATTGACAATGAACGCGGACTCATTTTAAAACAATTCGCATGTTTCTATCTCTTTCCAGACCGGAGAAAAAAAATCGGAGGCCTTAGAACTTGAATGCACCTCGTAGTATGCCCGTCCATCGCGTTACGTCGTTGTTTTTAGTTCTGAGCACGCAGGGAGCACATAAAGATACCTAGAACAATAGTGCCTCCCGCCAAGTACGAGGGCCTGGTGAGAAATTTCGCCTGAAACTACGCAGCCAACATTACATAACTGTCGTGCGGTTTCTTCTTCTAGACAGTTCTCAGCCGCATTCTACAGGGGCAATGAAGAAGCTCTTGCATCGTTTTCAGTTGGAAATGTTTGATTACCCACAATAAAGCCCGTAATTGTCTCCATCTGAGTTTCATCTCTGCTCACATGAACCGCTGGGCATGAAGACAACATTTTGGCACAGACAGGGAGCCGTAGGCCAGCGTAGAGAATTAGCGAAAAGCACTCGCGGTTGCCTTCTATAACGAGGGTATTGGAAAGTTGGTACAACGCTACGACAAACGTCTAAGTCGGATTGGCCACTATGGAGATAAGTAGCTGGAAGTTGTAGCTAACTTGCAAATAAAACAGTTTTCATTTTCACTGTGGTTTCCATTTCGCGACCTATCGTTCCTTACTTTCCGAATAGCCCTCGTACAAAGAAGACATAACCAAAAGCACACTGAATTTTAACGAGATCACGTAACAGGGCCACGAGAAGCTGGATGTTCCTTCTGAGATATTGCAGAAAGATTTGGCAGGAATGCAGCTACTGTACACAACTGCTGGCAGCAACGATCACGAGAATGTACGCTTCACAAGAAGGCTGTCCCCCGGACGGCCACGTGGCACTACCGAGAGGGAAGACCGCTGTTTACAGCGTATGGCTTTGGCGCATCGTAATGCATCTGCAACAGCAACTTGAGCAGCAACTGGCATCGCAGTGCCGGCCATGGTGGCCGAGCGGTTCTAGGCGCTACAGTCTGGAACCGCGCGACCGCTACGGTCGCAGGTTCGAATCCTGCCTCGGGCATGGATATGTGTGATGTCCTTAGGTTAGTCAGGTTTAAGTAGTTCTAAGTTCTAGGGGACTGATGACCTCAGAAGTTAAGTTCCATAGTGCTCAGAGGCATTTTTTTTTGGCATCGCAGTGACACAACGAATGTCACAAACAGATTACTTGAAGGGCAGCCCCGAGACAAATGCCCTGTAGCATGTATTCCACTGACCCCAAACTACCGTCATCTGCGATTCCAGTGGAGTCAAGCCATAGCCAACTAGAGTGCAGGATGAAGGTCTATTGTGTTTTATGATGAAAGATAGTTCTGCCTCGGTGCCAGTGAAAGCGGTGTATTGGTTAGAGGGAGACCAGTTGAGGCACTGCAGTCAACCTATCTGTGTGCCAGACGCACTGGACCTGCACCTGGAGTTATGGTATGGGGTGCGATATCCTATAACAGCAGGAGCACTCTCGTGGTTATCCCACTCACCCTGACTGTAAGTCTGTAAGTCAGTCTGCTGATTCGACCTGTCGTACTGCCATTCATAAACAGCATTTGCCGGCGGCTGTGACCGGGCAGTTCTAGGCGCTTCAGTCCGGAACCAGGTGGCTGCTACGGTTGCATGTTCGAATCCTGTCTCGGGCATGGATGTGTGTGATGTCCTTGGGTTAGTTACGTTTAAGGAGTTCTAAGTCTAGGAGACTGATGAGTTCAGATGTTAAGTCCCATAGTGCTTAGAGCCATTTCAACCATTTGAACAGCATTCCATGGGGTGTTTTTGAACTGGTTAACACTCGCCCACATTCCGCTTTTGCAACCCAAAATGCTCTGCAGAGTGTCGGCTTCTTGCCTTGGCCTGCTCGATCACCAGAGCTGTCTCCAATGGATCACATATGGGACATTATCAGTTGACAACTCCAGCGTCATCCACAAACAACATTAACCATCTCTGTGTCGAGCGACCAAGTTCAATGGACATGGAACTCCATCCCACACATTCATGCACCACCTGTACGACGCATTGAAAGCACGTTTGCATACTTGCATTCCACATTCTGACGGTCACACCGTTTATTAATCTACCAGTATTCACGTTTGCAATGGCTTATCTCACGTTTACACTGACCAGCGATCTTGCTGTTTTAATCACTTAAATATGTTACCTAGACAAATATATTTCCGAAATTTTTACTTGTTTATTTTTTATGGCCTACGATGGACCACTTTAGTTAAATTATGAATATAGGTTCTTCTGTTTTTTGATGGTTAAAGATTTTTTCATATTTTCAGATCGTGCCCTTGTCTCCTTATCTGAAATCACCTTCTTAGCGTGATATGTTTGTCCTGAAGTATCTTGAGCGTGTCTGTCTTGTCTTTCGATGGTTCAAAAGGCTCTGAGCACTATGGGACTTAACTTCTGAGGCCATCAGTGCCCTAGAACTTAGAACTACTTAAAGCTAACTAACCTAAGGACATCACACACATCCATGCCAGAGGCAGGATTCGAACCTGCGACCGTAGCGGTCGCGCAGCTCCAGACTGTAGCGCCTAGAACCGCTCGGCCACTCCAGCCGGCCTTGTCTTTCGAATTCTCCATCGTAATCTGTAATTTCACCATGGATTTCTGGGATCCGGCTAATACCGCTCTTACTATTCTCTAACTTATACATTATTCTCCTGCTGCCGCACGGGATTAGCCGAGCGGTCTCAGGCGCTACAGTCATGGACTGTGCGGCTGGTCCCGGCGGAGGTTCGGATCCGCCCTCGGGCATGGGTGTGTGTGTGTTTGTCCTTAGGATAGTTTAGTTTAAGTAGTGTGTAAACTTACGGACTGATGACCTTAGCAGTTAAGTCCCATAAGATTTCACAAACGCTTGGACATTTTGAATTCTCCTGCTAATCATACTTTCTGTTGTCCTCATCAAGTGTCCTAGGAACGAGATCCGTTTCTTTTTCACTGAACTTGTCTCTAGTTCTATTTCTTTACAAACTGTTTCATTTGAAGCTATTCTACAAACTCCGTCTTTTTCATATTTTTTATTTATACATGTTCTAACTACTCTTCTTCCTATTTTGAGTAATCTACCTATTGCTGCAGAATTGCTTGTTTTGATTATAGTTTCACTGTTTTGTAGTGTTGCAGTTTTGTGGCTATTGACAGACATTTTTTGTTACACGTATTCTTCGTAATGTGATCTGTTTTAATCAATTTATTTATTCTACCCTGCCATGATGGTTTCTCATTCAGGTTGTGTGTTATTATTTCTCCCAAGTATTTAAACTTTTCAACAATTTTTATGTCATGTTCTTCAATTCTGTTTTTGTTTCCCAGGGGTGTGGTTCCGTTAGCATTATTTCTCTTTTTTCAAAAGATATTTTAAAGCCAGTACTCTGGGCTATTTCCTGTAGAGATTATATTTGTTGTTTGATTTATTGAATGTTGTAGTGAGAAGAGCGAGGTCATCAGCAAATCCTAAACAATTCAGGTTTATGCCATCTTTTTCTGTTCCAATCTTAAAGGTCTTTGGATTGTCATTGTATCATTCGCTCATTATGTATTCAAGGGGACAATTAAAAACAAGTAGTGACAGGTCAAATCCCCTTCTCCTTAAGTCAGTCTTTACCAAGAAAGATTCAGAAAGTTCTCCTCTGAATTTAATTTTCGAATTTCTATTTGTTAAGGTAAGTTCAATCAGTTTAATTAATTTTGGGTGGCGTCCGAAATGTCCCAAAATTTTCAATAGTGATGGGCAATGGAAAGACTCATATGCTTTCTTAAAACCTACAAATGTAATTGACAGAGACTTATTTCGTTGGTGTTAATAAACCATGATTAATTTCAGAGTAATTATTTGTTTGGCACAGCTTCTACAAGATCTGACGTCTCCTTCGCATTCCCCCAGTTCCTTATCCAGTTGTTCTTTAAGCCTACTGTGTAAAATCTTGGAAAAAATCGTGTAGAATCTTGTAGGTGCAGTCCAAGAGCGAGATTCCTGTACAGTTGTCTGAATCATTTCTTCTCCTTTCTTATGAAGTGTGTTAATTATAGCTGTGGTCAATTCTTCTGGGAATCTTTCTGCTGCCCAAATTTTTTTGTAAAATAATATGTAAAGATGCCTGAGTTGTATTACCAGCATAGTTCCATATTTCCGCAAACACTTGATTTTCACAACATGCTTTGTAGTTTCTCATTTCGTTAACTGGAATTTCTATTTATTGTGCTGTAGATGATTCAGATTTCCTGGTTTGGTTTTTACAGGGGTGTTTGTATCTATTGTTAAAAGTTTTTCGGGTGTAACACAGTTCAAGAGCTTGTTGAATGCTGCTGCCATGATATTTGCGTTTTCCTTTATTATGGGCTGTTCTTCCATATTTATTTCTCAGCAATAATGTGGATGGGTTGTAATTACGTAATTGTTTATAAAAGGCTTTGAAATACTCTCTGGAATTGCTTTTGTAGTAGTTTTCTTCAATGGAACTCAGTGGTTTCTTTTGGTATTGCCGCCTTGTTTTTGTGATAATTTGAGAGAACTTTTTTCTGATGTTTTTGACGTTAATTGCATTTTATTCTGTTTTTTGAGTATGAAATTTTGTCCAAGCTTGATATCTTTCGTCACCAATTTTATCGCGTTCCGTAGTCCACCATGCACGCTTTTTACGCTGATTCACTGGGTCCGATTCTTCACAATGTTCTTTTAAAATTGGTATTAGTTCTTCTAGATTACCCGTTTCTATTGTATTTTGTGTGTTTTCTAATATTTGTCATTTTTAATTAATTTACGTGGATAATACTTTCTTTTGTGAATTTTAAAATTTTCCCAACGAATTGACTGTTCAAACAAATTTCGGGCTTGCAGCCGGTCGTCGTTCAATACTTCGCACGATATTTCAACTGGGCACCTGCCAGTCATCTTTAGGTGAGCCGTCGCAGACTGGCGAAAACGACCTCCGTTCCGCAATATATAGCGTACTGTAACTATTCTGCGCATGCGTCGAAAACTTGATAGTTGAACCACACTGCCCGCCGGCAGCGCCCTCGCTGGTGGAATAGCGGAACTCAGTCGCCCTCTGCGTTGCTGTTTGCCACGGCCGTCGACGCGCTCTGTCGTCTTCGATTTGAGCAAATCGTGGAGATGATGGGATTCTGTGCACTGTCCAGCTGGTAGCAGCTGTCACGGTTTAACAGATTTTCCGCCAGTCGCATTTCTACGGATTCTTTAATAATGGAGTCCCAGAAAGACGTTGCTGTGGACAAAATCAGTTTTCTCATACTCCATTGAATGTCCAGTAGAAATACAATGTTCAGCAATAGCGGACTTGCGATCAGAGGGTTGGATCCCCTCATTCGAAGGCGTCCGATTCCGAGGCCTGGGCTACTCCCTGGTTGGAATCTCCGCTTTCGAAGTTTGTGTTCGTCTGTCTGTCTGCCTGTCTGCCTGCCTGCCTGCCTGCCCGCCCGTCGCTTCCTGCTGTCGCTGTTCGTCCGTCTGTCCGCCTGCCTGCTCGCTGTCCGCCGCCGCCACCGCTGCTGCCTGCTGTCCGTCCGTCCGTCTGCCTGTTCGCCGCCATCTGCTGTTCGTCCGTCCGTCCGTCTGTTCGTCGCCGTCGCCGCCGCCGCCGCCGCCGCCGGTGCCCGCCGCCGCCGCCTCCACCGGTGCCCGCCGCCGCCGCCTCCACCGGTGCCCACCGCCGCCGCCGCCGCCGCCGCCGCCAGCCGGTGCCCGCCGCCGCCGCCGCCGCCGCCGCCATCCGGTGCCGCCTGGTCGCCGCCGTCGCCGCCGTCCTGACCTTGGTCTACGGCCGTCTTCGTCTTCCTCAGTCTTCGTCTTCATCCGTCTTCGTCTTTGTCTGTCCCCAGTTTCTGTCCTCTCCTCTTCGTTCCGTTCGTTATTGTTTCTGTCTACCGTCATGTCCGCCCCCACCACCGCTGCCACCGCTACCACCACCGCCATTGTTTATACTTCCCCTTTCGCCGCCTCCACCACTATAACTTGGTGTGCCCAGTCCCACCCCCCTCCTTCCATCCCACCTCTCCTCACTCTCCCTTCCCCCTCTATCTTTGTCGCCCCCTCTCCCGCTTCTTCCTCTCGTTCTGATCCTTTCCCCCCACTCCCCCAGCCTGTCACTGCTGCTCCGGCTCGGGTGGTGGCCCGTCGGGCCACTGTCCACGCCCAGCTCTCCCTGTCACCTTCGCCATCACCGCCGCCACTGCCACCGTCATCGTCATCGTCATCGTCGCCGTCGCCTTCATCTTCACCTTCACCGTCACCATCTCTGGCGCCGACTCCGGCCCCGGGACCTGCCCCTCCCCGCCACATTCCCGTTGTTCCCGTCCCCCACACCTCCTCCACCGCTGTCAAGCGCCCCAGTGGCACCCCTGCTTCCTCTGCTTCCAAAAAGGCTCCGCCTCGTCCTCCTTCCCCCACCCATGATGCCATGGATGTCTCCCCGCCTGTCCCTGCCCCCTCCTCCTCCTCCTCTACCCCCTCCTCCTACCGCTACCTCCTCTCCCGTCCTGATCCCTCTCTCCTTGAAGCCCGGAACCTCACCCTCTTCCTTCGCCAGCATTGTCCTGGTGCCCCCATCTCCCTCCTCACTCCTCGCCGTGATTCGGTCCTCATCTCCTCCCCCAGCCCAACCCTCCACACATACCTCCTTCCCTGCATCCCTGTCACCCGCTTTGGCCCTCATGCCTCTTTCACCCCTGCTCCTTCACCACCTCCCTCCCACCAACCCCAACCTCCGCGTCGCCCGCCAACTCTCACCGCCGTGATCACTCGGCTTAGTCCAGTGATCACGGAGGAGGAGGTGTTGGCGGAGCTCCAGGCGCATCCCCATTTGGAGGTGCGTGCAGTTCGCCGCATACATAACGCTGCCGGCCCCACCCGCCTTATGCGGGTTTTTTCTGAGCATGCCCCCTCCATTGACTGTCTCCTGAAGGAGGGTGCCCTCCTTTTTAACCAGCGGTACAAGGTCGACCCCTCCCGTTCCCCTCCTCAATCCCTGCGCTGCCAGAGGTGTCTGTGCTATAACGCGCACCCCACAGCTGAGTGCCGCGAGGCCCCCACCTGCCCGCATTGTCGGCAAGCGCACTTCCTCAGGCAGTGCCCTAATCTCCAATCCCCTCCTTCCTGCAATACTTGCAATCTCCCCCATCCCACCTACTCCCAAAAGTGTAAAGCCCGACCCCCTCCAACCACTCCTGAACTCACCGTCCCTGTTCGTCCCCTGGACGCCCCCACCCCTCCTGGCAATTCCCTTCGTCCCCCCCCCCCCCACCGCTGAGGACATCATCAGGTTCCTTACCATCGTCCTCCAGAATGTTCATCCCTTTCAGCGCCCCCACACCCTCCAGCAGATCTCCCTTGCCGCCCGTTCCATATTCCAACTCAAGATGTACGCCACCTACTCCAACAACCAGGCCCATTTCACCTTCTCCCGTCTTGACACCCTCGTTTAAATCCCTGTCATGGCGCGACAGCAACGTATCCTTTTCAACGACATACGCTCCTTTCCCGCCAACAAAAACCTCTTCCTGCACACCCTTGCCACCCAACGCGTGGATGCCTTCCTCCTCAATGAAACCTTCCTGCAACCCCACCACACAGTCCACACTTCGCCCTACCTCCTCCACTGCTCCGATAATCCCCTCCCGATTGCGCGTGGCGGAGTTGCCATTGGGCACCACCGCCAGATCCCCGTTCGGCTCCAACCTCTCCTTCCCGACCCCACCGAACACCTGATCCTTAGTCTCTTCTTCCCTGGCCTTACCGTTACCTGCGCCACCATCTATGTCCGCCCTAACGCCCCTCTTCCCTTCGACTTCCTCTCCCACATTGACCGTACCTTCTCCTCCTACGTGATCGCTGCCGACCTTAACATCCATAGTCGTTCCGCCGCCCAGTTACGGCGGTGGCATCGGTTCCTCTCCTCCCTTCAAGGCGACCTCATTCCCATCCCCCAGCACACCCGTCCCGAATCCAACTCCACTCCTGATGTTATCCTCTCCTCCCCCAACCTCCTTGGCCGCATAACGGTGGATGTCCTGGAACCTATTGGTAGCGACCATCTCCCTGTCCTCCTCACCGTTTCAGACGGTCGTCGCCCTCACCCCGACCCTCGTACTGATCCTCCCCCTAAGTATGTCCACGACTATTCCCGAGCCGACTGGAATGCCTACCGGGATACCCTTTCCACCCAGGTCGATAGCCACCCTCTCACCTACCACCACCCTGACGATGTCACCCATGCCGCCTCCTTTCTCCAGCAGACCTTGTCTGAGGCCGTGGAGGCCCACGTTCCTACTGTCGCCATCCACCCCCACAGTCCTACCTTACCCCCACAGGCCGTTCTCCTCCTCCGTGAATCCCGTCGTCTCTACCGTGCCTTCCTCCGCACGCGTGACCCGGACACACTACGACGCCACCGGCAACTCCAGCGACACGTTCGTAATTTGCTCGCGGCTAAAAAACGCCGGGACTGGCGACAGACATGCACCCGTTTAAATGAAACCCTACCAATCAACTCGTCCAAGTTCTGGTCGGCCTTCCGTCGCCTTACCGGAACTAAACCCTCCCCCTACTATCCTCTTCTCCACGATGATCACCCCTTCCCTGATGCCCTTAGTAAGGCCAATCACTTTGCCTCCTACCTCTCCGATGTTTTCTCCATCCCCGATGATCCCCAGTTCGATTACTCCCTCTTCCCGGATATCCGCGATCGAACTGACACCTCTGTCCCTCCACTCGCTCCTGGTTTCCAGTACTTGGACAACATTACACACACGGAACTCAATGCCCCTATCACTACACAGGATCTCATTGATACACTCCGCACAAAACGCAATACCACTCCTGGTCACGATCGTGCCACCTACCGTCACCTTCGTGAAGCTCCTGTCTCTTTCCTCTCCACCCTGTCCAGGCTCTACAATGTAGTCCTGTCCACCGGTAACTACCCCGACCTGTGGAAAACCTCCCGTATCCTCATGTTCCTTAAACCTGGCAAACCGCCGTCCGCCGTCTCCTCTTACCGTCCTATCAGCCTTGCCTCAGTCTTCAGCAAGGTCCTGGAATCTATCCTCACCCGCCGCATCCACCAGCATCTCCGCCAGCACCGCCTCCTTCCCGTCACCCAGTGTGGCTTTTGGCCGTCCTTCTCTTCTGACGATCTTCTCCTTCACCTCACTCATCTCCTTTCCGAACAGCTTAATTCCCGTCGCTCCGCAATCTTCCTCTCCCTTGACCTTGAACGCGCTTATGACCGCGTCTGGCATTCCGGTCTCCTCTTCAAGCTCCAAACCTTTGCCCTTCCCATTAACTACGTCCGTCTGATCGGCTCCTTTCTCTCCCGCCGTCCTTCCTATGTCACCATCCATAACACAGATTCCTACACCTTTTTCCCCTCCGCCGGTGTGCCCCAAGGCTCCGTCCTCTCCCCCCTTCTGTACCTTTTGTACACGGCGGACATGCCGCCGCCGTCACCCCCCGTCCACCTTCTCCAGTTTGCCGATGACACTGCCTTCCTTGCCCTTGCCCCCACCCTGCAACGCTCCCAACGCCTTCTCCAATCCCATCTTGACCGCTTCACTGCTTGGTGCAACCAGTGGTTGCTTAAGGTCAATCCCTCCAAAACCCAGGCGAACATTGTAGGCAAAACCACCCCTTCCTTCCGCCTCCTTGATTTCTATCTCACCACCTATGGCCGTCCTATCGCCCTCACTCCCACCCTTCAGTACCTAGGCGTCACCCTCGACAGTCGCCTCTCCTGGACTCCCCATCTCCGGACAATCCAAGCCAAGGCACGTTCCCGCCTCCATCTCCTCAAGCTCCTTTCTGGCCGTACGTGGGGTTTGGACGCCTCCACAATCCTCCACACCTATAAATCCCTCATCCGCCCTATACTTTGTTACGCCCATCCCGCCTGGATCTCCGCGCCCCCTACCTTTTATAAATCCCTCCAAATCCTTGAATGCCATGCTCTCCGCCTTGCCTATCGCATCCGTCTCCCCTCCCCCACGTGGATCCTGTATGATCTCATCCCCTTCCCCCACCTCCTCCTTTTCCTTGAAAGGATACGGATCCTGTACACCTCCCGTAAACTTGATCCTCCTCACCCGCTCGTGTCCCCGATCCTCTCGCACCCCCGCCCGCTGCTGCGCCTGTATTCCCACATCCCACCTGGTCTCCATCTCTCCACCCTCCTTACCCTCTCCCAAGGTGGCTTCCGCCAGCTCCCCCTCCCTGATGATGTCCTCCTCCCCTGCATATACCCCTCCTATCAACTTTGATCCTCCCCCCACCTCCTGTGTCCTTTCCTTTAGGCACCCTCCCTCCCCCCCTTTCCCTTCCCTTCTCTTTCCTTTCCCCCCTCCCTCCTACCCTCTCCTCCGGGATTCCCCTCCCCCTTCCTCCCTCCCCCTCTCTTCTTTGCCCATGGCATCTCTGCTCTCCCCTCTCCCATCTCCCCTTCCTCCTCCTTCACCTCCACTCTTGGCAGGTCCCCGGACTCGTACACGCTGAGTGAACATTCGCGCGTCGGAGGTCGTCGCCATCAGTGTATCGTGTGTGCCGTCGTGTTTAGTGTTCAGTGTTGCCGTCGTACTTCATCGTTCACCTGTGCCATCGCCATCTTCAGTGTTCGTGCGTCGTGACAACAGTTTGTAGTGAATTATCGTCGAGTGTGAACGGCTCCATGTTTGTCTTTATGTGTCTCCTTTTTATTAACCACCGTTCTGTCGCATTTGTGTATTCTTTCTGTTTTTTCTTATCTCCTCTACGGCTGAAGAGCGGCGTACCATGCTGCTGACAGCCTGCCTGTTTGTACGGGTTTTAAAATACCAATAAAGAAAAAAAAAAAATAGCGGACTTGCTTGGCTGCAAAAGGCGGGTGTAATTGATATTCAGTGCAGCGTTCTTTCACGGTACGTGTGGTTTGACCTATGTAAGCCATACCACATTGGCACGGTATCTTGTAAATTCCGGCCTTTCGTAGTAACAGATTGTCCTTAACTGATCCCACAAGGTCCGCAATCTTCGATGGTGGGCGGAAAACCACTTTTACCTGAAATGAATCCGTAGAAATGCGACTGGCGGAAAATCTGCTAAATCGTGACAGGGGCTACCAGCTGGACAGTGCATGGAATCCCATCATCTCCACGATTTGCTCAAATCGAAGACGACTGAGTGCACGACGGCCGTGGCAAACAGCAACGCAGAGGGCGACTGAGTTCCGCTATTCCACCAGCGAGGGCGCTCCATCGGGCAGTGTGGTTCAACTATCAAGTTTTCGACGCATGCGCAGAATAGTTACAGTATGCTATATATTGCGGAACGGAGGACGTTTTCGCCATCTCCGGCGGTACTTCGTTTGAATACCGCCCTTCGATTGTGCTTTTACGGTACCAATCGAAGTGATAGGTGTTACAGGTGCCAGCCAGCCAGCCAGCCAGCCAGCCAGCCAGCCCGTCAACGTGCAGCAGTCCAGCAAGCGTCGGTCCTCGCCAGCAGCCAGCAGCGGTCCCCGCCGGCAGCCAACAGCGGTTCCTGCCAGCATCCAGCAGCGGTTGCAGCCAGCAGCGGTTGCAGCCAGCAGCGGTTTCTGCCAGCAGCCTGCAGCCAGCGTCCAGCAGCGGTCCCAGCCAGCGTCCAGCCACCAGCAGTGGTTCCTGCCAGCAGCCAGCGTCCAGCAGCCGTCCCAGCCAGCAGCGCTGCCGGCCCCACCCGCCTTATGCGGGTTTTTTCCGAGTACGCCCCCTCCATAGACCGTCATAGGGTGCCCTCTTTTTTAATCAACATTTTAAAGTTGACCCCTCCCGTTCCCCTCCTCAATCCCTCCGCTGCCAAAGGTGCTTGCGGTATAATGCGCACCCAACATCTGAGTGCCGCGAGGCCCCCACCTGCCCGCACTGTAGGCAAGCCCACTTTTTACGGCAGTGCCCCAATCTCCAGTCCCCCCCCCTCCTGTAATACCTGTAACCTCCCTCATCCTACCTACTCCCAGAAGTGTAAGGCCCGACCCTCTCCTACCACTCCTGAACTCACCATTCCTGTCCGCCCTCTGGACGCCCCCACCCCTCCTGGCAACCCCCTTCGCCCACCCCCTACTGCTGAGGACATCATCAGATTCCTCACCATCGTCCTTCAGAATGTTCATCCTTTTCAGCACCCGCACACCCTCCAACAGATCTCCCTCGCCGCCCGTTCTGTTTTCCAACTCAAAATGTACGCCACCTACTCCAACAACCAGGCCCATTTCACCTTCTCCCGTCTTGACACCCTCGTTTAAACCCTGTCATGGCGCGACAGCACCATATCCTTTTCAACAACATCCGCTCCCTTACCGCCAACAAGAACCTCTTCCTGCACACCCTTGCCACCCACTGCGTGGATGCCTTCCTCCTCAATGAAACCTTCCTCCAACCCCACCACACCGTCCACACTTCGCCCTACCTCCTCCATCGCTCCGATAATCCCCTCCCGATTGCGCGTGGCGGAGTTGCCATTGGGCACCACTGCCAGATCCCCGTTCGGCTCCAACCTCTCCTTCCCGACCCCACCAAACACCTGATCCTTAGTCTCTTCTTCCCCGGCCTTACCGTTACCTGCGCCACCATCTATGTCCGCCCTAACGCCCCTATTCCCTTGTTCTCTTCCGACGATCTTCTCCTTCACCTCACTCATCTCCTTTCCGACCAGCTTAATTCCCGTCGCTCCGCAATCTTCCTCTCCCTGGACCTCGAACGCGTGGCATTCCGGTCTCCTCTTCAAGCTCAAAACCTTCGCCCTTCCCATTAACTACGTCCGTCTGATCGGCTCCTTTCTCTCCCGCCGTCCTTCCTATGTCACCATCCATAACACAGGTTCCTACACCTTTTTCCCCTCCGCCGGTGTGCCCCAAGGCTCCGTCCTCTCCCCCCTTCTGTGCCTTTTGTACACAGCGGACATGCCGCCGCCGTCACCCCCCGTCCACCTTCTCCAGTTTGCCGATGACACCACCTTCCTTGCCCTTGCCCCCACCCTGCAGCGCTCCCAACACCTTCTCCAATACCATCTTGACCGGTTCACCGCTTGGTGCAACCAGTGGTTGCTCAAGGTCAATCCCTCCAAAACCCAGGCGATCATTGTAGGCAAAACCACCCCTTCCTTCCGCCTCCTTGATTTCTATCTCACCATCTATGGCCGTCCTATCGCCCTCGCTCCCACCCTTAAGTACCTTGGCGTCACCCTCGACCGTCATCTCTCCTGGACTCCCCATCTCCGGACAATCCAAGCCAAGGTACGCTCCCGACTCCGTCTCCTCAAGCTCCTTTCCGGCCGTACGTGGGGTCTGGACCCCTCCACAATCCTCCACACCTATAAATCCCTCATCCGCCCTATCCTTTGTTACGCCCATCTGGTCTGGATCTCCGCCCCGCCCCCCCCTACCTTTTATAAATCCCTCCAAATCCTTGAACGCCATGCTCTCCGCCTCGCCTATCACATCTGTCTCCCCTCCCCCACGCGGATCCTGTATGATCTCATCTCCTTCCCCCACCTCCTCCTTTTCCTTGTAAGGATACGGATCCTGTACACCTCCCGCAAACTCGATCCTCCTCATCCACTTGTCTCACCCATACTCTCCCACCCCCACCCGCTGCCGTGCCTGTATTCCCACGTCCCACCTGGTCTCCATCTCTCCACCCTCCTCACCCTCTCCCAAGGTGACTTCCGCCAGCTCCCCCTCCCTGATGATGTCCTCCTCCCCTCCATCTACCCCTCCTATCAACTTTGATCCTCCCCCCCCACATCCTGTGTCCTTTCCATTTAGCACCCTCCCTCCCTTCTCTTTCCTTTTTCCCCATCCCATCCCTCCTTCCCACTTCCCCCGGGCTTCCCCTCCCCCTTCCTCCCTCCCCCTATCTCCCCTGCCCATGGCATCTGCTCTCCCCTCTCCCTCTCCCACCCCCCCCCTCCTCCTCTATTGGCAGGTCCCCGGACTCGTACACGGATACTGAACATTCGCGTGACGGAGATCAACGCCTCGTGTTCTGTGTGTGCCGCCGTTTTGTGCTTAAGTGATTCAGTGTTATTCGTTTTGTGCCCCTACGTTCACGTGTGACAATTTTCGTCTCTGTCTGTGTCGAAGTGTCTGCACAATTTTATCTAGGACTCTACGCCCGTGAACGGCACCTTGTATTTTAAACAGTGTTTGTCTCCGTTTATATGTCCACCATGTTTTTTCATTAAATGTCTTCATTTGTATATTTGTGTTCTCTGCGGCTAAAGAGCGGCGTCGTCTGCTGCTGCATTTCCTGTCTACTGTAATACAGGTTTCAAAATAACAATAAAGAAAAAAAAAACGTTTTCGCCAGTCTGCGACGGCTCACCTGAAGATGACTGGCAGGTGCCCAGTTGAAATATCGTGCGAAGTATTGAACGACGACCGGCTGCAAGCCCGAAATTTGTTTGAACAATACATTCTTTTATTTCCAATTGCTCTTTGTTTTTTTCCTTAATGAGGTGAACTTGATTTTGATTTTGACGAAATAATGACCAGGAACCTGTGTCTGTTCTACTCAGTTCTTTAATATTTCGAATTCCCTTGTGAAAGAATTTGCCCATGCAGACATGGTTCAGCTGCCACTTTCATCTTGTCCAATCAGGATGTTTCCGTGTCATATGTTCGCTTGGTTTTCTTTTAAAATTTGTAGATTAAAGATGAGTCCAAGTGTTCTGAAAATTTCAACGAGTCTTTGCGATTTGTAGTAAAATAGCTTTAAAATTAGTTATTGAATCTGTCATTTTCAAATTTACTATAAATACTGATCCGAATTGTGGGCGCTGTTTCATAACTCCTTATTCTGGTTTTCCATCGCAATTTCTATAACCTTGGGATTCAAATAGATCTTCTGTTGTATTTTCCATTTCTTAGAGTCCTGCTATTATGATGTCTTGCCAATCCAATTCGTTTGTGAAATTTTTGAGCTTTCCAGTTTTCAGTATAGAGTTTATGAATTTTTAGCATATTGCAGCCCCGTCAGCAACTGTGATAGACTAATATTTTGAAGAATCAGCCTCAGTTGCACAAATTTTCTGGTCTTTACCAGGTTTAGGCTAAATTAATCTAGCCTTCTCCAGAAGCATAAAATTACTATAACATGCCTGAGTAAGGCACAGTCAACATTAAAATTAAAACCTATAGCACCGTGGTACCATGTCGAATGAAAACTACTTCAATATGGTGGCACGGTACTATAGGTTTTAATTTTAATGTTGACTGTGCCTTACTCTGGCATGTTATAATAATGTTATGCTTCTGAAGAAGGCTAGATTAATTTAGCCGAAACCTGGTAAAGACCAGAAAATTTGTGCAACTGAGGCTGATCCTTCAAAACCTTATAGAGTTTATGTCATGTGTTGCAATGTAGCTAATGTGTTTATGTTTCATTTTGGTATTATGAATTTCAAATTTATGAGAGTTTGGTGATTTCAAATGCTCAATTCATTTGAGTCTTATAGTTAGCTATCCACCGAATCCGATGTAGCCTTCTCTTTCCCTATTGGGTTGGATGGTAGAAATTTTTTTCTAAAAGACCTTTTCATCTTTGACTGTCAGAGGCTATCAACCCCGTGTGGAGTAAGCTCCGTGTTACAACTACGGTTGTTAGCCACAGAGGTTATTAATCAGCCGCCATTAACATGAGAAAGAGACGCTGTTATGGTATTGCCACTGGCATATGGAACCCTGGTGCCTTTGGTACTAGTTTTTATTCGACATGGTACCACGGTACTATAGGTTTTAATTTTAATGTTAACTGTGCCTTACTCAGGCATGTTATAGTAATTTTATGCTCTTGAAGAAGCGGAGCTGCAAGTCAGCGGACGTTATTCAGAGAGAGGCCGAAACGTGCGAAGGAGTGCGGAAATCCATGACGCGATGTGTGAATGCGTACACTGCATTCCGTGGAGGGCACTTTGAACGCCTGTTGTGACTTGGATGCGATGCAGCTCTATACTGTCCTCCGAGACAAGGTATGTGTGTATGCAGATGCAAATGTAGATAACACCAGGTGCTGGGACAATGATGAATACAGTCTCGCAACGTTTTGGATACGTCCATCATGATGCTACCGTAGAAGCGAAGCTCGTCTGAAAAGGCGACGTGATGGAAATACTGTGTCACTGTCGGGAATGCCTTATCAAGTGAAGCTGCAGTGGCTGTCGTTGTGTTAAGAATCCTTGCAGCTCCGGATATAGTCGCACTCTTTGTGCGCATATGTGTTTTGCTGCTAGCAAAGCCAGCGCCTGACTCAATTTATGCGACGCGGCTATACGATCCTGCAGTATAGGCACATAGTCAGAGAGCAGTCGACGAATCTATTCTACATGCTGTTACTGAATGAGACAGATACTATAGAATCCAATGCTATTATTTCAAGTGGATTTACTTTTTGAAACTCTGGACTTGAAATTATTAAACATTCTGCATTCACTGGAAAATTACGTAACAATATTTATTGCGGAGTTCTGGAGGAAAATTTTAAACCTTTAATATAGCGACGAAAAGTTATTTGTGGTTTATTAATTATAAGCTGCTACGAAGTCAAGATAATTAATTCTTGGATAATGAGAAAATTATTTAAAACGTAAAGAAAAACTACAGTACTACGCTTTATTTTATATCATTACTACGACAAAAAGATTTGTCGAATTTTCTCAAATTCTTACAGAGTGTGATTAATGACATACAGTTTGAGTTAAGCAGTATAGCCGAAACATACAGGTACGAGGAAAACTGCAACATTACTTCATTATTTTAAAAATAAAATCTCGAACAGCAAATGAATGGATACTAGATGTGCACGGCCTGTAGGCTAAACGTGTATTTTTCTTTATTCCAGTATTTTAAAATAAAATTGTATGATTATAACGATGTTGTCTTGTAGATTTTACCGAAAACTATGTGAAAGGCAATAATTTTTCTTTACACATGTTAAATTATTTAAAAACACAAATTCCCTATAGTATTTTTCGAAATCAATCAACTGAAATGTAGGTTGAAGCTAAGGAAAAGTATCACAGCCGAACAGACGCACATGTTTTTCTGTTTAAGAATATTTATTTGTGTGTAAGTCGTAGGAATTAATTTTTCTTCAACCTATCTTCTTCACCAGTCTTAGGGTCAGTATAGTCTTACGTGTTCCTACATTTCTCCTGAAACCAAACTGATCTACCAGTTTTTCACTCTTCTGTAAATTATTTGAGACAGCGTTTTGCAACTATGACTTATTAAACTGATAATCCGGTAATATTCACATCCGTCAGTACCTGCCTTCTTTGAAACAGGAATTATTACATTATTATTGAAACTGTGGGCATTTTGTTTGTCTCATATAACTTACACTCCAAGTGGAATAGTTTTGTCATAATATGGTTTCCCAAGAATCTGAAATATTCTGAGGCAATGGTGTCTACTTCTAGGGGCTGTGTTTCGACACAGGTGTTTCAGTGCCCCATCAAATTCTTCTCCCAGTATCATATCTCCCATTAAGCTTCATCAGCTTCCTCTTCTTTTTCTATTATATTGTCTTGAAGTTAATTTCCCTTCAACAGTCATTTTATATTGTTCTTCGACGTTTTAGCTTGTCCTTCTGAGCTCTGGGTATTCATAAAACTAATTTCCTTTCTCTTACGGTATCTTAAATTTACCTGTAGATGGGGGTCTATCTTTATCCTTGTCATGCATGCAGCTACAGCCTTACATTTGTCATCAAGCTATTCCTGCTTATTCACTTTGCACCTTCTATCAGTCTCATTTTTATACCTTTGTATTCGCTTTCGCTTGTTTACTTGGCTCCATTTTTATATTTTCTCCTTTCGTCAATTAATTATAATCAAGGATTCCTACTGGACCTTGTATTTTGGCCTATTTGACCCCTGCTGTCTTTACTATATCATCTCTCAGAGTCACACATTCGTCTCCTGTTGTACTCCTGTTCGCTGAGTCAGGCAATTGTTGTCTAAGAATGCCATCAACATATTACATGCTTTAGTTTTTATCACCAGTTTGTAACCGCCAATGTCTTATTGGGATGATCTATTCCAATGTAGACTCAGTTCTTAGCTATTGCAATCTTTTCCGTGTGCAAAACATGGAGACGGTTATTAAACTGTAGAAAAGGGCTCTAAGAATAATAAATAAAATAGCAGTCAGGCTCATTGTAAAGAACTATTTAAAAAACTCAGTACCCTTACTGAACCAAACGAGTGCACCTACCAATCCTTTGTACATACCAGGGAAAAAAAATTACTAAGTATTTCAATAATAGTTACATACATCACCATGTATCAAGAGTGGTTCGTACTCTCATTTACCAAGGAAAAACAAATACAATACTCAAAACTACATTTTCTATCAGGGAATAAACTTGTATAAGAAATCACGTAAGGAGATGAAAAAGCTAATTACAATACATCTGTTTAAAAAAGCCGTTAAAACATGCTTCAGAAGTAACAGGTGCTACATGGTTAAAGATTACTTTCAAAACTCAGAGAAGGTGCTAGTAATGAAAGGGCACAACTATATCACTCTGTCACATCACAACAGATAATCACAAGTTAATGCTTTTACAAACAAGTATACCCGCATCTATAGTGCATTATAGCAATGCCTTGTCATTCTCCTGAGCTCACCGTATTACTCATCAAGGGGAATAGTGGTTCATTTCAGACTGACAGCAGGGAGGACATGGAGATGTGGTTGTTCGTCGTCCTGGAATCACCAGCGGCTGTCCGTATTGTGTGCAGCAGTACGGTACAAAACTATGTTTTATATTATAAGTTTTCTGGTGCAAATTGTACGTGACCAAAACACATCGTACAATACAGTAGGGATCAACCGAAAGAGGCAGTGGTATCACCTGTTCAATTAGCGTAATACATATGTACATAATTCTATACCATTATGAGAGGATTCCTGGATGAATAATAAATAAATAAATACCAATAATTGATGACAAAAGTCGACTTTTGCCCCTGCAATGTTTTGCAGTTTAAAATCTTATTTAAAAATATCTGTCTTACCATTATATTATCAATCTGATGTTTTCCAGTGTTTCTAGGCCTCTTCGAAGTGTACAGCCCTATTTCATGAGTCTTAAGCCAAGTGTTGGAAATAATTGTCTTGTTTGCAAAATTCTAACAGATAGCTTCTCTTTTCATTGCTTTTCCCCAGTCAATGTTCTCCTACAATTTTCCTTCTTCTCTCTTCTCCTGCTATCGAATTCCAATCTCCCATCACATTAAATTTTCGTCTCTCTTAGCTATGTGAAAAAACACGTTTATCATATCATAAAGTTTTTAATCTCTTCATCATTCTGCGGAGGTAGTTGCCATAAAACTTGTGCTACTGCAGTAAATGTTGGCTTTGTGTCTGTCTTGACTTTGATAATGTGTTCACAATGCTGTCTGTATTGGCTTACCCACATCCCTATTTTATTATCTATTATTAGGGGTACTCCGGTATCACCCTAATTTGATGTTGTATGTATAACCCACCATTCGCCTGATCAGATGTTCTATTATTCCTGCGACCGCACTAGACTAATTCCCACTACATCTAACTTCAGCCTAACCACTCCCTTATTTAAGTTCTATAACCTACCTGTACAATTAAGGTACTAACAATCCACAATCTGACCTGTAGAACGCAGTTTTGTTTTTCTTGATGACAACATTCTCCTAAGTAGTATACGTCCAGAGAACTCAATGTCGGTCTATTTCACCTGTAAAATTTTCTTCCCATGAGGATTCCATCATCATTATGCGATACAATAGAGCTGCATGTTATTAGGGCAAATTATCGCTGTAGTTTTCCTTTGCTTTCAGCTGTTTGCAGTAACAGCACATTAAGGCCATTAAGTTAAAAGGCGGTATCACTCAAGCATCCAGCTTGCTGCCTTTGTAACTACTGAAAAGGCTGCTAATCCTCTTTAGGAACCACAGGTTGACTCTGTCCTCTCCACAGATGCCCTGCCATTACGGCTGCATCTACGGTGTTAGTATCTGTATCACAGAGGCACACAAGCCTCCCTCACATTGGTTAGGTCCACGGTTAATGGTGACCATGTTTTATATTGGTGAGAATATATATATATATATATATATATATATATATATATATATATTTGTAGATGTTAGCGGCGAAGTTTGAAAATTGCCTAATTGTTCCATACTTACAATCTTGGCAATAGGTAACCTAATGAAAGTTAGCTCTTGCTTTTCGGTCATCTCGCTTTACTTTTGCTGTCGTCTCTCACATCAACTTCCTTGCCCGCTGCTTTAGTGATCAAGGTTGAACAAATAAACCTCGGCCCAATAGCAGTAATCTAATTCCACTCATCAAAATAACGACTTAGAGGCAGACAGGCATTCGGAAGTGACTTTGGGGAGTGCACGTAGCATTGGGATACGTTGCACGTGATTTAATTCCGATATGATCCGATACTTAAAGGATTCTTCTACTCTTTTACATTACTTGTAGTGTTGCGAAAGCCTTGGAAAATTTCAGTATTTCTTTGCACAAATCGTTACATGCTTGCATAATTTACAATGACAGTCTTTTATTTTTCAAGACCATATTAACTGTTCAACAAGTATCTTTAATATTGCAATCAAAACAGTACAACAACAAAGCGTGGCCGCAAAACGTGCCATGGTTTAAGATTCAGAGACGCACACATTTGCGAAGAAACTGAGGTAAAGGTTAGTGATAAGGGGAAAATATTACTCTGTCGCATTTCTCACAGAAACAAATGGAAAACATGCGTTTCTATTAATTACCGTTCACTACTGTAAAACACAGTTGACAGAATAGAGTAGTGGTATTGCCTACGAACTCTTATTAAATAGGTAAATAGCTATGAGGCGTGATAGCAACACAAAACGCGTCCCTATCTTCACTGAGCTAAAGTAAACGTAATTAAAAAGGATAAATCGGAAAACTAACATATTCTTGTATTTTTCTCCCAAGGTGAGGAAGAAATTCTCGGACGAGCACGTTTGTTAACTTACCTGGTTCAGTCCAAAGTGATTCTGAAACGCAACTAGCGAAAACACTCCTCTGTCCTCAAGAGTGGGAGAAAATATTCGTTCAGTTTGAAAATAGCCAACCAGAATCTTTGGCTCCAGTTATCACTTTCTTGTCCTTGTTTGAGCCTGTCTGCTTCTCTATTGTATCTACTCCTACGCTATCCAGAGAACGGTTCTTCTGTTTAATAATCAGTGTGGGATGTGGGGTGGGGGGAGTTTCGTTGGGTTTGAAGAGACCAACCACTCTCTCGCTTCAGGCAAGCTGAGACGGAAGATTAGTTGGGTTTGAAACTCCCAGCCGACATCTAACTACTTGCTTGTTACGGTCCGTTCCTTTCTCTGTCTCCACAGTGCATTAATTTTAAAACATCTTCACAATTATTGAACGAGAGTCACTCGCAGAACACAGGATGAAGGATCTAAAAAGACCATCCATAGGGATAAATGAAATAAAACACCTAGTTTGGTCTATCTTCTCACGAGCTAAGAATTTAGCATGGCAGACTCGACAACGGCGCAAAAAACATGACGGGCAAATGACAAATATAGTCAAGTTGTGAGAAACAAGCCGACGGACGTGTTTCAAGTTTCACTCCTGACTGATGAAAGTCGGTGCAGAAGGCTTAAATTTATTTTGGTTCCTAGGTGTAAAACTCGATGTATGACCAATTTTTGAGGAAACAAAATTTTGTCTGATTCTCATCTTACTAGTTCAGTATCTGTACTGTATTTAGTAACAGTCATAAAAGGTAAATTTGTTTGTAAATATTGATCGTGGTGGATAAAAGTAGAAGTCGTTAGCAGAATTAAAAAATTTGAAACATAATTTTTACGTCTTGTTGTTATGGTCTTCAGTCCAGAGACTGGTTTGATGCAGCTCTCCATGCTACTCTATCCTGCGCAAGCTTCTTCATCTCCCAGTACCCCTACATCCTTCTAAATCTGTTTAGAGTATTCATCTCTTTGGTCTCCCTCTACGGTTTCTACCCTCTACGCTGCCCTCCAATACTAAATTGGTGATCCCTTGATGCCTCAGAATATGCCCTACCAACCGATCCCTTCTTCTAGTCAAGTTGGGTCACAAATTTTTCTTCTCTCCAGTTCTATTCAATACCTCTTCTTTAGTTATGTGATATACCCATCTGATCTTCAGCATTCTTCTGTAGCACCACATTTCGAAAGCTTTAATTCTCTTCTGGTCCACACTATTTATCGTCCACGTTTCACTTCCATGCATGGCTACACTCCATACAAATACTTTCAGAAACGACTGCCTGACACTTAAATCTATACTCGATGTTAACAAAATTCTCTTCTTCAGAAACGCTTTCCTTGCCATTGAAAGTCTACATTTTATATCCTCTCTACTTCGACCATCATCAGTTATTTTGCTCCCCAAATAGCAAAACTCCTTTGCTACTTTAAGTGTCTCATTTCCTAATCTAATTGCCGCAGCATCACTCGCCTTAATTCGACTGCATTCCATTATCCTCGTTTTGCTTTTGTTGATGTTCGTCTTATATCCTCCTTTCAAGACACTGTCCATTCCGTTCAACTGCTCTTCCAAGTCCTTTGCTGTCTCTGACAGAATTACAATGTCATCAGCGAACCTTAAAGTTTTCATTTCTTCTCCATGGATTTTAATTCCTACTGCGAATTTTTCTTTTGCTCCCTTTACCGCGAGCTCAATATACAGATTGAATAACATCGGGGAGAGCCTACAACCCTGTCTCACTCCCTTCCCAACCACTGCTTCCCTTTAATGTCCCTCGACTCTTATAACTTTAATTAAAAATAATAATTTTTACGTATCGTTTGAAAACTAAATGCTTTCTCCCAAAATGGTACGTTGCCTTCAGGTCCTGTGTGAGCAGTGAACCAGCGTGTAACAAATCTGTGAAATTCACCGAAGAAAAGGTAAATACGGCTCATTTAAAAAGTATACCGAATGAGATAGGTATACAATGGTTCCAACTTCATTTGTTGCTAAGTAACTTCAGCGAAGGTTACAACAAAAACCATGCCATTGGTAGTGGGAATTTCGTTGAAATTTCGTACGTTAGTGCTAGTAAAATAGGTGAAATGAAAAAAAAATGGTTCAAATGGCTCTGAGCACTATGGGACTCAACTGCTGTGGTCATAAGTCCCCTAGAACTTAGGACTACTTAAACCTAACTAACCTAAGGACAGCACACAACACCGAGCCATCACGAGGCAGAGAAAATCCCTGACCCCGCCGGGAATCGAACCCGGGAACCCGGGCGTGGGAAGCGAGAACGCTACCGCACGACCACGAGATGCGGGCAGGTGAAATGAGTTGCTAACATCAGTGCTTAATTTCAGCTATAAAAGAGAAACATACAACTTCATTCCGCTTGGCGCATAGTGATAGGGAACTCAGTCTTCACACGCCCGTCACGTGACTTTGACGTTAGTTTCAGAACACAGCCCAACAGAGACAGGGTTATAATCAGTCTGATTACGAGGAGCAGAAGCCACTGAATTTCAGAAACTTTGGCGTCACTCGAAACTAGCAAATGATATGTTATTATTATTCTTTTTTCAAAAAAACTTTATAAATTGAAGGTTATGACGCGGGATACGTTTCGAGCCAGATGAAATCATTAAAAAATTCGAAACAAAGAGACTTTATTCATAAATATAAGATCTGCAACCTGGTAGTTTTCGAGAAATCGAAAAATTATTGATTGCTATCTGTTGTCGAGAAGGAAAATAGTTACCAGCTTGAGCAGTACAGTGGATAGTACAGTCCAACAAGAGAAGCTCAATTAACTTGACCCAACGCTAGGCCTAAGAAATAGGCATTAATCTCAAGAAGACGACTGAGTCGGGTAGCGCAGTGGTTATCCCACTGGAGTCGGATTCGGGAGGACAACGGTTCAAACCGGCGTCCTACCATACTGATTTTTAGATTTCCCGTGATTTTCCCAAATCGCCTAAGGCAAATCTCGGGATGGTTCCTTCGACAGGGCATGGCTGCTTTCCTTCTCCATCCTTCCCTAATCCGAGCTTGTGCTCCGTCTCTAATGACCTCGTTGTCGACGGAACGTTAAACACTAATCTCCTCTTCCTTCGAAAAGACGAAACTGTATGTTCTTTAACTTACATTCGAAACGCTGGCGTCGACGGAGGCGAAATGACGGGATAAAGAAAACGATAGAAGGGGAGGACGGGAGTCCTCAAAAATAACAAAAAGATAAAAATGTGTCACAAGGATGGCATTATGGGTTCGGATTTCACTTCAGAGAATATTTTTTGCTCTTTGCCAAGACAGTGAAAGCTAATGTTATTCAAAATGAAATAAATTTATTGTGAATAATGTAAAAGAAGGTGATTAGTTCACGTGCATGCGAACTTAAATGACACGTGTTTTATACATGGTACAGACTGTAGACTGTATGTTTTTCTATGGTATTTTTCCTCAGAAAATACGTCCTTTTTTAGTTACATGAAACTGAAAATTCGCCCACAAGTTTTGCACAATGATTATTGGAATACATCTCTCTGTCTGCTTTTTAAAAGATATGAATATTTTCCTGTAGTCATGATAAACCTTTACAGTACATCGGATGGTTGATACAGAAAAAACGGAATTAACTGCCTGCTCCAACCACACTGAACAAAAGCAATTATCTTGCGTTCACGTACTCCCGACTATTATGCACTGGAAAGTAAATTTGATTTATCTTTAAACAGAACTTTATTAATTTTCACACACATTTATTAAAATAATAACAAGCATAAAAATAACTTAACTTGGTACTGGATGCTATTTACAATTGACAATATGAAGTTCCTTTGGTCTTGGTACGTTAATCTTATTCTCACATATCTCTGATACTTGACCAAGTGTCTGTTCATTTCTCTTCATGGCTATGTACAGGAATATGGAAATGGAAATGAGCGTTTGGCGTCATTGGCCGGGAGGCCCCGCGCGGGGCAGGTCCGGCCGCCTTGGCGCAGGTCTTATTACATTCGGCGCCACATTGGGCGACCTGCACGCCGGATGGGGATGAAATGATGATGAACACAACACAACACCCAGTCCCTGAGCGGAGAAAATCTCCGACCCAGCCGGGAATCGAACCCGGGCCCGGAGGACGGCAATCCGTCACGCTGACCACTCAGCTACTGGGGCGGACACAGGAATATGATAATCTTATTAGGCACAGACTGAAAATGGACTACAGACTAATGCAGACTGAGGAGGTCTGTACACTCCTTCTAATACCTCGAGCGTTCAGGTATCACTGCGCGAGTGTGATCCGCGAGGAGAAAGGTTCTACGTTAGCAGCAATCTCATTGGCTGCATTACATATTAATACGCGGATCGGCGGAAGCAGAATTTGGTCCGTCTCTATGACAGCGCCATCTCGTACTGCGGAGACGGACGAGCGCTGCGCCTGCGCTGTTGTGCTTAGCGGGGCGCGCTCTAGTGGGAAAGTTGTGTACGCTCTGACTACGCGGAACTATGTACACAACACTTTATAAAGACACTTCTCTTGAGAGTTGAGGGGTACCATACGTGCGACAACTTAGTGTACAGTTCTGGGGTTAGCAGCTAATTATTTAGAAGGCTTTGCGGCTTTAGGGTAAACAGTGCTACATGTAGCGCGAATAGAACCCAAGCGAACAAATATGACTTTTATCTGAATCAAGAATTGTACCACCTAGCTACTGTCCCAGTTACCTGCTTACTTCAAGTTCGTCTGCAAAGTATCAAATGGTTCAAATGGCCTTAAGCACTATAGGACTTAACATCTGAGGTCATCAGTTCCGTAGACTTACGACTACTTAAACCTAACTAACCTAAGGACAACACAAACATCCATGGCCGAGGCAGGATTCGAGCCTGCGACCGTAGCAGCAGCGCGGTTTCGGACTGAAGCGCCTAGAACCACTTGGCTACAGCGGCCGGCTGCAAAGTATCATTTCACTAATTTTTCCACTCGTACGAAACTACTAGGTTGCACGAGTGCTGTCCAGTCACATTAATGCTACCTTCAGCTATGTTCGATGTCAGCGTGCAATAATCATTCACAGGCGTCAGGTGGCAGCACCAGTGAACGGTTGTAAGTAGGCTGTTTAGGTTTTTATACTGGTAACGCCACGTAGCGCTCTGTATGAAAATCACTGGCTGTGCTGTATGCAGTCTGTGGCTAGTTTGCATTGTTGTCTGCCATTGTAGTGTTGGGCAGCTGGATGTTAACAGCACGTAGCGTGGCGCAGTTGGAGGTGAGCCGCCAGCAGTGGTGGATGTGGGGAGAGAGATGGCGGAGTTTTGAAATTTGTAAGACTGGATGTCATGAACTGCTATATATATTATGACTTTTGAACACTAGTAAGGTAAATACATTGTTTGTTCTCTATCAAAATCTTTCATTCGCTAACTATGCCTATTAGTAGTTAGTGCCTTCAGTAGTTTAAATCTTTTATTTAGCTGGCAGTAGTGGCGCTCGCTGTATTGCAGTAGTTCGAGTAACGAAGATTTTTGGTGAGGTAAGTGATTTGTGAAAGGTATAGGTTAATGTTAGTCAGGGCCATTCTTTTGTAGGGATTTTTGAAAGTCAGATTGCGTTGCGCTAAAAATATTGTGCGTCACTTTAGTGAATGTTTGAGTACGTTCAGTTTTGCTCAGCTTTTTGAAAAGCAAACAATGTAAGAGGTTTATCAGCACAGTAATTCAGAAATTTTTCTAAGGGGACGTTACACGGTATATAAAGCGTATCAGGGGTGGGGGCTGGGGGGAGGGGAGGATTCGTCTTAGTGAGGAGCGATTTATCTGACGTCCAAAAAGGCGTGATGATTGTCTTTCTGGCCAAGGGTGAAAGCATTTCCGAAACGGCTAAGATTGTATACTGTTTACGTGCCGCTGTGGTTAAATAATACCACACATGGAAAAATGACGCTATCCGAAAGCGGCGAAGAGGCACCTGTGGTGCACTATGGTCTATAGAAGACAGGGATGAACGGAGCAATATATCTGATGTCGAAAAGCCATGATCATTGTCTTTTGGACCAAGGATGTGAGGATTTCCGAAACGGCTAAGATTGTAAGCTGTTCGTGTGCTGCTGTGGTTAAAGTGTACCATGCATGGCAAAAGGTACCTGTGGTGCACCATGGTCTGTAGGTGACAGGGGTGAACGACGGCTGCGGAGAGGTCCTAATGGCTCAAATGGCTCTAGCACAATGGGACTTAACATCTGAGGTCATCAGTTCCCTAGACTTAGAGCTACTTAAACCTAAGTAAGCATTCGAACCTGCGACTGTAGCAGCAGCGCGGTTCCAGACTGAAGCGCCTAGAACAGCTCGGCCACAGCAGCCGGCCTGCGGAGAGGTGTACGGGCTGATAGAAGTGCAACTGACCACCCAGATGAACTGAGGGCTGCCAACAATGTCTCCTTAATGACCGTTCGGCGAACGTTGCTGGGTACGGGCCCCCGCAGCAGGCGCCTGTTTTATGCAGTCACGCAACCGTGATGACTGCTGTTCATTGGCGACGAAGGCTGGAATTTGCACGCCAGTGCGCAACTGGACGCCCACTGAATGACGAGAGACAGCCTTTCAAGATGAACCACGTTTTATGCGCCATCGGACAGACTGCCGTTGGCGCGTGCAGCCTGAAACAACTGAAAGCAAAAGTCCAGTAACAAGCGTCGCAGAGTCCAGGAGGGGATTTATGGTCTGGGAATGTTTTCGTGGCATTCACTGTGTGATCTCGTCATTCTGGAAGGCACTATGGGTCCACACAAGTATGCATCTATCCTTGAGGACCATGCACCCCCCCCCCCCCCCTATATGTAGTTCGTTTTTTCTCAGCACATTGGCATCTACCAGCAGGACAACGCAAGGTGCTATGCAGCTCGCAGTGAACGTACGTACGATGAGTTTAATGTATCCTTCCCCCCCCCCCCTCGCCCCTGTGTACAGAACTCTCCGGATTAAAATCCGATAGAGAATGTATGAGACCATCCCGTTCATAGTGACTCCATATCCCTGTTGGTAACTTCCCGAACTTCACTGAATCTCTTGCTGCACGTTACGCAGCGGTCCGCTTTGCAGAAGGTGGTTATTCAGACTTATGACAGGTGGTCACATTATTGCGACTGGACAGTGTACCACCTCTTCTGCTGTCCGAATTAGCGGCTTTCTTCAAATGTATCTCAACGGATCTTTCATTAATTTTCCACTTACAGGGAACTACTGATATGTACAAATAAAATTTTATTACAATGGACGCTTCTAACGATTCCACTGGTCTGAGACGGATGCTGCGTCATGATCTTCGACCTCAATTTTTCGGAGTGAGTCCGGCTAGTATTCCAAAGCTCGTCGAAATCCTTGGTAGCAAGGCTCACCAGATGGACTGTTAGCTTCATGCTATGGGTAAGTCACTAAATAACAAGAGTTTCATTATAACTTTCACAGAGGCAAAATGAAACACATTTAGCGGACTAACAATGTTTTCTTAACAATATGTAACGTAAATATGGTGATGATAGAGTATTATGAGAAAGCATAGTAACCTATACAAAATAGTCGTGTCGCTGTAAATGATGCAAAGTGCTCTTTCTATCTCCATGTTTGGAAGTTAATTTACACTAATGAGCCGAATCATTAGGACAACTGCCCAACGCGAAAGTGAAGACCGCTTAGTTACGCAGCGAGCACGCGACGTGGTAGGACATGTATACAGGTTGTTAACTAACATGTTAGAAACCTCTACGGATTGCTTAGAGGACTTGAAAACAAATGAAACTTTTCCTACATACATATGGTCAATAGTTTTTATTGTCTTAGTTACAAACTTTTTTGTTGTTACATGTTTGCTTCGTTTCTGCCTTTTTTTCCTCAAAATTCCAGCTTGGTTATATAGGTATTTGTTGTCTTTTCAAATGTTGACTTCTCACGGCTAAATGAAATGCTCAAAATGTCTACATTAACACTAACACAAACCTCTAAACGACGCGTCATGGGTTGTCCCAAATTCCAGGTGTCTGCTGCATCTGCTGGCCGACGGCCGTGCCGCAATGGTAACACCGGCTCCCATCAGATCACCGAAGTTAAGCGCTGTTGGGCTCGGCTAGCACTTGGATGGGTGACCATCCAAGTGCTGTTGGCAAGCGGGGTGCATTGAGCCCTTGTGAGGCAAACTGAGGAGCTACGTGATTGAGAAGCAGTGGCTCCGGTCTCGTAAACTGACATATGGCCTGGAGAGCGATGTTCTGACCACATCCAGTGACGCCTGTGGGCTGAGGTTCACACGGCGGCCGGTCTTTACCTCTGAGTCTTTATGGCCTGTGGGGACGGAGTTTGGTTTAGTTTAGCCGTATCTACTGAAATGGGTGACCATCCAAGTGCTGTTGGCAAGCGGGGTGCATTGAGCCCTTGTGAGGCAAACTGAGGAGCTACGTGATTGAGAAGCAGTGGCTCCGGTCTCGTAAACTGACATATGGCCTGGAGAGCGATGTTCTGACCACATCCAGTGACGCCTGTGGGCTGAGGTTCACACGGCGGCCGGTCTTTACCTCTGAGTCTTTATGGCCTGTGGGGACGGAGTTTGGTTTAGTTTAGCCGTATCTACTGAAATGGGTGACCATCCAAGTGCTGTTGGCAAGCGGGGTGCATTGAGCCCTTGTGAGGCAAACTGAGGAGCTACGTGATTGAGAAGCAGTGGCTCCGGTCTCGTAAACTGACATATGGCCTGGAGAGCGATGTTCTGACCACATCCAGTGACGCCTGTGGGCTGAGGTTCACACGGCGGCCGGTCTTTACCTCTGAGTCTTTATGGCCTGTGCGGACGGAGTTTGGTTTAGTTTAGCCGTATCTACTGAAATGGGTGACCATCCAAGTGCTGTTGGCAAGCGGGGTGTATTGAGCCCTTGTGAGGCAAACTGAGGAGCTACATGATTGAGAAGCAGTGGCTCCGGTCTCGTAAACTGACATATGGCCTGGAGAGCGATGTTCTGACCACATCCAGTGACGCCTGTGGGCTGAGGTTCACACGGCGGCCGGTCTTTACCTCTGAGTCTTTATGGCCTGTGCAGACGGAGTTTGGTTTAGTTTAGCCGTATCTCCTGAAATGGGTGACCATCCAAGTGCTGTTGGCAAGCGGGGTGCATTGAGCCCTTGTGAGGCAAACTGAGGAGCTACGTGATTGAGAAGCAGTGGCTCCGGTCTCGTAAACTGACATATGGCCTGGAGAGCGATGTTCTGACCACATCCAGTGATGCCTGTGGGCTGAGGTTCACACGGCGGCCGGTCTTTACCTCTGAGTCTTTATGGCCTGTGGGGACGGAGTTTGGTTTAGTTTAGCCGTATCTACTGAAATGGGTGACCATCCAAGTGCTGTTGGCAAGCGGGGTGCATTGAGCCCTTGTGAGGCAAACTGAGGAGCTACGTGATTGAGAAGCAGTGACTCCGGTCTCGTAAACTGACATATGGCCTGGAGAGCGATGTTCTGACCACATCCAGTGACGCCTGTGGGCTGAGGTTCACACGGCGGCCGGTCTTTACCTCTGAGTCTTTATGGCCTGTGCGGACGGAGTTTGGTTTAGTTTAGCCGTATCTACTGAAATGGGTGACCATCCAAGTGCTGTTGGCAAGCGGGGTGAGCGGGGTGCATTGAGCCCTTGTGAGGCAAACTGAGGTGCTACGTGATTGAGAAGCAGTGGCTCCGGTCTCGTAAACTGACATATGGCCTGGAGAGCGATGTTCTGACCACATCCAGTGACGCCTGTGGGCTGAGGTTCACACGGCGGCCGGTCTTTACCTCTGAGTCTTTATGGCCTGTGCGGACGGAGTTTGGTTTAGTTTAGCCGTATCTACTGAAATGGGTGACCATCCAAGTGCTGTTGGCAAGCGGGGTGCATTGAGCCCTTGTGAGGCAAACTGAGGAGCTACGTGATTGAGAAGCAGTGGCTCCGGTCTCGTAAACTGACATATGGCCTGGAGAGCGATGTTCTGACCACATCCAGTGACGCCTGTGGGCTGAGGTTCACACGGCGGCCGGTCTTTACCTCTGAGTCTTTATGGCCTGTGCGGACGGAGTTTGGTTTAGTTTAGCCGTATCTACTGAAATGGGTGACCATCCAAGTGCTGTTGGCAAGCGGGGTGCATTGAGCCCTTGTGAGGCAAACTGAGGAGCTACGTGATTGAGAAGCAGTGGCTCCGGTCTCGTAAACTGACATATGGCCTGGAGAGCGATGTTCTGACCACATCCAGTGACGCCTGTGGGCTGAGGTTCACACGGCGGCCGGTCTTTACCTCTGAGTCTTTATGGCCTGTGGGGACGGAGTTTGGTTTAGTTTAGCCATATCTACTGAAATGGGTGACCATCCAAGTGCTGTTGGCAAGCGGGGTGCATTGAGCCCTTGTGAGGCAAACTGAGGAGCTACGTGATTGAGAAGCAGTGGCTCCGGTCTCGTAAACTGACATATGGCCTGGAGAGCGATGTTCTGACCACATCCAGTGATGCCTGTGGGCTGAGGTTCACACGGCGGCCGGTCTTTACCTCTGAGTCTTTATGGCCTGTGCGGACGGAGTTTGGTTTAGTTTAGCCGTATCTACTGAAATGGGTGACCATCCAAGTGCTGTTGGCAAGCAGGGTGCATTGAGCCCTTGTGAGGCAAACTGAGGAGCTACGTGATTGAGAAGCAGTGGCTCCGGTCTCGTAAACTGACATATGGCCTGGAGAGCGATGTTCTGACCACATCCAGTGACGCCTGTGGGCTGAGGTTCACACGGCGGCCGGTCTTTACCTCTGAGTCTTTATGGCCTGTGCGGACGGAGTTTTGTTTAGTTTAGCCGTATCTAGTGAAATCCTTCTTGAAGACGCTGGCGAAGAATGTCAACATTTGCATTAAGTCTTGAGTACACTGTCTCCCTTAAATGCTCCAAAAATAAAAATCCAGTGGATTGCGATCATGAGAGTGATCAGGCCAACATGGTGTTGCCCCACGACCTAGCCATTTATTTGGGAACGCTGATTGATAACTAATCTTGCTTGTAGAGTGAAATGAGAGGTGGTGTCCCAACGTTTATGAGCCAAATGTTCTAACATAAGTGTAGGCGGTACGCGTTCCAGCAAAACATTCAAATGTTCCATTAAGAATTCACTGTATAATGCTTCAGTGAGTGCACCATGAAAAATGTAAGGTCCAATTCATCTGTCTCCAGCTATGCTAGACCACACAGTAATGCCAAACTGTTGTTGGTGTCTTGTTTCCAAAACTGCAAAAGGATTCTCAGTTGCCCATACATGAGTGTTGTGAAAATTAGGCACTCCATTCCTGGTAAACTTTGCTCCATCATCGACTAGAGTGATGTACAGAAAAAGTTGGTCATGAACACACATCTCTAGTAACCAAACCAAAAACTTTTCTGGATTAAAAATCTGTCTGAATAAGACTTTGCACTCTCTGAAGGTGATGTGGATAAAGGAACTGCTCACATAATGCTTTGGGCACTCTCACCTGAGACACAAATGGTTCAAATGGCTCTGAGCACTATGGGACTTAACATCTATGGTCATCAGTCCCCCTGAGACACATTCTCAGTCTCTGGTACTTGTCTGGTACTGCTGCCGTTATTGTCCTCAATTGACGTTCTCGGTCTTCTAAATCAGCTGCTCGAATACCATTTGGTCTTCCAAAGTAAAATGAGCTCTTCTCAAAAGATCTTGTATCCACAAGACGGTTATGTATTCTTTGAAACGTCTTTTTCTTTGGTAAATGCCTACTAGGAAATCTTTCAGCACGCAAACGTTTGGCTTCAGACGCATTGTAATTTGCAAATCCATGCATCAGGTGCATGCCCTCCATGTGCTGATTGGAATACGTGTGAGCGAGAAATGTGCAGTACACGCTAGTCTGATAAGCGTACGGCCGAGCAGGGGTCATGCCCGTGACTCGTCGCGCTCTAGCTGTTTGGTGGCGCCTCTCTCGGAAATAGCAGGTTCAGTTCTTGGCGAGGGAAGAATGTTCAGTACACACAGGACGGTGAAAACGCGCGCAGGCGACAAGTTGTTGGACATACACGCGTCATCACAGATTATGGACGTCGGTTCCTTGCCCATGTGACGGTACGTCACATAAATGGACATTTGGAGAAAGGGAAAAGAAGTTTTTGCTATGAAACGTGTGAAACATAAATTATCTGAAGACTACGTACCTCTGCGAGATGTGTAACAAATAGTGAAGATATCGATGTAATTAACAAAACACAGTTTTTTGGTATAATCTCTGTGTAACATAGGCCATGAAGATCGGAGACAATGCTTTGATTGAAAGGGCTCTCCTGTTTTGTTTCGTCTAGAGGCAGGCCGCCATTGTAATACGCTGTTTGATAACTTATGTAAGTTTTATCTGTATTTTGAAAAATATAATAGAAATTGTTATTAGAAAGCATGTATTATTGACTTAGTAGTCATCTCTCATGATCGCAACCATTAATTATAATTAACAAAAATTTTAGAGAAGTGTGTAGTGCAGGGAGCTCATCTCCCTTAGCAGGATTTAGTCCGCCATTACGCTGACTGTATTATGTAATTAAAATATCGATCATAATATTAAATGTAAATGAGACAGGTTTCTCTACCTTGATCTTACAATAGTCTCAGAGTTAACAGAGTAAAAATAGATTTCGTTGATTAATATTTAGTGTTCAGTATGTTTCGAGTTTGGCCGCCTAACGGCAGATGAGATTCTCTCCAGTTTTGCCTTGCAAATAATGAACAAGAAATATTGAAAATCATTACCTTCCGCAATATCTCAGTTAATCTTTGTGTACTTTGGTACATAAATTACCAGTAACCCCTGATAGCCACATTAATAATTACAGTTTGCGTAAGGATACGCATATTTTCCTTTCTAAATTGCAGCGCTCACGCAAACTATTTATTAGAAGGTGGTGAGTCGCGCGTTGTGTTTAAAAAGTATTATATTGTACGTACTTCGGGGCAACCGATGTCCGTTCCAGTGTTATCTAGGTATAAGTTAATTAAAAGTCTCATGCTAGCCCACAATATTTAAAGCCACCCCAACCAAAATCATAACAAATATAATTATTAAAATAAAAATATATAATTATCACGTGATAAAGTGGCCCCCCACATCCACACACCCGTATACGCTTATACCGTGTTACCCAGTCTGGAATGTTGGATAGGTGACAACCTGTGGCATATCTGTCGACAGAGTAAAATGTTGATGCAGGCTCAAATGTTTCGGAGCACACCGTTCAGTGAACATTGTTCAGTATGGATATCCGTAGCAGACGAATCTACGAGGTGCCATGTTGATACATCGACATCGGCTTTTGCGACTGTAGTGGGCACGGAATCATCGAGATCGGACCGCGCGTCAGTACGGACTTGCCTGGTCGCATGAAGCACGTTTCTTTTATCACCAGGTGGATGGTCGCCTCAGGATACGCCATCATCCAGGAGAAGGGCTGTTCGAAACACTCACCACGCCACGGATACAGGCGGTCGGCTGAAAGGCGTACTGTTATGATAAGGGAGAAGTTTACCTGGGTTTTCACGGTACCTGTGGTTGGTAGTAATCGAATCCACCGTGACAGCTGCGAACTACGTGGATAGTACTTCAGACCTCTTTGATCCCTTTATACGTGATGTCCTCCCCGACGGCGATGTGAGCTTCCAGCAGGATAGCTGTCCGTGACACAAGGTCAGAATCGCGATAAGTAGTGTGGGGGGCATGACGGTGAACTCAAGTTTATGTCTAGGTCACCAAATTCGCCTCGCTTGATGCGAGCACTATGGAGGACATGTGCGATGCTATTTTGTGCCATCTCCACGCTTACATACCACTGGACCGTAATTAACGGGAGTTGTGTGTGAGAAGACTTTATGTGACACATATATCTGGAAACGCTTCCAAGGATTTCTCGACTCCATGCCATTCAGAAACGCTGCCTTGTTGCGTTCCAAAGGTAGATCAAGCATGCTATGAAACAACATTCCTGATTTATTCTTGGTTTGTTGATTTCTCCCAAGAATCAGTAAACCATTTGTTCCATTAAATCAAGATTCGTTCAGGAGATTAACCAAGTGAGAATGTCCTACCTCACATACAATGGGTTGCGGAGACTTACATGTGACACCACTGTTACGCAAAACTCTTTCTTTCCTGTCTGCAGAACTGTCTAAATATGCTATAAGATGCCATGCTTCTCTTTTGTAATCAGAGGGAGTGTAGCCGCGTGAAATCCACAGCACAGTGATATTAAAACTGCAAATGTCGTGTGACAAGTCCTCCCGTCGGGTAGACCGTTCGCTGGGTGCAAGCCTTTCGATTTGACGCTACCTCGGCGACTTGCGCGTCGATGCGGATAAAATGATGATGATTATGACAACAGAACACCCAGTTCCTGAGCGGAGAAAATATTCGACCCAGCCGGGAATTGAACCCGGACCCTTAGGATTGACATTCTGTCGCGCTGATCACTTTTTTTTAAATCTCATTTTGTTCATTATAGTTTGTTCTATTTGTTCGGGGCGGACGTCCTATGACGTCCGTTCAAGTTCTTCATTGATCCATTCACTCTGTTTTTTTTTTTTAATTGCAGAGGTCAGCTAACCCTCTGACCGAGCACGCTGAGCTACCATGCCGGAAAAATGAAAAAAAAAATGTGGAACGCTTCACGATTTTGCATGTCATCCTTGCGCAGGGGCCATGCTAATCTTCTCTGTATCGTTCCAATTTTAGTATATGTACCACCGAAGCGAGTACGACCACTCAGCTACCGGGGGCAGACACAGTGATAGTTCAGTACGGAAACATTTATTTCAGTAATGGCAAGGTGTGTGTGTGTGTGTGTCTGTGTGTGTACGTGCTACAGACGCGAAATTTAACCGACAGTTAGAAGATCCTGTGATATGCAAATGATTAGTTTTTCAGAGCATTCACATAAGGTTGGCACCGGTGGCGACACCTACAACGTGCTGACATGAGAAAAGTTTCCAACCGATTTCTCATACACAAACAGCAGTTGGCCGGCGTTGCCTGGTGAAACGTTGTTGTGATGCCTGGTGTAATGCGTACCATCACGTTTCCGACTTTGATAAAGGTAGAATTGTAGCCTATCGCGATTACGGTTTATCGTATCGTGACATTGCTGCTCGCGTTGGTCGATATTCAATGATTGTTAGCAGAATATGGAATCGGTTGGTTCAGGAGGGTAATACGGAACGCCATGGCGGATCCCAACGGCATCTTATCACTAGAAGTCGAGATGACAGGCATCTTATCCGCATGGCAGTAACGGATCGTGCAGCCACGTCTTGATCCCTGAGTCAACAGATGGGGACGTTTGCAAGACAACAACAATCAGCACGAACAGTTCGATGACGTTTGCAGCAGCATGGACTATCAGCTCGGAGACCATGGCTCCGGTTACCCTTGACGCTTCATCACAGACAGGAGCGCCTGCGATGGTGTACTCAACGACGAACCTGGGTGCACGAATGGCAAAACGTCATTTTTTTCGGATGAATCCAGGTTCTGTTTACAGCATCATGATGGTCGCATCCGTGTTTGGAGACATAGAGGTGAACGCACATTGGTAGCGTGTATTCGTCATCGCCATACTGGCGTATCTCTCGGCGTGATGGTATGGGGTGCCATTGGTTACACGTCTCGGTCATCTCACGTTCGCATTGACGGCACTTTGAACAGTGGACGTTACATTTCAGATGTGTTACGACCCGTGGCTCTACCCTTCATTCGATCCCTACGAAACCCTACATTTCAGCAGGATAATGCACGACAGCATGTTGCAGGTCCTGTACGGGGCTTTCTGGATACAGAAAATGTTCGACTTCTGCCCTGGCCAGCACATTCTCCAGATCTCTCACCAACTGAAAACGTCTGATCAATGGTGGCCGAGCAACTGGCTCGTCACGACACGGCAGTCACTACTCTTGATGAACTGTGGTATCATGTTGAAGCTGCATGGGCAGCTGTAGCTGTACATGCCATCCAAGCGCTGTTTGACTCAATGCCCAGACGTATCAAGGCCGTTATTACGGCCAGAGGTGGTTGTTCTGGGTACCATTTCTCAGGATCTATGCACCCAAATTGCGTGAAAATGTAATCACATGTGAGTTCTAGTATAATATATTTGTCCAATGAATACCCTTTATCATCTGCATTTCTTCTTGGTGTAGCAATTTTAATGGCCAGTGGTGTAGATGTTAAGTTTCAGAAACCAAAGCTCCAATGCGAGTGAGGATCAGTGCTGTGTTTGAAAAGCGGAGTTGAATAGTTCGCTGTAAGCAACATTTTTGTCGAAGTGATTTAGAGTTGAAATAGCGTTGTATATGTTTGTAGTATCTTGCCCATTCGTCGAATATAGGGAGCTTAGAATGCTGTTTTCTCGGATCGCTAGACCACAATTCAACCAAATCATTTTAATGTAGTTTATCACAGTAAGTTAAATTGACAATACTGAACTTTGCGTATTCACACAGGTGTGTCGCAAGCAAATGGCGACTTGCAAATAATCAATATCCTTGGGTATATGGAATTTCAATGCAAGCAAAACAAAACAGTTCTTAAGTCACTACTGCAGCATTTGTATGACGGCTCTTCTTCCACTTCCCGTGGCTAGGCGGCGCGGCGCTGATAGTCTCTTTGTATAGATGCCGCTCCTGTCTTGGTGTCGCCCTAGTCAGCTTACTATAGGCTGACGTCGTCTCACAGCCCTCTTTGCTGTGACGTTCCAGGCCGACGTGCCGGCGCTTGATGTTACGCCGGTACTCTGTTGCCTTGCATTTGTCGGTTACATTTTTTCCATCTCAAATTAGGATTCGTGCCGCAGTTGAATCACAGAATTTTTTGTTGGACCGAGCGCGGAGCGGGGCGCAAAAGTTCTCTGGTACAGAACCGAGTAGAGAGTCTGAATCAGAGGCTCAGACGGTTCTGCGACCGTGTGGACTGCAGATTCCTCGACTTGCGCCAAAGTGCGGTTGGGTTTCGGGTACCGCTGAATTGGTCAGGTATTCACTGTACGCAGGAGGCGGCTACACGGGTAGCAGGGGCTGTGTGGCGTGGACTGGGCAGTTTTTTAGATTAGAGGGTCTCGGGAAAACACAAGAAGGGCTTCAGTCACAAAGGTTGCAGGCTGAACACAGGAAGAACGTAGATACAGAAACCATTGGTATAACAGTTGTAAACTGTCGTAGGTGTGTTGGGAAAGGACCAGAGCTCTAAGTGCTAATAGAAAGCGCTGATGCTCAAATCGTTATAGGCACTGAAAGCTGGCTAAAGCCGGATAAAAGCTCAGCCGAAATTTTTGCGAAGAACCTAACGGTGTTCCGAAAGGATAGGCTAAACACGATTGGCGGTGGCGTGTTTGTTGCTGTCAGAAGTAGTTTAACTTGTCGCGAAATTGAAGTAGATACTTCCTGTGAGTTAGTATGGGCAGAGGTTATTGTTGGCAACCGGAATAAAATAATAATTAGATCCCTTTACCGACCTCCCAATTCAGATGACACAGTTGCTGAAAGGTTTAAAGAAAACTTGGTTTTATTTCAAACACGTACCCGACTCATACGATAATAGTTGGTTTACCTATGTTGCCAAAAATACGTGTTTAATTCCAGAGGTACACATAAAAAATCATCCGAAATTGTGCTAAACGCCCTCTGAAAATTATTTCGAGTAGTTAGTTCATGAGCCCACGCGAATAGTAAACGGTTGTGAAAACACACTTGACCTCACCTCTTAGCAACAAATAATCCTGAGTTAGTAACGAGCATCAAAACCGATTCAGGGATTAGTGAACACAGGGTTGTCGTAGCGAGATTACATAATGTAATCCCCAAATCCTCCAAAAATGAGCGAAAAATATACCTATTCAGAAAAGCAGATAAAAATTCACTTGGCGTCTTCCTGAGAGATAATCTCCACTCATTCCAAATTAATAATATAAGTGTAGACCAGATGTGGCTTAAAGTCAAAGAAATAGTATTGGCAGCAAATGAAAGATCTATACCAAATAAATTAACAAACGACGGAGCTGATCCTCCTTGGTACACAAAACGGCTTAGAACACTGTTGCAGAAACAGCGGAACAAACACGCCAAATTTATACAGAAGCAAAATCCCCAAGATTGGCGATCTTTTACAGAAGCTCGAAATTTAGCTCGGACTTCAATGCGAGATGCTTATAACACTTTCCACAACGAAACTCTGTCTCGAAACCTCGCAGAAAATCCAAAGTGATGCTGGTCGTATGTGAAGTATGTTAGCGGCAAGAAACAATCAATGCCTTCTCTGCGCGACAGCAATGGAGATACTATCGAAGATAGTGCTGCCAATGCAACCTTCCGTAATGCCTTCACAAAAGAAGACGAAGTAATTATTCCAGAATTCGAATAGGGAACAGCTGCTAACATGAGTAATGTAGAAGTAAATATCTTTTCAGTAGTGAAGCAACTTAAATCACTCAATAAAAGCAAGTCTTCTGGTCCAGACTATATACCGATTAGGTTCCTTTCGGAGTATGCTGATGCATTAGCTCCATACTTAACAATCATATACAACCGTTCGCTCGACGAAAGATCCGTGTCCAGAGAGTGGAAAGTTGCACCGGTCACACCAATATTCAAGAAAGGTAGTAGGAGTAATCCATTAAAATACAGGCCCATATCGTAAACGTCGATATGCAGCAGGATTTTGGAACATATATTGTGTTCGAACTTGATGAATTACCTCGAAGAGAACGGTCTATTGACACAAAGTCAACATGAGTTTAGAAAACATCGTTCTTGTGAAACGCAACTAGCTCTTTATTCACATAAAGTGTTGAGTGCTATTGACAAAGGATTTCAGATCGATTCCGTATTTTTGGATTTCCGGAAGGCTTTTGACACTGTACCACATAAGCGGCTCGTAGTGAAATTGCGTGTTTATGGAATATCGTCTCAGTTATGTGACTGGATTTGTGCTTTCCTGTCAGAGAGATCACAGTTCGTAGTAATTGAAGGATAATCATCGAGTAAACCAGACGTTATTTCTGGTGTTGCACAAGGCAGTGTTATAGGTCCTTTGCAGTTCCTTATCTATATAAACAATTTGGGAGACAATCTGAGTAACCATCTTCGGTTGTTTGCAGATGACGCTGTCGTTTATGGAGTAATAAAGTCATCAGAGGATCAAAACAAACTGCAAAGCGATTTAGAAAAGATATCTGAATGGTACGAAAAGCGGCAATTGACCCTAAATAACGAAAAGTATGCGGTCATCCACCTGAGTGCTAAAAGGAACTCGTTAAACTTCGGTTACACGATAAATCAGTCTAATCTAAAAGCCGTAATTTCAACTAAATACCTAGGTATTACAATTACGAACAACTTAAATTGGAAGGAACAGTTAGAAAATGTTGTGGGGAAGGCTAACCAAAGACTGCGTTTTATTGGCAGGACGTTTAGAAAATGTAACAGACCTACTAAGGAGACTGCCTACAATACGCTTGTCCGTCCTCTTTTAGAATATTGTTGCGCGGTTTGGGATCCTTTCCAGATAGGACTGACGGAGTACATCGAAAAAGTTCAAAGAAGAGCAGCACGTTTTGTATTATCGCGAAATATGGGAGAGAATGTCACAGAAATAATACAGGATTTGGGCTGGAAACCAGTAAAAGAAAGGCGTCTTTCGTTGCAACGAAACTTCAATCACCAACTTTCTCCTCCGATTGCAAAAATATTTTGTGACGCCGACCTACGTAGGGAGGAACGATAACCACGATAAAATAAGGGAAATCAGAGCTCGTACAGAAAGATATGTGTTCACTCTTTCCGCGTGCTATAACAGATTGGAATAATAGAGAATTGTCAAGGTGGTTCGATGAACCCTCTGCCAGGCACTTAAATGTGATTCGCAGAGTGTCCATGTAGATGATAGAGATGAATAAAGGAAGGAAAAATAAAGTTAAATTTTTGAGTTGCAGAACAATAAATGCAAGTCACTGAGGGACGATGTAGACCCTCATACACTGTCTAATCACATTTATGTGCACTGCCTACGTTCGACGTCATCGTGCAATAACTAATCACAGACGGCAGGTGGCACCACTAGCAAAGGAGGGTATATGAAGCGTGTAGTAAGGGACGTGGAAAACAGTGTCGTCGTTGGCGTAATGCGGGAAGGTAGCGATTTATCTGACGTCCAACATGGCTTGATCATTGGCTTCCGGGGCAAGGGGTGAAGAACTTTCAAAAGCGCTGAGTTTGTGATCTAGTCGCGTGTTTAAAGAATACCGTGCGTAGGAAAATGGTGTAATCCAATACCGGCGCCGAGGCAACTGTGGTGCACGGTGCACCACGGGTCATAGATGATAGGGTTTAACAACGTTGAAACATCCCCTTTGAAAAATTAATCAATTACTGTGCTGATAAACCTCTTACGTTATTTGATTTTCAAACAGCTGAGCAAAACTGAACGTACTCAGACATTTCTCTCTTTACTTATTCTGATCATCACTAAACTGACACACAATATTTTTTTAGCGCAACGCAATCTGACTTTCAATAATCCCTGCAAAAGAATGGCCCTGATTAACAATAACCTACACCTTTCATGAATCACTTACCTCACAAAAATCTTCGTTACTCGAACTACTGCAATACAGCGAACGCCAATACTGCCAGCTAAATAAAAGATTCTAACTACTGAAGGAGCGCCAATACTGCCAGCTAAATAAAAGATTCTAACTACTGAAGGCACTAACTACTGAGCCCGCATCTCGTGGTCGTGCGGTAGCGTTCTCGCTTCCCACGCCCGGGTTCCCGGGTTCGATTCCCGGCGGGGTCAGGGATTTTCACTGCCTCGTGATGGCTGGGTGTTGTGTGCTGTCCTTAGGTTAATTAGGTTTAAGTAGTTCTAAGTTCTAGGGGACTTATGACCATAGCAGTTGAGTCCCATAGTGCTCAGAGCCATTTGAACCATTTGAACTAACTACTGAAGGCACTAACTACTGATAAGCATAGTTAGCAAATGAAAGATTTTGATAGAGAACAAACAATGTATTTACCTTAATAATGTTCAAAAGTCATCATATACAGGGTGAGTCACCTAACGTAACCGCTGGTTCAAAAAATGGTTCAAATGGCTCTGAGCACTATGGGACTTAACATCTGTGGTCATCAGTCCCCTAGAACTTAGAACTACTTAAACCTAACTAACCTAAGGACATCATACACATCCATGTCCGAGGCAGGATTCGAACCTGCGACCGTAGCAGTCCCGCGGTTCCGAACTGAGCGCCTAGAAACCCGTTACCGCTGGATATATTTCGTAAAGCACATCGAATACTGACGAACCGATTCCACAGATCGAACGTGAGGAGAGGGGTTAGGGTAATTGTTTAATACAAACCATACAAAAATGCACGGAAGTACGTTTTTTAACACGAACCTACGTTTTTTTTTAAATGGAACCCCGTTAGTTTTGTTAGCACATCTGAACATATAAACAAATACGTAATCAGTGCCGTTTGTTGCATTGTAAAATGTTAATTACATCCGGAGATATTGTAACCTAAAGTTGACGCTTGAAACCTCCGACGTTCAGTTGCGTGTTGTACACGGGCCACGGTCGGCGAGCAGCATCTGCAGGGACATGTTTACGATGACGACCGTGTTTACGAGTGCGCGGTAGTGCACTGTTGTGGTCTGGTCTAGCTGTCGCAGTGTCCGCATGCAGCGCTTGCTGCTATTGTTATTCTGCATTCGTCTCCGCACGCAGACCAACTGTAGTACACCGTGTTACCAGACGTCTGTGATAGTGTAGTGTTGTAGGAACTGTGACCATGGTGTATTCGAACTCTGAAAAGGCGGAGATGATACTCATCTATGGCGAGTGCCGACGAAATGCAGCTGAAGCCTGCAGGGTGTATGCAGAACGGTACCCGGACAGAGAGCATCCAACGTGCCGCACATTGCAAAACATCTACCGCCAACTGTATGCAACAGGTATGGTCGTAGCACACAAACGGGTCCGTAACAGGCCCGTCACAGGAGAAGCGGGTACAGTTGGTGTGTTAGCTGCTGTTGCCATGAACCCACACATGAGTACACGGGACATTGCGAGAGCCGGTGGACTGAGTCAAAGTAGTGTCATGCGTATACTGCATCGTCACCGCTTTCACCCGTTTCATGTGTCGCTACATCAGCAATTACATGGTGATGACTTTAATCATCGAATGCAATTATGTAAATGGGCATTAACAGAGAATGCGTTGCAGTTCTACCTGTTTACCGATGAAGCGGGTTTCACAAACCACGGGGCAGTGAATCTACGGAACATGCATTACTGGTCCGTGGACAGTCCTCGCTGGCTCAGACAGGTAGAGCGACAGCGACCGTGGACTGTAAATGTATGGTGCGGAATCATTGGCGACCACCTCATTGGTCCTCACTTCATTGCAGGGGCCCAAACAGCTGCAACATACATCGCGTTTCTACAGAATGATCTGCCAACGTTGCTCGAAAATGTCCCACTGGAAACGCGTCGCCGTATGTGGTATCAGCACGATGGTGCACCTGCACATTCCGCAATTAACACTAGGCTGACCCTTGACAGGATGTTCGACGGGTGTTTCATAGGACGTGGAGGACGCATAAATTGGCCAACCCGTTCTCCTGATCTTACAGCTCTGGACTTCTTTCTGTGGGGTACGTTAAAGGAGAATGTGTACCGTGATGTGCCTACAACCCCAGAGGATATGAAACAACGTATTGTGGCAGCCTGCGGCGACGTTACACCAGATGTACTGCGGCGTGTACGAGATTCATTACGCCAGAGATTGCAGTTGTGTGCAGCAAATGATGGCCACCACACTGAACATCTATTGGCCTGACATGTCGGGACACACTCTATTCCACTCCGTAATTGAAAACGGAAACCTCGTGTGTACGTGTACCTCACCCCTTATGGTCATGTACATGTGCGTCAGTGGAAAAGACCAATAAAGAGGTGTTAGCATTTGGACGTAATGTGCTGTTCCAGTCTCTTCTGTACCTAAGGTACATCACCGTTCCCTTCGGATCCCTACGTAATTCGGTACTATCCGATACACACGATTGAACAGCGGAGGAGTGGTACTCAAGCGTCAACTTTAGGTTACAATATCTCCGGATGTAATTAACATTTTACAATGCAACAAACGGCACTGATTACGTATTTGTTTATATGTTCAGATCTGCTAACAAAACTAACGGGGTTCCATTTAAAGAAAACGTAGGTTTGTGTTAAAAAACATACCTCCGTGCATTTTTTTTATCGTTTGTATTAACCAATTACACCAGCCCCTCTCCTCACGTTCGGTCTGTGGAATCGATTCGTCAGTATTTGATATGGTTTACGAAATATATCCAGCGGTAATGTTAGGCGACTCACCCTATATATATATATATATATATATATATATATATATATATATATATATATATATATATATATCAGTTCATGATATCCAATATTACAAATTTACTCTTTCTGATGGACACGCGTGCAGATCGTCCGCTCTCAAAATTCTGCCATCTCTCTCCCCTCATCCACCACTGCTGGCGGCTCACCTCCAACTGTGGAACGCTACGCGCTGTTCACATCCAACTGCCCAACACTACAATAGGAAGTATTCCAACAATGCAAACCAGCCACAGACTTCACACAGCACAGTCAGTGATTTTCATACAGAGCGCTACGTGGCGTTACCAACATAAAAACCTAAACAGCCTACTTACAACGTTTGCTGATACGTGTGCAGGCGAATAGGCGTGCAGTCGCTGAGCAGCTGCTGACCGCTCAGCAAGACCGTGGGGGCTACCACCAGTTTCTCGTCAACGACAGTTCAGTGAATATTGCTGCACTGGTTTATGCGCCCGCGCTGACTGCTGTTCATCGGCAACGAAGGCTGGAATTTGCACGCCAGTACCGCAACTGGACGTCCACTAAGTGGCGACAGTAACCCTTTTCAGATGTACTACGTTTTATGCTACATTGGACAGACGGCCGTTGGCGTGTACGGCTTGAAAAATTTGAAAACAAACACCCTGCAACCAGGATGGACCATTATGGTCTTGGGAGTGTTTTCCTAGCATTCCCTGGATGACACCGTCATTCTGGGACGCACAATGGACGAACACAAGTGTGCATCTATCCTTGGGGACTATGTCCACCTCTAAATGCAGTTTATTCCCGTCGGAACAATGGCATCTACCAGCAGGACAATGCAACGTGTCACACAGCTCGCAGTGTACTTGCGTGGTTATAAGAGCGGCAGTATGAGTTTACAGTACTCCCATGCCACCAAACTCGTCGGATTTAAAACCAATCGAGAATCTGTGGGACCAAGTCGATCGGACTGTTCGCATGACGTGTCTTCAATCGAGAAATCTAAAGCTGCTGGCCACAGCATTGTAATGGGCATGACTCCACGTTCTTGTCGGTGCCTTCCGCGATCTCATCGACACTCTTCCTGCACATGTTGTAGTGGTCCGTGCTGCGAAAGGTGATTACTCAGTCTTTTGACAGGTGTACACACTACTGTGACTCTACTGTGCATATAGACGACAAATGGTCTTGTTCCTGGAAAATTATCACCTCATGGAGCTGTTGGAACACCTTTGTAACTGCTATTCGTAACTTAAAAACGCTTGTCATAATTCAAATAGCCAGACAGTTGTATAGAGTTATAATATAGTTGTGTAACGCTTAGTCGAAACAAATGTTTTCAAAATTATTCCCGTTGATCACAGGACTTAGATTCGAACGAAAGCCTAAACAGGGCAGATTTTCTGAGAAACATTCAAAATATAAAGAAAGAATTTCGTTCTTTTCTAGGAACGAATTTGCCACTGTCACTTTTCATGTGTAGATTTATTATCTGCATTGACTTACATTCTTCCACACTTAGAGCTAGTTGACATTTATCACACAACTAGAAATTTTTGCCCAAGTCATGCTCTATCCTCCTACAGTCATTCAACGCCGACACATTCCTGTACAAATTGCTCTGAGCACTATGGGACTTAACATCTGTGGTCATCAGTCCCCTAGAACTTAGAACTGCTTAAACCTAACTAACCTAAGGACATCACACACATCCGTGTCCGAGGCAGGATTCGAACCTGCGACCGTAGCGGTCACGCGGTTCCAGACTGAAGCGCCTAGAACCGCACGGCCACACCGGCCTCCTGTACAACATAGCATCACCAACTAATAGACTGATGACCACCCTGTCCGCCAGGTCATTTATGCATATAGAATATAACAACGGTCCTATTACACTTTACTGCGGCAGTCCTGATGATACTCTCTTCTTCGGTGAACTCTAGCGTTTGAGGACGACCCATGGGGATGTATTACTTAAGAAGTTCTACTATGACAAAGGAAAAAATAAATTAAATGTATTTAAATTTTTTCAGTTTTAATCTGATAATTACATATGTATTATGTTTCATACTGGAATGTCGTGTTCCCAGTTTGGCGCAGCTTTGCCAAAGGAAACTCGAAAGAGGTCGAAGACGTCCGTCTTCTGGTCGGTTCCTGATCGTTGTCAGAAGGAGGCTAGTTTTTGATTGCACAAAGGCTTCTATTATTTGGGAAAGAACAATCCGGATTCCTTTACGTAATCAGTATAAATTTTATAATTACCTACGGGCCTTTAACAATGAACAATAAAAAAATTACATTTGCAAATGAAATCATTAATAAATGGGGCGGCTATGAGTTGTATAGAAAACAAGGGGCGGCCTTCTGTCTACGACCAGGATGCCGCAGTATTCTCTGTTGTAGTAAAGGCTGTTTGACATTTATAAAAATAATATGACATGGTGGTAAAAAATAAAGGAAAAGAATACAATAAGAAATCTGGTAAACACTAAATATATTCAAATAATTCTCACAAACAATTAGGGCTACAGTATAACTTACATAAGTAATTTTCTGACTGTACGGTGCGATCAGATTTCAATCTGTTCTGTGCTAGCTTCTTGGTTCACCTTTTTGTCACCAATTAGTCATTACGTTTCTCCTTCCTTCGAGACAATTCTTGCACCGTTCAACAACTTCATAACAATAACTTGCCGATTTACAGTATCGAACATAAATTACTTGAATTTTATTAATTAATAACTGTTGTCTGCACACTGGCAAGACCGTTCACTTTTATGGCTTAAAAACGACCTTCTTTACGCTTTCACATTACAAAAAGGTCCGCAGCTCGTGGTCGTGCGGTAGCGTTCTCGCTTCCCGCGCCCGGGTTCCCGGGTTCGATTCGCGGCGGGGTCAGGGTTTTTCTCTGCCTCGTGATGACTGGGTGTTGTGTGATGTCCTTAGGTTAGTTAGGTTTAAGTAGTTCTAAGTTCTAGGGGACTGATGACCATAGATGTTAAGTCCCATAGTGCTCAGAGCCATTTGAACCATTACAAGAAGAAGTACGATAAAATCTGAAGATCTACAAAGGTTTTCACCGTCATATTTTTATTTAGATCAAAGCGGAACGCTCAGTTCAGCTTCTGTTAAAATGTTTCTTTGGCTGCGCAATCGATGTATTAGCGTTGGCGCTAGATGTGCATCTTTACAGTTACGTAAATTATATAATACAAATGCCTTTCAAAGAATAGGTCTCATCTTATAAGTTGATCATTTAATACACAGCTAGGTGAATGCCTTTCCAAGCGTGCTCACAGCTTTCATACGACGGAAAGCCCAATAATATTACAAAGTCTTCGATCTACTCACATATCTGGGAAGCTATTCTGTATGCTTGTACCTTCGTTAACAGTCTGCATTGGGGCACTGTGTCAAATGCTTTCCGGAAATGTAGGAATCTGGAATTTGTCTGTAGCCCTTCATCCACAGTTTGCAGAGTATCATGTTTTATTATTGCTGCTGTTGTGGTCTTCAGTCCATAGACTGGTTTGATACAGTTTCCTTCCGGCAGACTGCCGTATGAAAGCCTTTTCATCTATGAATAACTACTGTAACATTCTTCTGAACTGTCCGATAAATTCTAACGGAATTGATTGCATGGAATTGAATCTAAAAATTTTTCGTAATAGGGACTAAACTCTAATTACGAAAATAAGAAGTGTGAGTAAATTTGAGTTACTTCGTTTTACGTGCAGCAGTGTTTAAATACTGTACAGAATAAAACTGTTAAAGCCTGGAAACCACGTCTGGCTGTAGCTTGCAGAGATGGCCGGTCCTCCGTCCGTTTCTGTGCCGGGATAGCCGGTGGCTCGTCTGCGTGTGTGCAGTCACAAAAAAACGACCTTTCATGACACGCACGGTTTTCTGCACTGCTAAAGCTTTTGCTCACTCAGTACAGTAGTAGCGTTTGTTCTGCACTTCATTAACAGTGTACTGAATTTGCTTCAAATGCTTTTAATTAATGTTTATCCTGTGTAGTCTAACTCATATTTACATTATTATTAAGGCGATCAGAAACTGTTACAGGCTTCTTTGTTACAGCGTGCTGAGGATAAGGGGTCCGACGTATAAATTGAAAAACATACAAATTAATCTTCAGTGCATTTCCTGTCTACGTTATCTTTCTTACGATTTGGTTTTAACCTCAACACAGCAGCATGCAGTTTGAAGACTCGAAGAGAATAGGTATTAGCTTATGACAGTGGTTCCCAGTCTTTCTTAGACCATACCCTGAGTGCAATCAGACATCATTAGCTGGTACCTCTGCCCTTCCCCCCCCCCCCCCCCCCCTCACCACGCCATCTGTTGTTCCCCTTCCCCATATTATCGCCAGCTTTTAACACACAACTAATCTGTAGAACTAATGACTTTGCTTGGTACACTTTTATTTTTAGAATGATGAAAGCTGAATGATATTTTGTTTGTTTGTTTGTTTGTGTGAGTGTGTGTGTGTGTTTGTGTGTGTGTCTGTGTTAGAATGAATGACGAAGGAATTTGTGGTGCAATGCAAGTGCTACCCACAGCTCCTCAGAAAAGAACGTTAACAATCCACGGTGGGGTACGCACTTCTACATCTACATCTACATTTATACTCCACAAGCCACCCAACGGTGTGTGGCGGAAGGCACTTTACGTGCCACTGTCATTACTTCCCTTTTCTGTTCCAGTCGCGTATGGTTCGCGGGAAGAACGACTGTCTGAAAGCCTCTGTGCGCGCTCTAATCTCTCTAATTTTACATTCGTGATCTCCTCGGGAGGTATAAGTAGGGGGAAGCAATATATTCGATACCTCATCCAGAAACGCACGCTCTCGAAACCTGGCGAGCAAGCTACACCGCGATGCAGAGCGCCTCTCTTGCGGAGTCTGCCGCTTGAGTTTGCTAAACATCTCCGTAACGCCATCACGGTTACCAAATAACCCTGTGACGAAACGCGCCGCTCTTCTTTGGATCTTCTCTATCTCTCCGTCAACCCGATCTGGTACGGATCACACACTGATGAGCAATACTCAAGTATAGGTCGAACGAGTGTTTTGTAAGCCACCTACTTTGTTGATGGACTACATTTTCTAAGGACTCTCCTGATGAATCTCAACCTGGTACCCGCCTTACCAACAATTAATTTTATATGATCATTCCACTTCAAATCGTTCCGCACGCATACTCCCAGATATTTTACAGAAGTAACTGCTACCAGTGTTTGTTCTGCTATCATATAATCAACAATAAAGGATCCTTCTTTCTATATATTCGCAATACATTACATTTTTCTATGTTAAGGGTCAGTTGCCACTCCCTGCACCAAGTGCCTATCCGCTGCAGACCTTCCTGCATTTCGCTGCAATTTTCTAAAGCTGCAACTTCTCTGTATACTACAACATCATCCGCGAAAAGCCGCATGGAACTTCCGACACTGTCTACTAGGTCATTTACATACACTCCTGGAAATTGAAATAAGAACACTGTGAATTCATTGTCCCAGGAAGGGGAAACTTTATTGACACATTCCTGGGGTCAGATACATCACATGATCACACTGACAGAACCACAGGCACATAGACACAGGCAACAGAGCATGCACAATGTCGCCACTAGTACAGTGTATATCCACCTTTCGCAGCAATGCAGGCTGCTATTCTCCCATGGAGACGATCGTAGAGATGCTGGATGTAGTCCTGTGGAACGGCTTGCCATGCCATTTCCACCTGGCGCCTCATTTGGACCAGCGTTCGTGCTGGACGTGCAGACCGCGTGAGACGACGCTTCATCCAGTCCCAAACATGCTCAAAGGGGGACAGATCCGGAGATCTTGCTGGCCAGGGTAGTTGACTTACACCTTCTAGAGCACGTTGGGTGGCACGGGATACATGCGGACGTGCATTGTCCTGTTGGAACAGCAAGTTCCCTTGCCGGTCTAGGAATGGTAGAACGATGGGTTCGATGACGGTTTGGATGTACCGTGCACTATTCAGTGTCCCCTCGACGATCACCAGTGGTGTATGGCCAGTGTAGGAGATCGCTCCCCACACCATGATGCCGGGTGTTGGCCCTGTGTGCCTCGGTCGTATGCAGTCCTGATTGTGGCGCTCACCTGCACGGCGCCAAACACGCATACGACCATCATTGGCACCAAGGCAGAAGCGACTCTCATCGCTGAAGACGACACGTCTCCATTCGTCCCTCCATTCACGCCTGTCGCGACACCACTGGAGGCGGGCTGCACGATGTTGGGGCGTGAGCGGAAGACGGCCTAACGGTGTGCGGGACCGTAGCCCAGCTTCATGGAGACGGTTGCGAATGGTCCTCGCCGATACCTCAGGAGCAACAGTGTCCCTAATTTGCTGGGAAGTGGCGGTGCGGTCCCCTACAGCACTGCGTAGGATCCTACGGTCTTGGCGTGCATCCGTGCGTCGCTGCGGTCCGGTCCCAGGTCGACGGGCACGTGCACCTTCCGCCGACCACTGGCGACAACTTCGATGTACTGTGGAGACCTCCCGCCCCACGTGTTGAGCAATTCGGCGGTACGTCCACCCGGCCTCCCTCATGCCCACTATACGCCCTCGCTCAAAGTCCGTCAACTGCACATACGGTTCACGTCCACGCTGTCGCGGCATGCTACCAGTGTTAAAGACTGCGATGGAGCTCCGTATGCCACGGCAAACTGGCTGACACTGACGGCGGCGGTGCACAAATGCTGCGCAGCTAGCGCCATTCGACGGCCAACACCGCGGTTCCTGGTGTGTCCACTATGCCGTGCGTGTGATCATTGCTTGTACAGCTCTCTCGCAGTGTCCGGAGCAAGTATGGTGGGTCTGACACACCGGTGTCAATGTGTTCTTTTTTCCATTTCCAGGAGTGTATATTGTGAAAAGCAATGGTCCCATAACACTCCCCTGTGGCACACCAGAGGTTACCTTAACGTCTGTAGACGTCTCTCCATTTATAACAACGTGCTGTGTTCTGTTTGCTAAAAACTCTTCAATCCAGCCACACAGCTGGTCTGATATTCCGTAGGCTCTTACTTTGTTTATCAGGCGATAGTGCGGAACTGCATCGAACGCCTTCCGGAAGTCAAGGAAAATAGCATCTACCTGGGAGCCTGTATCTAATATTTTCTGGGTCTCATGAACAAATAAAGCGAGTTGGGTCTCACACGATCGCTGTTCCCGAATCCATGTTGATTCCTACAGAGTAGATTCTGGGTTTCCAAAAACGACATGATACGCGAGCAAAAAACATGTTTTAAAATTCTACAACAGATCGACGTCATAGATATAGGTCTATATTTTTGCGCATCTGCTCGACGACCCTTCTTGAAGACTGGGACTACCTGTGATCTTTTCCAATCATTTGGAACCTTCCGTTCCTCAGACACTTGCGGTACACGGCTGTTAGAAGGGGGGCAAGTTCTTTCGTACTCTGTGTAGAATCGAACTGGTATCCCGTCAGGTCCAGTGGACTTTCCTCTGTTTAGTGATTCCAGTTGCTTTTCTATTCCTTGGATACTTATTTCGATGTCAGCTACGGCGCGTAATGGGGCCCCTTAGGGATATGGCAGCAAGAGAGGGGAAGAAAACCAATGTGCACTCCGTGTGCATACCGGGGGGAGTCATTCCAGATGTGGAAAGGGTCCTTCCGGATGCCATGAAGGGTACAGGGTGCACCCATCTGCATGTGGTCGCTCATGTTGGCACCAATGATGTGTGTCGCTATGGATCGGAGGAAATCCTCTCTGGCTTCTGGCGACTATCTGATTTGGTGAAGACTGCCAGTCTCGCTAGAGGGATGAAAGCAGAGCTCACCATCTGCAGCATTGTCGACAGGACTGACTGCGGACCTATGGTACAGAGCCGAGTTGAGGGTCTGAATCAGAGGCTGAGACGGTTCTGCGACCGTGTGGGCTGCAGACTCCTCGACTTGCGCCATAGGGTGGTGGGGTTTCGGGTTCCGCTGGATAGGTCAGGAGTCCACTACACGCAGCAAGCGGCTACACGGATAGCAGGGGTTGTGTGGCGTGGACAGGGCGGTTTTTTAAGGTTAGATTGCCTCGGGCAAGTACAGAAAGGGCAGCAGCCTCAAAGGGTGCGGGGAAAAGTCAGGACATGCGGGGGCCAAGAAGCAATCGGAAGCTGCATTGATAAAGTACCGGAACTTCGAGCGCTGATAGAAAGCACCGAAGCTGAAACCGTTATAGGTACAGAAAGCTGGCTGAAGCCAGAGATAAAATGTGCCGAAATTTTTACAAAGGCACAGACGGTGTTTAGAAAGGATAGATTGCATGCAACCGGTGGTGAAGTGTTCGTCGCTGTTAGTAGTAGTTTATCCTGCAGTGAAGTAGAAGTGGATAGTTCCTGTGAATTATTATGGGTGGAGGTTACATTCAACAACCGAGCTAGGTTAATAGTTGGCTTCTTTTACCGACCTCCCGACTCAGCAGCATTAGTGGCAGAACAACTGAGAGAAAATTTGGAATACATTTCACGTAAATTTTCTCAGCATGTTATAGTCTTACATGGAGATTTCAATTTACCAGATATACACTGGGACACTCAGATGTTTAGGACGGGTGGTAGGGACAGAGCATCGAGTGACATTATACTGAGTGCATTATCCGAAAATTACCTCGAGCAATTAAACAGAGAACCGACTCGTGGAGATAACATCTTGGACCTACTGATAACAAACAGACCCGAACTTTCGACTCTGTAAGTGCAGAACAGGGAATCAGAGATCATAAGGCCGTTGCAGCATCCCTGAATATGGAAGTTAATAGGAATATAAAAAAGGTAGGAAGGTTTATCTGTTTAGCAAGAGTAATAGAAGGCAGATTTCAGACTACCTAACAGATCAAAACGAAAATTTCTGTTCCGACACTGACAATGTTGAGTGTTTATGGAAAAAATTCAAGGCAAGACAAAACACGAAGACACTGGTCGTTCTTAGATTTTACTGACACAAAAATGTAGCGTTGGATCCTGTACAATTATTGAAATTACTTAGACGAATCCGTGCTCAAAAACAGTTAATCATTATAGGCTATACTTTGTTGTTGTTGTGGTCTTCAGTCCTGAGACTGGTTTGATGCAGCTCTCCATGCTACCCTATCCTGTGCAAGTTTCTTCATCTCCCAGTACCTACTGCCACATACATCCTTCTGAATCTGCTTAGTGTATTCATCTCTTGGTCTCCGTCTACGATTTTTACCCTCCACGCTGTCCTCCAATGCTACACTCCTGGAAATGGAAAACAGAACACATTGACACCGGTGTGTCAGACCCACCATACTTGCTCCGGACACTGCGAGAGGGCTGTACAAGCAATGATCACACGCACGGCACAGCGGACACACCAGGAACCGCGGTGTTGGCCGTCGAATGGCGCTAGCTGCGCAGCATTTGTGCACCGCCGCCGTCAGTGTCAGCCAGTTTGCCGTGGCATACGGAGCTCCATCGCAGTCTTTAACACTGGTAGCATGCAGCGACAGCGTGGACGTGAACCGTATGTGCAGTTGACGGACTTTGAGCGAGGGCGTATAGTGGGCATGCGGGAGGCCGGGTGGACGTACCGCCGAATTGCTCAACACGTGGGGCGTGAGGTCTCCACAGTACATCGATGTTGTCGCCAGTGGTCGGCGGAAGGTGCACGTGCCCGTCGACCTGGGACCGGACCGCAGTGACGCACGGATGCACGCCAAGACCGTAGGATCCTACGCAGTGCCGTAGGGGACCGCACCGCCACTTCCCAGCAAATTAGGGACACTGTTGCTCCTGGGGTATCGGCGAGGACCATTCGCAACCGTCTCCATGAAGCTGGGCTACGGTCCCGCACACCGTTAGGCCGTCTTCCGCTCACGCCCCAACATCGTGCAGCCCGCCTCCAGTGGTGTCGCGACAGGCGTGAATGGAGGGACGAATGGAGACGTGTCGTCTTCAGCGATGAGAGTCGCTTCTGCCTTGGTGCCAATGATGGTCGTATGCGTGTTTGGCGCCGTGCAGGTGAGCGCCACAATCAGGACTGCATACGACCGAGGCACACAGGGCCAACACCCGGCATCATGGTGTGGGGAGCGATCTCCTACACTGGCCGTACACCACTGGTGATCGTCGAGGGAACACTGAATTGTGCACGGTACATCCAAACCGTCATCGAACCCATCGTTCTACCATTCCTAGACCGGCAAGGGAACTTGCTGTTCCAACAGGACAATGCACGTCCGCATGTCTCCCGTGCCACCCAACGTGCTTTAGAAGGTGTAAGTCAACTACCCTGGCCAGCAAGATCTCCGGATCTGTCCCCCTTTGAGCATGTTTGGGACTGGATGAAGCGTCGTCTCACGCGGTCTGCACGTCCAGCACGAACGCTGGTCCAACTGAGGCGCCAGGTGGAAATGGCATGGCAAGCCGTTCCACAGGACTACATCCAGCATCTCTACGATCGTCTCCATGGGAGAATAGCAGCCTGCATTGCTGCGAAAGGTGGATATACACTGTACTAGTGGCGACATTGTGCATGCTCTGTTGCCTGTGTCTATGTGCCTGTGGTTCTGTCAGTGTGATCATGTGATGTATCTGACCCCAGGAATGTGTCAATAAAGTTTCCCCTTCCTGGGACAATGAATTCACGGTGTTCTTATTTCAATTTCCAGGAGTGTATATTTGTGATCCCTTGATGCCTCAGAATATCTCCTATCAACCGGTCCCTTCTTCTCGTCAACTTGTGCCGCAAATTCCTCTTCTCACCAATTATATTCAATACCTCCTCATTAGTTATGTGATCTACCCATCTAATCTTCAGCATTCTTCTGTAGCACCACATTTCCAAAGCTTCTATTCTCTTCTTGTCCAACTATTTATCGTCCATGTTTCACCACCATACATGGCTACACTCCATACAAATACTTTCAGAAACGACTTCCTGACACTTAAATATATACTCGATGTTAACAAATCTCTCTTCTTCAGAAACGCTTTCCTTGCCAGTGCCAGTCTACATTTTCTATCTTCTCTACTTCTACCATCATCAGTTATTTTGCTCCTCAAATAGCAAAACTCCTTTACTACTTTAAGTGTCTCATTTCCTAATCTAATTCCCTCAGCATCACCCGATTTAATTCTACTACATTCCATTATCCTCGTTTTGCTTTTGTTGATGTTCATCTTATATCCTTCTTTCAAGACACTGTCCATTCCATTCAACTGCCCTTCCAAGTCCTTTGCTGCCTCAGATAGAATTACAATGTCATCGGCGAACCTCAAAGTTTTTATTTCTTCTCCATGGATTTTAATACCTACTCCGAATTTTTCTTTTGTTTCCTTTACTGCTTGCTCAATATACAGATTGAATAACATTGGGGAGAGGCTACAACCCTGTCTCACTCCCTTCCCAACCACTGCTTCCCTTTCATGCCCCTCGACTCTTATAACTGCCATCTGGTTTCTGTACAAATTGTAAATAGCCTTTCGCTCCCTGAATTTACCCCTGCCACCTTTAGAATTTGGAAGAGAGTATTCCAGTCAACATTTTCAAAAGCTTTCTCTAAGTCTACAAATGCTAGAAACGTAGGTTTGTCTTTTCTTAATCTTTCTTCTAAGATAAGTCGTAAGGTCAGTATTGCCTCACGTGTTCCAAAATTTCTACGGAATCCAAAATGATCTTCCCTGATGTCGGCTTCTACCAGTTTTTCCATTCGTCTGTAAAGAAATCGTGTTAGTATTTTGCAGCTGTGACTTATTAAACTGATAGTTCGGTAATTTTCACATCTGTTAACACCTGATTTCTTTGGGATTGGAATTATTATATTCTTCTTGAAGTCTGTGGGTACTTCGCCTGTCTCATACATCTTCCTCACCAGGTGGTAGAGTTTTGTCAGGACTGGCTCTCCCAAGGCCGTCAGTAGTTCTAATGGAATGTTGTCTACTCCCGGGGCCTTGTTTCGGCTCAGGTCTTTCAGTGCTCTGTCAAACTCTTCATGCAGTATCGTATCTCCCATTTCATCTTCATCTACATTCTCTTCCATTTCTATAATATTGTCCTCAAGTACATCGCCCTTGTATAGACCCTCTATATACTCCTTCCAACTTTCTGCTTTCCCTTCTTTGGTTAGAACTGATATTCATACAAGTGGTTCTCTTTTCTCCAAAAGTCTCTAATTTTCCTGTAGGCAGTATCTATTTTACCCGTAGTGTGATAAGCCTCTACATCCTTACATTTGTCCTCTAGCCATCCCTGCTTAGCCATTTTGCACTTCCTGTCGATCTCATTTTTGAGACGTTTGTATTCCTTTTTGCCTGCTTCATTTACTGCATTTTTATATTTTCTCCTTTGATCAATTAAATTCAATATATCTTCTGTAGCCCAAGGATTTCTACTAGCCCTCGTCTTTTTACCTAATTGATCCTCTGCTGCCTTCACTACTTCATCCCTCAGAGCTACCCATTCTTCTTCTACTGTACTTCTTTCCCCCATTCCTGTCAATTGTTCCCTTATGCTCTTCCTGAAACTCTGTACAACCTCTGGTTTAGTCAGTTTATCCAGGTCTCATCTCCTTAAATTCCCACCTTTTTGCAGTTTCTTCAATTTTAATCTGCAGTTAATAACCAATAGATTGTGGTCCGAGTCCATATCTGCCCCTGGAAATGTCTTGCAATTTACAACCTGGTTCCTAAATCTCTGTCTTACCATTATATAATCTATCTGATACCTTTTAGTATCTCCGGGATTCTTCCATGTATACAACCTTCTTTTATGATTCTTGAACCAAGTGTTAGCTATGATTAAGTTATGCTCTGTGCAAAATTCTACCTGACGGCTTCCTCTTTCATTTCTTCCCCCCAATCCATATTCACCTACTATGTTTCCTTCTCTCCCTTTTCCTACACTCGAATTCCAGTCACCCATGACTATTAAATTTTCGTCTCCCTTCACTATCTGAATAATTTCTTCTATCTCATTATACATTTCATCAATTTCTTCGTCATCTGCAGAGCTAGTTGGCCTATAAACTTGTACTACTGTAGTAGGCGTGGGCTTCGTGTCTATCTTTGCCACAATAATGCGTTCACTATGCTGTTTGTAGTAGCTTACCCGCACGCCTATTTTTTTATTCATTATTAAACTTACTCGTGCATTACCTCTATTTGATTTTGTGTTTATAACCCTGTATTCACCTGAACAAAAGTCTTCTTCCTCCTGCCACCGAACTTCACTAATTCCCACTATGTCTAACTTTAACCTATCCATTTCCCTTTTTAAATTTTCTAACCTACCTGCTCGATTAAGGGATCTGACATTCCACGCTCCGATCCGTAGAACGGCAGTTTTCTTTCTCGTGATAACAACGTCCTCTTGAGTAGTCCCCGCCCGGAGATCCGAATGGGGGACTATTTTACCACCGGAATATTTTACCCAATAGGACGCCATCATCATTTAACCATACAGTAAAGCTGCATGTCCTCGGGAAAAATTACGGCTGTAGTATCCCCTTGCTTTCAGCCGTTCGCAGTACCAGCACAGCAAGGCCGTTTTGGTTATTGTTACAAGGCCAGATCAGTCAATCATCCAGACTGTTGCCCCTGCAACTACTGAAAAGGCTGCTGCCCTTCTTCAGGAACCATACGTTTGTTTGGCCTCTCAACAGATACCCCTACATTGTGGTTGTACCTACGGTACGGCCATATGTATCGCTGAGGCACGCAAGCCTCCCCACCGACGGCAAGGTCCATGGTTCATGGATGGAGGATAGGCTATACATACACACACAAAAAGTATTTCACTATTTTCAATACGTAGGACCAACATGTGGTTTAATTTCGTCTTAGTGCAGACGAAGTCTGTGTTCTATTTCACGTAACATAAATCATCTGAATAAATCGTTAAGTACACATATATTGGAGCTAACTGCTCAAATAATAAAATGTGTACACACCTTATTATGTAGACTGAGCACAGTGGCGTCCTATCCGAACATGACAAAGCAAGAGTGAGTCTGGCGCTTTTTGTTTCACGCCGATACCAAAAACAACAAAGATAATAATAATACTTTCGTTACACATAATAGATTTTCTTTATAATCGCATTATTTCTTGACTTTCAGTAGAGTTTCTTTTACATATGACAAATATAATTGCTTATTACCCTGGGAAAATATTTGATAGTTTATAGTTTGTCTAATCTGGGCCATGGGACGTCACACTGACTTTCGTTTAGTGACAAAATGGATGCACTCAGTGAATCCATACGTATCACCGTGGATACTACCGTTAAAGTTTTTGTATTAAGCAATGATTGAAATTAATCACTTAAAAAACTGATATTACTCTGAAACAAAATTATTTATCAGCAAGTTAGCAAAGCGAGCACTATGTTTAACTGAAACAATAACAGCTCTTTAGGCTTGACTAGCTACGTAGACCTTATGATGATAATCAAGCCGTAACTTGGATTCGGTTACAATGTTTTAAATCGTATGTGACTAAGACACAGGATTCAGTTAATTGCAACTGGAGAAAGAATTTAAGAAGTTATTTTGATGTCTAATGTTATTCAAAAGATTGCACAATTAGCGACTCTCATATTCTTGCACATTTCTAAGCAGAGTTAAATTGACGAAAAACGTTTTTGCCTTAATTGTTGAAGATAATGAAGTACCATCGGAGTGTATGGTAATTTGTTAAGCACTTCACGTCTGAAAGCTGTTGCAATAATATATAGCAAACCATCATGCCAGCAGGAGCCACTGTTCTTGAAGTATCCACGGCTCAAAATTATATCTTTGATTATCACCGGAAGATCTTGTATTCCGCAACCCATAATTTTAAGAGACGACTTTGCGCCATAAATATCACAACCACAATACAACTCACTTCATTTAACGCAGTTTTGCCACTACTAATTTCACCACCCTGGGCACGACACTGTTCCATGTCCACACACACTTGCTAACTTGTCTTTGACTCACGATGCCAGTAAAATTCTAATTAACAAATAGTTATTTAAGCACTTTCATTTAGGTGATGCTGGAGAATTGAAAGCTATCTGTAAAATCAATATTTATATATCGATTTTTGTGTTCACAGGTAAATTTAAAAAAATTGTACATTTTAAGCTCAGTTTAAGCTGTTACGTTAATACCTTAAAAAGAATTTTCTAACACATGTTAACATTTTGTCTTATTAAGATCAGTCTTGTTTTGCAAGTCTGCATTTCATATCCTCTTTACATCAGCCACTATCAGTAATTTTATTGCCCGAATAGCAACCCTCATCTACCCCTTTTAGTGTCTCATTTTTTTTAGTTTTATTCTGTCTGCATCGTCTGATTTAATTGGACTACATTTCATTACTCTTGTTTTAGTTTTGTTGGCGTTCATTTTGTAACCTCATTTCAATACAATATCCATTCCTTACAGCTGACCTTCCAGCTCCTTTGCTGTCCCAGGGAAGAGAAAAGTCATCGACAGGCCTCGAAGATTTTATTTCTTCTCGGTGAACTTCATTCTCTTTCGAAATTTCTACTTCGTTTGCTTTACTCCTAGCTGTTGTTGTTGTTATGGTCTTCAGACCAAAGACTGGTTTGATACAGCTCTCCATGTTACGTTATCCTGTGCAGTCCTCTTCCTCTCCGGCGGGACTGCTACGGTCACAGGTTCGAATCCTGCCTCGGGCATGGGTGTGTGTGCTGTCCTTAGGTTAGTTAGGTTTAAGTAGTTCTAAGTTCTAGGGGACTTATGACCTAAGATGTTGAGTCCCATAGTGCTCAGAGCCATTTGAACCTTCCTCTCCGAGTAACTACTACAACGTACATCCCTCTGAATCTGCTTAGTGTATTCATCTCTTAGTCTTCCTCTGCGATTTTTACACCTCACGCTTGCCTCCAGTGCTAAACTGGTGATCCCTTGATGCCTTCGGGTGTGTCCTACGAACCGTTCCGTATTTTTAGTCAGGTTTTACCACAAATTTCTCTTCCCCCCCCAATTCTATTCAGTACCTCCTCATTAGTTACGTGATCCACCCATCTAATCTTCAGAATTCTTCCGTAGCATGACACTTCAAAAGCTTCTATTTTCTTCGTGTCTAAACTGTTTATCGTCTACGTCTCACTGCCATCTGTGGCTACACTCCACACATATACTTCCAGAAAGGACTTCCTGACACTTAAATCTATACTCGATGTTAACAAATTTCTCTTTTTCAGAAAGGTTTTTCTTGCCATTGCCAGTCTACATTTTATATCTTCCCAACTTCGACTAACATCAGTTATTTTGCTTCCCAAACTGCAAAACTCACCTACTACTTCAAATGTCTCATTTCCCAACCTAATTCTCTCAGCGTCACCTGATTTAATACGTCTACATTCCAGTATCCTCATTTTGCTTTTGTTGATGTTCATGTTACATCCTCGTTTCAAAATACTCTCCATTCCATTCAACTGCTCCTCCAAGTCCATTGCTGTCTCTGATGGAATTTCAATGTCATCGGCGAACCTCAAAGTTTTTATTTCTTCTCCCTGGACTTTAATTCCTATTCCAAATTTTTCTCTTGTTTCCTTTACTGCTTGCTCAATATTCAGAGTGAATAGCATCGGGGAGAGGCTACAAACCTGTCTCACTCTCTTCTCAACTACTGCTTCTCTTTCCTGCCCGTCGACTCTTATAACTCCGTCTGCTTTTCCATACAAATTGTTAGTAGCCTTTCACTCCCTGTATTTTACCCCTGCCACCTTCAGAATTTGAAAGAGAGTATTCCAGTCAATGTTGTCAAAAGCTTTCTCTGAGTCAACGAATGCTATAAACGTTGGTTAGCCTTTCCTTAACGTATCTTTTATGAGAAGCCGTAGGGTCAGTACTGCCTCGCGTGATCCTACATTTCTCCGGAATCCAACCTGATCTTCCCCAAGATCAACGTCTACCAATTTTTCCATTCGTCTGTAAAGAATTCGTGTTAGGATTTTGCAACCGTGACATATTAAACTGATAGTTCGGTAGTTTTCACACCTGTCAGAACCTCCTTTCTTTGGTAATGGTACTATTATATTCTTCTTGAAGTCTGAGGACCTTTCAAATGGATACATCTTGCTCACCAGACGGAAGAGTTATATCGTGGCTGGCTGTCCCAAAGCCAACAGTAGCTCTAACGAAATGATGCCTACTCCCGGGATCTTGTTTCGACATAAGTCTTTCAGTGGTTTATCAAATGCTTCAAGCAGTATCATATCTCCCTTCTCACCTTCCTCTGCGTCCTCATCCATTTCCATAATATTGCCCTCAAGTACATCTCCCTTGTATAGACCCCCTATATACCCCTTCCACCTTTCTGATTTCCCTCCTTTGCTTAGGACTGGTTTTCCATCTGAGCTCTTGATATTCATCCAGGTGGTTCTCTTTTCTCCAAAGGTCTTTTTAACTTTTCTGTAGTCAGCGTCTATCTTACCTCTAGTGATATATGCTTCTACATCTTGAATTTGTCCTCTAGCCATTCCTGCGTAGCCATTTTACTCATCCTGTCGATCTCATTTTTTTAGAGGTTTATATTCCCTTTCGCCTGCTTCATTTACTGTATTTTCATATTTTCTCCTTTAATCGATTTAATTTAATATCTCTTGTGTTGCCCCAGGATTTCTACTAGCCTCAGTCTTTCTACCTACTCAATCCTTTGCTACCTTCACTATTTCATCTCGCAAAGCCACCCATTTTTCTTCTACTGTATTCCTTTCCTCTGATCTTTCCTAAAGCTCCCTCTGCAAGCCCCCACAACCTCTTGTTCTTTCAGTTTATCTAGGTCCCATCTCCTTAAATTCCTGCCTTTTTGCAGCTTCTTCAGTTTTAATCTGCAGTTCATAACCAATAACTTGTGGTCAGGGTCTACACCTGCCCCTGGAAATGTCTTACAATTTAAAACCTGGTTCCCAAATCTCTGTCCTACCGTTATATAATTTATCTGAAACCTTGTAACCTCCCCACAAAAACTGAAAATGAAAAATGAGCCAAGTGTAACCTCGCCAAAGAATTGTTTATATTTAAAAATATGAACCATGCGTAAACTCCCCACAAAATAATAATTAAATGAATTTTTTAATATTGTAACCTCTGAACAAAATTGGCTCCCATTTATAGTCTGTGTGCAGAAATGCATTCACATTTAATGTTCCCACAAAATTCTTTTCTCATTTGATGTCAAGTTCGAAACAGAAAAATTCCTTAACACCAAAATAATAGAAAAAGTTTAGTAACCTGATAAATTTTATGAGGACAGCAGCGCTGCCCTTCGGCCCTGTATTCTGAATATAAAAAAAGCAAAAATTCTTACCTCAATAAAAACTGCAATTATATCTGCTCTTAATTAGACATTTTTCGACACAGCTTCGTGCAATACTGGCGGATATTTTTTTTTTTTTTGATTCTTGGAAGGAATGATAATGCATTGGAAATATTCTTTAAATTGCAGTGAATGCTTTTCTTTAAAAGAGTTACTTTATATTATAAAAATTATTATTGGGGCATTTTTTTGAACAAATTAAATTACAATTAACATACATTATTAAATATGCGCAAGGCTGCTTCTTTACCTTCTACAACAATACTCATCCTCCAGAGTCCTAACCAGAGTTGCGAGCAGAGCACACAGCCGACACATGCCGACTCCCACCGACTACACCAGACTACTACCGTCGACTCGCGCAGACAAGCGCAGACTAGCGACAAGCAACAAGTAACGACAAACTACTCTCTGGTCAGAGACTCTGTCATGCCTTGCCCATCGCCAGCAAAGCATACATCTTACATAACCCTCCACTGGGAGGGCAAAAATTTGGCAGCGATGGTGAGTCAATTGGACTTGCCAGGAGCAACAAATTTTTCTTAATGAACTAACTGTACAATCACAGAATAATACATATATATATATAGGTGCAGAACATGAAATAAAATATAGTGCACATGCACTGAGTACATAACATATCAGGCAATGACAAAATGTCTACTCAATGAGTACAAAACATATTAACAAATGGCAAAAGTGCACACGCACTGTAAAACTCTTTAGCATTTTTACAACAAATAAACATATCAAGGAGTGAAATAAAGTGCACACGCCCTGTAGTACAGAACATATCAGGAAATCACAAAATGTATACGTAATGAGTACAAATCATATTAACAAATGGCATAAAGTGCACACGCACTGTAAAACTCTTTAGCATTTTTACAACAAACAAACATATCAAGGAGTGAAATAAAGTGCACACGCACTGTAGAAGTCTTTAGCATTTTTACATAACATACCATGGAGTGAAATAAAGTGCACACACACTGTAGAAGTCTTTAGCATATTTAGGACAACTAATCTTGTTAACAAATGAAATGAAGTGCACACGCACTGTATATGTCTTTATCATTTTACAAGAATTTAAACGCATTGTATGAGTGTTTACCATTTTACAAGAACTAGGAAAGGAATGGGAAGGATTGCGTCATGGTTGTAGCACTTTAGGTTGCACGCAGCTGCACTGAAAGTCCATATCTTTCTATAGAAGCACAACACCAAGTGAGACAATCTGAAGTTCTTTTCCTTGAAGTATTAATCAGTGTAGCCAAGACACTGAAATGTCGTAATAATATTCCATGCCATCATTTTGGTAGTACACTAGGTACGCCAAACAGTGGGACCATAATAACATCTCCATCGCTCAAGGTGGTGGACAGCATGTCGTGTCAACACCATGTTCTTGTAAAGTACACCAACGTAGAATTAGTGCAAAAACCAAATATAGTGCTCCATGATCACGAGGATAGACAGGACAAACGGATATTGCAGTAATTTCTGGTAATTAGGTCAGAAGGTGAAGGACATTAAGTCACATAGTAGTCTTCATTGAGAATTACACTAGTCTAACAACTGATTTGAGTAATTGGTGGCACTCATCGCCCAGTTACTGAACATTTCTGCACCATGTATGTGGTATTACAGAATAATGTTCATAAATTATCTAAATATAGTAATTATTGGCACTCATTGGCCAGATACAAAGCATTGTTTTATGCATTATTCAGAAGTCATCATTCAAAATAGGAACTGATGAATGGCATAGTATTAACATAATTCACTTAGTTATAGTAATCATTGGCACTCATTGGCCAGTTACAAAGCATTTTTTTATGCATTATTCAGAAGTCATCATTCAAAATGAGTTAATTATTGGTATAGTACTTAAACGTAATTCATCTAATTATAGTAATCATTGGCATCATAGGTCATCTCATTACAGTAATCAGTGGCATTCATTGGCCAGTTACAAAGCATTTTTTTAATGCATTATTCAGAAGTGATCATTCAAAGCAAGAGTTAATTATTGGCATAGCATTTATAGATAATTCATATAATTATAGTAATCATTGGCATCATAGGTCATCTCATTACAGTCATTACAGTAATCAGTGGCATTCATTGGCCAGTTACAAAGCATTTTTTTATGCATTATTCAGAAGTGATCATTCAAAGCAAAAGTTAATTATTGGCATAGCGTTTATAGAGTATAACAAAAATATTATTTACAGAAATTATGCGCATAGCATTTATGCATTATTACAAAGCATCATTCAGTATTACTCAGAATTCATCATTCCAGTGACATACTATTCAGAGCTGATCAGTATTACTCAGAACTCTCTTAAACTGATAGCATTATTTGGGACTGGTAATACATTTTTTTTGTGCTAGCAATGCATTGCATTGGGATCGATAATTAATTACTGGGGGATAACAATATTTGCTTTTGAGTTATTGCTGCAAATGAAGATGTGTAACGTCATTCGTCACGAGTCAGCTGTAGCAAGGTTATGAAACAAGTAGAGTATATGTGATCACATTCATAAATGACATAGGTTTAATGAACAACTGCTTATAGCACATTAATTTCATGAATAATTTCTCCTACAAAAAATACAAAATGGATTATTAAATTGAAAGAAGAAACGCATATTACGCTGAAAAGTAGTGAAATTCGAATTAACAGGTAGTGAAATGTGTATAAAAATTTGTATGTTCTCTAGCTGTCCTTTCCAAACCTTCAGTCATCATACCATGCGATATAAGACATACTGTCAAAACGAACTGCAACAAATACTTAAATAACTACATAGCATAAATACATAAACTTCAACATTATCCTCATCTGCAAAGAAAAGACTTCATTATCCATATTATCAAAACCCCATTATTATCATCACCTGTAAAGAAAAACTTCATTATCCATAGTAGCATATTCTTCATCATTATTCATCACCATTCATTATCATCTGCAAAAAAGTCACTTCATTATTCATTATACAACTATTCCTTATTTCTAGCATATTTCATCACTTAAACTAAGATGTGTAGTTCTGTCTGACAGCCTGCATCAATCGCCTCGTATTCTGAAAGAAAAAAATAGTTAAGACTGTTATTCTACGATGTGTATAGTATATTATTGTTAATGCTTGTTAATTCTGATCCATTTACTCTTCGTCACGAGGTATTGCATCTTCTTTCGTTCATTCCGAAGGTGAAATTCCCATTTCTGTTTAATTTATTTCTTTTACGCGTTATTTCTTTCTGAACATGATGAATAAAGATTAATGTCTTGCATTTAAATCATATATCCACTAAATAAAAACTGGTTTATAGTAACATAATTGAGCATACAGCATAGCATGACAGAAAACGTAGTATGTCAAAAACATAGACAGTGTTCAGAAGGAAAAATGTACACACTGTATCACAATGTAGCAGCAAAAAAAAGTAAAGTAGTCACGATGTTGAGATATCATAAGGCAAAATGTCAAAGTCAACTGGTGTTTGTTATATCTTAAATATTTCATAGTGCATACAAACAAAACAGGAAAACAATCATACATACATGAAAAATGGAAAATATGCACGGTCTGATATGTAACGACAAGAAGAGCGACCTGCTAACCTTACCTTGCCGGGCACTTGCCAAGAAAAAATACGACACTCATCAGTAAGTGTTCATGTGAATATAATTGCATAAGTGGTGATAAAAAATTAGGAAATGGCATTATAGTGTGATAAATCGTAAAGTATGTTCATTCAATAAGAGGTTTGATGTTGGAGACGTGGTGGTTCCCTTAGGTTTTTCTGGTTCTCAAAGTTTCGACGTGTACTACATTGGGGTGAGGAATGCTGCGAATCCCATATGGACCTGCGTATAGAAGCTCAAATTTACTGCATCTACTCTTTCCTCTGTTGGATAAATAGTGTGTACGTACTAATGTCTTCTGTCCAATGAGAAAGTCACGGCGTGTACAAACCTGTTTTTGCTGTCTTCTCCGGCGCTCTGCGGCACGTTTGATGTTGTTCAGCGCAATGACAATTAATTCATGGTGTCGTAGTCGACGAGATGTAGGAAAGGTTACTAATTCTTTAATTTTGTTAGGTGGTTCAACATTTTTCAGTATAAGAGACGGAGATAGCATAGTAGATTCATTTGGTATGGAATTAATTACATCCTGGAATGAGAGTATGTATGTGTCCCAGTCAATATGTTTTTTATGGCAGTATATTCTACACAGTTTACCGATTTCTTTCATTAATCGTTCACAAGCGTTCGAAGAAGCATGGTACCTGGATATATAGATCGGAGAAATGTTTCTGGCTCGTAACATACGTGTCCATATAACACATGCCCTACATAAAATAGAAAATGTTTTACAAATGCTTTCGAAACAGTTTTAGCAGTAGCTTTGCGTAACGGAGTGAAGGTAGCAAATTTTGAAGTGGGTTCAACAGCGACAGAGATGTAGCAAAAACCTCTATTAGTTCTGGGAATCGGACCAAAAATGGCTACAGCGGCCATATGTCTCAATTTAACAGGTACAATGGGATGTAATGGAGGAACATGTGAAGTCGTGTCTGATTTAGCTTTCTGGCAGATTTTACATGACGCTAAAACTCGTCGTATACGTTTCTCCATGTTGGTAAAATAACAGTTCTGTCTCAGTATAAGAAAACATTTTCTGGCTCCGTAATGTGCGTAACTTAAATGAGTATACCAGATTAATTTGTTAACAAGTTCGTCAGGAATGCATAATAACCAATTGTTGCTGTCAGGATGACAGCGGCGAAACAGAATGTCATTGCGTACAGTGTAATGCTTTCTAATGGTAACATTATTCCTATCTTGCCAAAGGTGTTTAATTTCTTTCCATACGTTGTCTTTACTCTGCTCTTGTGCTATGTCTTGTAATGACGACGAAATGAAATTTTCAAATGCAACTTGTTGAATGTACATGACGCTGAAATTTGCTTTGCAGAAGTTGGTTGCGATGTCTTGCTGATTGTTGTTAAGAGAACGGGATAGTGCGTCTGCTACAATATTTTGTGTACCGGGAATGTGAACAATTGTAAAATTAAATTCCTGCAAATAAAATTTCCATCTACTTAATCTGTCGTGTGTAAATTTAACCGAAAGTAAAAATTGTATCGCTCTATGATCTGTGTAAACGGTAGTGTGTCTTCCATAAAGAAAATGCCTAAATCTGGTAAAAGCCCATACAACACATAATGTTTCAAGTTCTGTAACAGAATAATTGCGTTCAGCAGGTGACAGAATGCGACTTGCAAAAGCGATGTTTTTCATTACTGTACAACCATCTTCTTCAATTTCCTGAAAAATATGTACGCCTAAAGCGGTGTTAGAACTATCGGTGGGAATGGAAAAATTTCTGGTAAGATCTGAATGTGATAAAAGTGGTGCATTCAACAAGGCTTCTTTCAGGTTCACAAATTCAGAATGTGCTTGCCTATCCCAGGACCACATAGTGTTTTTACCTGTCAATTGACATAATCTAGGGGTGTCTAAAGCAGAGTAATGAATAAATTTACGAAAAAAGTTAATTAAACCCAAAAAATTGCGTAGTTGTTTCTTCGTCGTAGGAACAGTAATGTCACGTAAAGCTTGAAGTTTTTCCGGGTCAGGCGTAATGCCCTCTGCTGAAATTACATGTCCGAGAAATTTTATAGAAGTTTTACCAAAGTGCGATTTACTGAGATTAACTGTGAGTCCTTGTGTACGAAAAATTTGCAACAGTCGTTCAAGAATCAGATTGTGTTCAGACCAGTTAGCTTCTGCAATAAGAATGTCGTCTACGTACGTTGTGATTCTGTCTTTAAGTTCTGTCGGAAGTATTGTATTCAAACCGCGAATAAATGCTGCTGAAGAAATTGTTAAACCGAACGGTAATTTACAAAATTGATAACAGTCACCAAAACAGAGAAAAGCTGTGTACTTTCTGCAGTTCGGATGGAGCTGAATTTGCGAAAATCCCGATTTCAAATCTAATGTGGAATAAATAGCAGTACCATGAAATTTCTGTAGAAGTTCTTCTAGTGTCTGCGGGCGATCTGTTTCATTAATAATAATGTCATTGATGTGACGCGAATCAAGTACGAGGCGAAGTGAACCATCTTTTTTCTTAACAATATGGAGCGGGTTTATGTACGGACTAACTGCCGGTTCAATAATTCCTTGGTCAAGCATAGCTTGCAATTCTTTCTTAACTTGTTCTCTATGAATATATGGAATGGGATAATGCTTGGCTTTAAATGTGTCGTGCTGTTTAACTTGAAATTCATACATAAAACCGGACATAGTACCAGGAACGTTGTCAAAAACTGGAGCTTGCTGTAAAAGAATTTTGCGTAGTTGCGTGCGTTCGTCGTCTGTATTTGCACTGCTCTGTTTAACTTTATCAGAAATCGTCTGTATAACGTCATAGTCGGCTTCGTCTGGAGTATTTTAGTTGTGTACGTACGTATCTGTGAACAATGTGGAATTACAGTCTATGTTACGTGATTAATTGTTTGTTTTTCCGCAGATAAAGAGTGCTGAAATTCTAAAGCCAGTTGTACATTTTCATCCTTTAACATTAAATAGGAATTTTGAAAATCAATAAATGCGTCGTGTTGTACCAGAAAATTCGTACCTAAAATAACGTCTGTTATCAATAAGGGAACAATCCAAAAATTTGAGTGAAATGTGTGACCTGCAATACAAACTGATAAATGTGTCTGTAATTTTACATCTACTCCTTTACTAGATACTGCTCCTTTTACTTTCGTTTTGCCTAATGGTAACGTAGGATAGGTATTCTCTTTGTTACACTCGTTGAAAGTTTCTTCATTTATAACTGACATAGGTGATCCAGAATCGATTACTGCTGAAAATTTCGATGATCCACTTTTAACTTCGATGACAAGGTGTGAGATGGTTTTTTGAACAACTGGTCTTTCCTGCAAAAGTGTGTCTCGGATGTCGTTAAAAGTAATAACATTTTCGTGAACAAGATTCTGTGTATCTGTTAACAGTTTTTGCTTACGTTGCTGGAAGATGCAACCTCTACTGTATCTAGTCAAATTCTATCTGACGTGTTATTATTTTCAGGAGGATGCTGTGGCATTTCCACTATTTGTACTGTTCTATTATTTCTTCCTGACGTATTACGTTCTGGATGATACCTACTGTCTGGTTCATTCATGATAATATCTTGTTGCCGATGTTCTTGCTGCTGATAAGATCGACTGTTATTAAATGTACGCTGAAAATTGTGCTCATTATTTTTACGTCTGTCATGATAGTCATTTCTATACGGTGCAGTGCGATAGAAATTGAAGTAGTGTGTTTTCTGTACGTACTGATTCCCTTGTTGCTGTGCGTTACTATTTGTTGGGGGCGACGCTATACGCGTACGCGGCGAAACATTGAAGCTTGGTTGACCTTGTACATTACATTGTTGGTTAGGTATGCCTACCGGCTGGTTTTGTTGCTGTTGTGGGGAAAAAAGTCTATTGTTACCAAAATGTGGTTCTTGTTGCCGATAATTTTGACGATTGCTGAAAATGCTATACATACTGATGATTACAATTTTATCTGTTATTAAAATTACGGCGATAGTTGTCATTTCGGGAGCGTCTAAAGAGAACTGTCACTTTCGGTAAAACTTGTCTTATCAGGTTTTCTTTACTCATTCTTAATCCTAGATAGAGCGATAGTTAAAGAGCTGTTTTGATAGATATAAAGGATAGTAGAAGAGAAGGCAGCATTGCAGAAAACTAAAGATGAAACAGCACTACTACGGCTCGGGGCCCTGTGCACGCTACGGCACATATTCATCGAAGCGTAATGAATCCCCTGAGGTCAATTACGCGCTGCAAATAAATTTTAGCTTTTGCATTACAGGCAATGGCGGTGAAAATTCATAAGCAAATTGTTGTATCCAGTCCAATTCTGGTTTGTGCATTACAGGCCAAGCTTGTGAAAGTACAAAAATAAATTGTCGTATACTGTTCAAAGCGTGTACCTGTGCTCTGTCATATTCAAATACCTTAGATTTCTTTACACATACAAATTACTTATAATCAACGTTATCGTCACTGAATGTGTGATCAGGTTCACGATTGCATAAGAATCTGTTTGTCTGTGTCTTTTCGGATTTTAAGTCGCGTAGTCTCTGTAAATTACCTGAGTTACGCTGGCTGTGTGAGTGTGACAAATGTTCGGAATGTGGCGTATGCTGTAACGTGTTAGTGACTGAAATATTTTTCATTTCTGTCACTTTAAAACGTTTGTCAATTTGTCTGATCTGTTGTTCAAATTTCTTATCGACTTCCATATCCAGAGTGCGTGAAAGTTCTGGTGACTTTAAATTAAACTCGTCGCGTATCTGTGTTGCGTTTTCTGAACATTGTTCAGTGACTGCATTAATTTCATCTCTAAGTGATTCTGTTGTGGCTGCATGTGTATTACTTAATTCTTGTGCAACAGATCTAGTTTCTTCACTACTGTTACTAGCACAAGCCTCAATTTCGTCACGTAACTGTTCTTTAGTATCATGACGTTGCACGGTAACGGCTGTAATCTGTTCACTAAGTTGTTTGTTCTGTTCATTAAGGTTGTCGTGTTTTTCGTTCGGCTGTTTAAAACTTTCATTAAATTGTTTGCACGATTCATTAAGTTGTTTGAAATAGTTGTCGAAACTGTCATTAAGTTGTTTGAAATATTCACCAAATTGTTGTTTGAGAATCTCGTTTTGTTCCTTCTTAAACTGTAGCAATACTGCCATAATTTGATCCAAGCCACAAGTAGCTGCTGCATTCTCTGTGCTGTGTGATGGTATATATGCATTTGTCACGTTTTCTGTAACCATTTGGTCATTCTGTAATTTTTGAAAAGGTTTGCCAATCGGATGTGCACTGTTGGTCACTACACCAGAATTAAATAAATCTGTCGTACTCTGATTACACTGTTCATTTTCATTAGAAAAATTTGTCTGTTCATTACGTAAATTTTGCAAACCGGGTGTGTCAAGCTGGGCAGCGTTCATTGTAACAGAACGTGCCGCGTCATCCATTGTCGTTAAATTAACAGACGACACAATTGAATTTATTTGCTCATCACTAGGATAAAAGTCAATATTAGTGGTCGGTACGTACTGATTGTCTGTAAATGTAGGATTGTCATTATTACACTGCATGTCGCAAGTACTATCGTTCAAATTATTCGAATCGGCTATTTCACTCATTACACATCGCGATGTACTGTTAACAGTTTTTCGCGGCATTTTTCACAAATCACAATTATTCACAAATGAAACAAAGACAAAGCAAAAATGCAACAAACACAAATACAACAAAAGCACCAAATTGCCGATGATCTGTGAAAGAAAGAATGACAAATTAGTAAATGCGTTGCGCCAGATGCAAACTACATTTAAGTAAATAAGAGCAGATATGACTACTTATCAGAAGGTTCACAAAGAAATACGATCCTAGCCGGATGTCGCCAAGTGTAACCCCCCACAAAAAATGAAAATGAAAAATGAGCCAAGTGTAACCTCGCCAAAGAATTGTTTATATTTAAAAATATGAACCATGCATAAACTCCCCACAAAATAATAATTAAATGAATTTTTTAATATTGTAACCTCTGAACAAAATTGGCTCCCATTTATAGTCTGTGTGCAGAAATGCATTCACATTTAATGTTCCCACAAAATTCTTTTCTCATTTGATGTCAAGTTTGAAATAGAAAAATTCCTTAACACCAAAATAATAAAAAAAGTTTAGTAACCTGATAAATTTTATGAGGACAGCAGCGCTGCCCTTCGGCCCTGTATTCTGAATAAAAAAAAGCAAAAATTCTTACCTCAATAAAAACTGCAATTATATCTGCTCTTAATTAGACATTTTTCGACACAGCTTCGTGCAATGCTGGCGGATATTTTTTTTTTTTTTGATTCTTGGAAGGAATGATAATGCATTGGAAATATTCTTTAAATTGAAATGAATGCTTTTCTTTAAAATAGTTACTTTATATTATAAAAATTATTATTGGGGCATTTTTTTGAACAAATTAAATTACAATTAACATACATTATTAAATATGCGCAAGGCTGCTTCTTTACCTTCTACAACAATACTCATCCTCCAGAGTCCTGACCAGAGTCGCAAGCAGAGCACACAGCCGACACATGCCGACTCCCGCCGACTACACCAGACTACTACCGTCGACTCGCGCAGACAAGCGCAGACTAGTGACAAGCAACAACTAACGACAAACCGCTCTCTGGTCAGAGACTCTGTCATGCCTCGCCAATCGCCGGCAAAGCATACATCTTACAACCTTCCATTGTCTCCAGGCCTCTTCCACGTATACGGCTTCGCTTAATGATTCTTAAACCAAGTGTTAGCTGTGATTAAGTTGTGCTCTGTGCAAAATTCTACCGGGTGGCTTCCTCTGTCATTCCTTACCCCCCAGTTCATATTCACCTACTACTTTTCCTGCTCTTCCTTCTCCTACTATCGAATTACAGTCCCCCATGATTATTAAACTTTCGTCTCGTGTAACTATCTGAATAATTTCCTTTAAGTCAGCATATACTTCCTCAATCTCCTCCTCATCTGCGGAGCTAGCTGGCATATAAATTGTGATGGGTGTGAGCTTCGTATCTATCTCGGCTACAATAATGCGTTCACTATGCTGTTCATAGTTGCTTATCCGCGTTCCTATTTTTTTACTCATTACTGCATTACCCCTATTTTATTTTGTATTTATAACCCCGTATTCAACTGATCATAAGTCCTTTTCGTCCTGCCACCGAACTTCACTAATTACCACTATACCTAACTTTAATCTACCCACTTCCCTTCTTAAATTTTCTAAGCTTCTTGCCCGATTAAAGGATCGGACATTCCACGCTCCGATCCGTAGAACGCCAGTTTTGTTTATTCTGATAACGACGTCCGCCTGAGTAGTCCCCGCCTGGAGACCTGAATGTGGGGCTGTTCTACCTCCGAAATATTTTACCCAATAGGATACCATCATTATTTAACCGTACAGTAGAGCTGCATCCCTCGGGAAAAATTACGGCTGCAGTTACCCCTTGCTATCAGCCGTTCGCAGTACCAGCACAGGAAGGCCATTTCGGTTGATGGCCAGATCAGCCAAGCATTCAGACTGTTGCCCTGCAATTGCTGAAAGGGCTGCTGCCCCTCTTCAGGAACCACACATTTGTCTGGCCTCTAAACATATACCTCTCCGGCATGGTTCCACCTGCGGTACAGCTATCCGTATCTCTAAGGCACACAAGCCTTCCCACCAACGGCAAGGTCCAATGTTAAAGGGTTCTTGCTACAGACGTTAATTAATAAAAACAATTACAACGTAAATTGTGGGATACCGCCCTGTACCTTCAAAAGTCTTGGCTGGTAGCTACGTAGTGAGCTATCAGTAATCACGTAACAGTGGGAGAGATCTGAGAGAGGAAAACTGTAACTTTTTGCAGTTGCAACGTGGGAAGTCCCTTGGCAAGTGGTGTACCAGACTTAGTGCATGGTTTTGGGCACACTGTATGAGCTCAGTATGCGAGTCTACTGCATTCCCTCACTCCACTGTGGTGTACTGCAGGTTCTGTCGGAGCGGTGAGTAGTTCAGGATGAAGACGAGGTGTGACGGCATTGTTACTGTTGGGTACAGCAGTGGGTGAAAGCGTCTGAGGCGATCTAGTGCCTTTCGCCGCAGTTCTTATGTGTGCTGGCTCCCCGTTAGAGATCTACCTCTTTATTTGAATCAGAAGGCAAAATTAAATTTTATTTCGAATCATGGAAGCATTATTGTCAAAACGGTGAAAGAAGCATCGACTGGGAAAATAGTAAATTATGTATTTGTTAAACTTATTAACTGGTGTTGCACAAATGGACTAGTTTTAAACTTTGAAAAAGGAAAGGCATAACAGGTACAACTTTGTGTTGTAAAATGCACCCCACGTACTGTACCTGTAGTGTACCAACAAAAAATAATAAAGAAAATAAGGTTGTGACCAGGAACTTAATACAAGAAAACAATAGCCACAAATGATTAATTTAATTCTAACAATATTGACAAAATTCTTATGAAGAAACTGAAGAAGCGAGCGAGATCACTACCGTTCGCAGTGAACAACACAGACATACAGAAAAGAAAATGATACAGTTTACCTTTTATGGGAAAAATTTTAAATAGGATAAGCAACGTTTTAACAAGAAAGCCTTTTCTGTGCCCCACAGAGAGTAGATAGATGTCTCTTTCGTACAAAAGATAAACAACCAGACAATTAAAAGTGGGGTTTATAAGATCATCTGCCGAGAGTATGTGTTGGTATATTGATCAGTCTGGAAGGTCAGTCAACACTGGGCTCAAAGAACACTATAGAAGCTGAAGATTAAAGCAGCCAGATTCCTCATTTGCCGAACGTTACGTTAATGAAAACCAGAAATACGTCATAGATATAGACGTTCTACACATAAGAAGGAGAGAGCACACTGAAACCTCTAGATAGAAGAAAAACCTTAATGTCTTCATTCACATAGCAAAATTCAACTTCTGTGCATAGTTCTACTCCAATGTATCTTTAGTTATAATTATAGCAAAAGCTGTCCTACTGAATTTTGTCAAAATTGTCAACGGAGATAGCTTTTACAGCTTAAGCCCAGAATCGATAGTTCAGGATGTTGACATGTTTTGTCTTTCCTTGGTTCTTATCTCTGAGATCAGTTACAGTATATATTAAAAATGGACTTGTAACCCGAAACCTAGGTCTTACAGCAATAACAAAGTTTGTGAAATAAAGATAAACAAGTGTTTCGTTTAGTTAACACACTATACAATATTTCACCAAGAACCCATAGTTGAATCAATTAAAATAATAAGCAGATTCGAAAGTACTTTGGGGTGCACATTGTTGGAAACTTAAAAGGAAAAAAAAGGGTAGCAGATCTACTAAACCGTTTATGTCCAATTATTTTTCTTATAAAAGTTTTGCCAACTTTGGGTACGTAGAAATCAGTCTTCTTCCTTCTTCTTGTTCTTGTTCTTGTTCTTCTTCTTCGCCGGCCGAAGTGGCCGTGCGGTTAAAGGCGCTGCAGTCTGGAACCGCAAGACCGCTACGGTCGCAGATTCGAATCCTGCCTCGGGCATGGATGTTTGTGATGTCCGTAGGTTTGTTAGGTTTAACTAGTTCTAAGTTCTAGGGGACTAATGACCTCAGAAGTTGAGTCCCATAGTGCTCAGAGCCAATCTTCTTCTTCTTTTCCTTAGTATTTGTCCCGTCTACTGTTGGGCCTGCTTTCTCAGGACTTGGAAAATTTTATTTTACTATTTAACTCTGTAGCTATCGTAGCCGTTGAGGACATACAAATCAGTAAGGAAATCTACCTTGCATATATTCGTTCACTGATGTAATACGTAGTATTCTGGGATAATTGCTCACTTATGCCAATGGTATTGATTGCACAAAAGAAAGTAATAAGAAATAAATATGGAGTTCAACACGTACATTTTGCAGGCATCTGCTAGACAAGTGGGAAACGTTAACCACAGCCTCACGATATATATATTCGCTCGCGACATTCGTTGTCAATAATCCATTGCAGTATGTGACTAATGGACATATACACAACATCGTCCTTCGACTATAGATATTGTTGATGCATGAAGACCGACATGCTGATCATTTGTTATAAACAACATTGTCTTTGCTAAAAATTAATTTTTGTGCTTTTGTATCATATGAAGTCCCATCTGTTGGTCATGTTGTGCACTTTTTTGGTTTGAATAAAACATCATGTCATTTCAAGTACTTGCGTCAATTTTCACCTCTTTGTCTACATTATTCAGCGAAGTACTGTATTTTCAGATGTTAACGGAGTGTTTGTTGCACCTTTCCCACAATGAACTTCGTTAATTCACATTCAAAACTATTTTCAAATATGTCAATAATACAAAAATAATTGCTATTATTTTTTCTCGTGAATAAACCTCACTTTCTCTTTCTTAGACCAGAGCTTAAAATCTATTCAGCGAATTCAACGAAACAAGTTCACCAAACTGTTTAAAAGGTTTCTCGTGGCAGTCGATAGTAATTAAAGGCATATTTATTATTTACTACAAGAGCTACGTCCCTACATTAACGAACCAAGTTTCAGATGAAATGCCCAGATACTCTGAGATTGCAGGTCATTCAAAAAAAGTACATAGCTCTTAATTCAACACTACCTATCCTGCCTCACGTATTCTACATGATGCTAAGCACTATTTTCACTAAATGTAGACGAATAGAAAATCGCAGCTTACGACTAACCGGTAAGAAAACGAAAAGAAAAAGATAAATTATGCAATTATCATGTACCAACTTACTCTATCATAGCTCTAAAAAAAAAGACGAAAGTCTAAATATGATGTGTGTTATTATATCCTACACAAATTACTTAACGTCCTCTTGCAATAACCTTTACCAACCAGTATGACGAGTTACAATGTTAACAGCATTTGCTTTCCATTTCGAGCATCAGTTTTAACTTCAACGGCCGTTCCCTGTCCAGTTAAATAGTCCAATAGTTGGCGTCACTAGATGGGTTTACGTAATACGTACTTCCTGCTATTCGCTTCTGGTTTCAGAAAGACTTCTGTTGCTGTTATTATGTAGCAATATTACTACGGATGAGATTAATTCTGGGATCTTAACTTACCATACTCTGCAGTTTGTCCTCAGGAAAAATCGTTTGCAACGCCGTCTCTTTGTAACGTTACGCTGACAAACTCTCACAGACGTATGTCTGTTGCCTAGCAGCTGACGTCGGCAGTCTCGACAAAGGACATCGCTCATATCTTTATCTACGGCCTGAACACTAGGATGTAGTCTACTGAATTACGTCAGATATGCTACTGGCAGAACCACACATATAAAAAAATATCTTGTCCATTATATTTCAAGTATGAAACAGTTTTGCACCACTTTAAATTATTGTACATATTATGTTAATACGCCCTTAAATCACAAATTTAAGCCAAATTTTAGGCTCTCGTACTTATGGACGAGTTCTAGTCAGCGCAGCTTACGGCAAGGCCACGGCCCAGGTCGTCTTCGCCATTCATTTAGAAAATATCAGTAGTCTCTTGAAGTGTTATCTCTCAAATTGTTTGTAGATCGCTGACAGGCCAGTGAACCCAGACCTCATATGGCTGGCTGAGGATCGTGTGCCACGATTCCGGACTATACAGGACGCGAGTGACGGGATCGATTTCATTACAGGAGGAGAAGGAAAGAAAGAAGATTGGGATTCAACGTCCTCGACAAGATCGATACAGAAAGAGCAAATGCTCGGACTGGGGGAAAAAACGAAGTGGGTCGTTGGTCAAATGCTTTCCAACGGGACCATTTGTCTTAAAAGACCGAGGGAAAATATGGAAACCTCAGATCTAGATAATGGGAATGGGATTCGAACCGCCGTCATTCAGTATGGGACTCACGTGTGCTAACCACTGCGCCACCTCACTGGCCTCTCGATAAGAGATAAAATGCCATCTTCGCTGCCTCCATTCAACAAAGGCTCAGGAACTGAGTGGTTGCAAAAATAGCTCCCTCCGAAACGTAGCACAATATACGAGTATTACACCGCCAGATAGTGTCCGTAACAGAGATGGGCAAAGATCTGCTGCCAGCGATCTAAAAACAGTTTGAGAGGTGACACATCAAGAAACTACTAATATTTTATAAGTGAACACCTGACGGGGCTGACTTACAAAAGCTAAAAAATCCAGCACACACACCAACAGTTTGTAACCCCTGTAAGATACACTCTCCATCCTATTAAGAGCATATCGGTACGCTTATTTTATTTTATATCATAACCATAAACGCAATGTTTCTGACATGTCACCATGATTACATAAATGTGTACAGAGTGTTAAGCTGTATAAACTTGACAGAAACGTAATTGTCCAGTCATATTAATGTGACCGCCTACCAAAAGCCTGAAAACCACATTTTGAAGCGCAGACCGCTGCGAGACGAGCAGAAAGAGAGTCAGTGATGTTTCGGAAGGTACCGAGAAGGCTATGGAGCCATGCCAACTCCAGACCTAGGTTTCTCCATTGCTCGAACAGCCCGACAGAGGTGGTCTCACAGATTCTGGATTGGGTTCTAATCCGGGGAGTTTGGTTGCTAGGGGAGTACGGTAAACTCATCCTGATTCATTTATAACTACGCACATACAAAGCAAGTTGTGCGGCACGTTGCATTGTCCTGCTAGTAAATGCCACTGCGCCGAGGAAAAACAAACTACATGTAGGGGTGGACATGGTCCCCAAGTATAGATGCATACTTGCGTTGATCCATCGTGCCTTCCAGCATCACGAGGTTACCCAGGGAATGCCACTAGAACATTCCCCAGACCACAACGATCCCTTTTTCACTTTCAGATATTTCACTCCGTACACTCTAACCGCCATCTGTCCAATAGAGCTTAAGCGTGATTCATTCGAAAACGCCACTTGCCGCCACTCACCGGATGTCCAGTTGTTGTACTGGCGTAGAGATTCCAGTTCGTCGCTGACGAACAGCAGTCAGCATGGGTGCATGAATCTGGCGCCTGCTGCAGAGGCCCATAAGCAGCAACGTTCGCTGAACGCTCATTGTTGGTTCATTGTGGCGGTCAGTTGCTCAACAGTTGCATGTCTTTCCGCTCCTACACATCTCTGCAGCCATTGTTCACCCTTGTCATCTATGGCCCGTGTGTACGATAGTGGCCACAGCACCGGTTTTGGATAGCGCCGTATTGCCATGCACGCTATACTTTAACCTCTGCGACAAGCGAACGGTTTACAAACTTCGCCGTTTCGGAAATGCTTCCACGATTTGCCCGAAAGCCAATGAACATGACCTTCTGTACGCCAGATAAATCGCTCCGTTTCCCAGTATGAGGATAACGATTACACTGTTTACCGCCTCTCCCCCAACTCCCCCCCCCCATCCTCCCCTCCCCCCCGATACGCTTTATGTACCCTTCACTGCAAGTGTTAGCACCTCTCGTCTGTAAGTGTCTATTGCATGTTGTAGCAGCACCACCATTTAGGATAGGGAAAGTTAGTTTTGTGCGAATAAGTTACGCTGGCCAGCGGTTGCGAAGTGGAGTGGAGGCCACAGGGCCGTCGAAACGCGGAAAAGAGTAAATGCAGCGGTTCGCATGGCACAAGCTGAAGGCAGAAGTGGCCCACTGGCGCAACTGGGGTGTGGTGCATACGTGACGTGAAGTGACGCATTAGCAAAACAGAGGCGCGCAGCCGAGTATAAATAGGTGTTGTTTTCTAACGAGAGGATTGAAGTGTGACAGCTCTCCTGGACGGCGGCGCGTATCACACTGCCGAGCTACAAGCAGCAACAGATGGGGCAACAGCGTCCCAGTCCACGGTGGGTCGTTGGTTCGACCCTCTGAGGCCGACACGGGGTCTGCAGCCAGCCAGGGCTGGACACTCTTCGGCTCGCTACCGCGGACAGTCGTCTCGGCTCCCGACACACACCGGAGACTTTCGTGGCGAGGGGCTGCACATTCCGACGCCGGATCGCGGGCGGTCGTTGCCGCCGCGTTCCCAGCTTCGCCAGCCGAGGAAGAAGCAGCAGCGGGGCCGGCCTACGGCTCCTGGCGGAGCAGCAAAGAGTCAACAGGGAGCTAGCGCAGCCTTCCTGACGTAATCGGAACTGTACAGCTGGCGAACAAGGCCGGCACGACACAGCGTTGCTTTGCACAGGTCGCTGGGGCAGTGGCCTCAGCATTGTGGGACCTGTGACGCGGACCGAGGTCAACGAAGCACTGTAGAGGAAATGAATAAATCATTTGAAAAGCTCGGCCGACTTTTAATACGGCACCTCCTGGCACCCATCCACTACAATGTTGACGTTGAAGATAGGTGGTGGTAACACTAACGTGACTGGAACGTGTATTCCGTGTATTTACGCTTGCATTTCTATTCATCTACGCAACCAAAGATCTCCATAGTGCTTTAAGACTTGCTACGAAATAGTGTTTTTGTTTTGTTGTATGTCCTTCGCACTTTAAAATAGTGTTATTGTTTTTGTTATACGTTCTTTGTACATACTTAGTTTCTAATACCATCTTCGTTTCCTCAATGTTTGCAAAGTGTGATAGTTTATGGGATGAACCACAACTGGGGAAAGAACCGGTGACCATTGGATGTATTTTATTTTAATTAGTTTATCTTCACATTTTCTTTTTCATTCATCCTCTAGTCTAAGCCCTCATCAAAACTATGAACCATGTTCTGAAATAATGTTTTGTTTTTCTCTACTAGTCAGAGCCACAGGTTAGTCCAAAGTCGTAAACAACACACACACAAACCATATTAATCCACATAAATCCATCTAATGATGGAGGTTTAAAACTTCGAATCGCATTGGTGGTAACAGTAAACTTGTGTCATTTGCGGCTGCGGCACGTTCAAGCGGAAACACATCATCTATGAGCATCAATTCTGGTTTCGGGAAGGGAACTCCTCGACTCATCGACTTCTACAGCTGGCATAGGAGGTGATGGACGCAAATGAGCGCCGAGATGTCTTCAAGGATGTCATCCTGCATGTCTCCATTGGTACTGATGAAGTTTGGCGAGACAGCCTTTGCTTCCAAATTTTTATGCAGATATCTTCTATGATAGAACATTCCACGTACACGCCCCTAATGCGATTTCTCCAGACCGCAATGTCAGTGCTAGAGTACCGCAGGGGTTAATGCTGGGGTATTATTTTCCACTCTTTCCAACTCTGCCAGTAAACGACCACAACAACTCGCACTGTATGTATGCAGACAGCATGGCCATCTTTCCACAGGGAGCGAACTCACCGACACTACAGCCGATGCCTCCAAGAAGCCGCTGATCTCATAACAATGTGAGACCTGAAGGAGCGCTAGGCGTTCAACACAGTTGAATTCATGTTTAGTATGTAGCAGCAGTTATAAATAACCCTACACATCACTATCCGGCGGAGGATAATAGAATCCCTCTAAGTAGGTCAGGAGTACTCTCAATTTTGAACTTTATCTTGTATGTAGACATAGATGTTGTGGTTCCTTTCAAAAGGACACAGCAGGTTCCTGCCCCAGCCCTCGTCAGCCCAAGATTGTGCTCCACCTCCTATGATCTCATCACCGATGAGACATTAAATCCAAATCTTCCTTCCTTTTGTAGCACTACAATTACATCTACTTAGGTATTTACAACCATACTTCGCAAACCGCTGTGATATGCATGACTTTGTTCTCATTCTAGATTGTATTAGGGTTTCATTCTGTACCATCTACGTATGGAGCACGGGAGGGATGACCGCTAGAATGCCCCTTTGCGTTATTGAATTGGAGAAATTTTGTGTTCATGATTCCTATGCGAACAATACGAAAGAGGCTGCAGCATATCCCTAGATTTCACATTTAATACCTGTTCTTAAAGCTTTTTAAGTTGGCTCTTACGCGAACGGTTGGTGTCGATCTTCAACCGCCTGGCAGTTCAGTTTTTCCGCACTTCGGTGACAGTCTTCTGGGTTCCAAACAAACCTCTTACATCAATGATGGTTAAAATGTCTGTGTTTATACAGTGTCTGCATCTTCATAATACAATATCCTTCCGATACGCACGCACTTCTCAAGCAACAGACATTGTGACTGCCGATTACAGCTGTAGTAGCCCGCAACTCGTGCTCGTGCGGTAGCGTTCTCGCTTTCCACGCCCGGGTTCCCGGGTTCGATTCCCGGCGGGGTCAGGGATTTTCTCTGCCTCGTGATGGCTGGGTGTTGTGTGATGTCCTTAGGTTAGTTAGGTTTCAGTTGTTCTAAGTTCTAGGGGACTGATGACCATAGATGTTAAGTCCCATAGTGCTCAGAACCATTTTTACAGCTGTAGTAAACACCAAGAAACAGATTCATATATTGCAAGTATACATTGACGTCAGCTGTTTGCGACACAAGACAATTTGCGCCCGACCGGGGCTCCAACCCGGATTTCCCACTTATCGAGAGCGGTCGCTTTAACCACTTCGGCTACCCTAGCAGGCCTCCAGGAACGATTCAAACTTCCATACGTCACGTAGCCACAACCACTATGCTAGCACAATTCGTGAGTTCCGCACAGTTAGTCAAATATTACGCCGTCACTTTAGCCCGTCGAGGCATGGATACGTCATTGAGGGTTACAATACCTGTGTTCACACATTGCTTATATCTTCACAGTAGACTGTCCTTCAGACAAATTTTCATGTGTCGCAAACAGATGAAGTCAGTGTACACACACAATATGCGAATCCACACGGTCCCGTCACATTAATGTGACAACCTCATATATTTGACGTCAACACGCAATAACCCCTCATAGACGGTAAGTGGCAGCACTAGCAGTGGAAGACGTTTAAAGCGTGTCTGGGGAAGAGGGGGGGTGGGGGCGCGGAAAACAGCGCAGTCATCGTAATGCGGAAAAGGAACGACTTGTACGACGTCCAGAAGGGCATGATCGTTATCTTTCTGGCCAAGGTTGGAAGCATTTACGAAACGGCTAAGTTTATAACCAGTTCGCGTGCCGTCGTGTTTTAAGTATATCATGCATAGTAAAATGGTGCTATCCAAAACCGGCTCCGAGGTAAGTGTGTAACACGGGCCATAGGTGAGCTGAGCTACTGACCGCCCAGATGAACCAGGGGGCTACCAACTGTGTGTCCTCAACGACCGTTCAGCGAAAGTTGCATCGTATGGGCCTTTGCAGTAGGTTCGTGCACCCATGCTGACTGCTGTTCGTCAGTGACGAAGCCTGGAATTTGCACGCCAGCACCATACCTGGGCGTCCACTGAGTGGCGACAAGTGGCACCACTTTTGTGCTCCATCGGGCAGATGGCCGTTAGCTTGTAGGGCTTGCAGCATCTGAAAGCAAACACCCTGGACCAGCGTTGTGGTGTGAGGAATGTTTCCGTGGCATTCCCTGAGTGAGCTCGTCATTCTGGAAGACGCAGTGGATCAATATAATTATATATCTATCCTTGGGGACCATGTCCACCCATACATGGCTGTCTGTTTTTCCTCGGCATGATAGCGTCTACCATTAGGACAATAAAACCTGTCACACAGCTTGCAATGTACGTGCGTGAGTCTAAGAGCAATAGGATGAGTTTACGGTCCTCCACTAGACACTAAACTCCACGGTTTTAAACCCAATCGAGAATCTGTGGGACTACCCCGTGGATCCTCAACTTCAGCTGGACACGGCACTGGAGTTGACTCCACATCCCTGTCGGTACCTTCCAGAACGCCATTGACTTTCTTCCAGCACGTCGCGCTCTGAAGAAGGTTTTTATTCAGCCTTTGAAACAAGATCACACTAATATGACTGAGCAGTGTATTTCATAACATAAACCTATTACCATTTGTGCTGCTTTCTTTGCGTTCACTCGGTATCCCAAAAAATATGTGTGAAATCTTATGGGACTTAACTGCTAAGGTCATCAGTCCCTAAGCTTACACTCTACTTAATCTAAATTATCCTAAGGACAAACACACACACCCATGCCCGAGGGAGGACGCGAACCTCCGCCGGGACCAGCCGCACAGCCCATGACTGCAGCGTCTGAGACCGCTCGGCTAATCCCGCGCGGCTCGTTATCCCCAGTTTGTCCTTTTTTGTATCTGTTCCTCAGAATTGACCAACATCCTAAAATGGGTAGCACGAGAGTTTGGTAAGCAGTCTCCATTGTACATTGAATTTTCTCAGTACATTACCAATCAACTGAGTGTAACACCTACTAACGAGCCTCAGTATCTCAGTCCAGCTTCCAGTAATCTATTCCACATGGTTGGCGATGTGACTTCTCCTGTAACGTCTGCCCGAATATCAGCTGTTGTCATCCATCTGTCTGTCAGACTTAGTCGAACAATCCTACGATCTTCTTGTAGTGTAGTCTATATGTACATCTACGTCTGCACACATACTCCGCAAGTGTCTGTAGGATGCCCTGCTTTGGGTAACCTGTACCGCTACTAGTTACTTCCTTTGCTGTTGTACCCGCAAACAGAGCGAGGGGAAACGACTGTCTATATACCTCCATATCAGCCCTAATTTTGCTAATATCCTTTATCCTGAGGTGCCGCGCGGGATTAGCCGAGCGGTCTGAGGCGCTGCAGTCCTCCTCCCGGAGGAGGTTCGATTCATCCATCGGGCATGGGTGTGTGTGTTTGTCCTTAGGATAATTTAGGTTAAGTAGCATGTAAGCTTAGGGACTGATGACCTTAGCAGTTAAGTCACATAAGATTTCACACACATCTGAACATTTTTTTTTATCCTGAGGTCAAATGTACATTGACGACAGTAGAATTGTTCTACAGCCAGCTTGAGATGACGGTTCTCTGAATTTCCTCAGTCTCATTCTTCGAAAAGAACATCGCCTTCCCTCCACGGATTCCCATTCGAGTTCTCGAGGCATCACCGTAATACTTGCGTGTTGTTCGAACCTACCGTTAACAAACCTAACAGCCCGCCTTCAAATTGCTTCGTTGTCATTCTTTAAGCCGAGGTGGCGCGAGTCCGAAACACTCGAGCAGTCCTCAAGAAAGGGTCGTGCTAGAATTCCATATGCGATCTCCTTTACAGATGAACCATACTTTCCCAAAAATCTCTCAATAAATCGGAGTCGACCATTCACCTTCCCTACTAGAACTCTTACATGCTCGTTCCATTTCATATCGCTCTGTACCATTACGCCTTGATATTTAATCGACGCGACTCTGTCAAGCTGTACATTACTAATGAATGCTATATTCGAACATTACGGGCTTACGAAATTGAAGTGTCTGTGTTGTTCAGAAGTACGATGCAACGTTCTTTCGGACACACATGCATGTCCGAAGGAACAGGCGACTACAACCGTTATGAAATAGATGAAATTATTCACAGTCACGAATACGGACAACCATCAGCTGTATAATGGAATGACAACAATGAGAATTTGTGCCGGACCGGGGCTCGAACCCGGATTTGCCGCTTATTGCGAGCGGTCGGCTTACCATTAGGCTGTCTGAGCTCGGCTATCCGTCTCGGTTAGCGTAATGATGAGGCGAACGCTCGTGATAAGCGGGAAAGCTGTTTCACAGAGGAAGACCGCAATGCAGTTCCTTCTCTAAATCCTCGCACAAACGAAAAAATGGCTGACATCGAAATAAGTGTCCAAGAAATAGAAAAGCAATTGGAATCACTCAACAGAGGAAAGTCCACTGGACGTGACGGGATACCAATTCGATTCTACACAGAGTACGCGAAAGAACTTGCCCCCCTTCTAACAGCCGTGTACCGCAAGTCTCTAGAGGAACGGAAGGTTCCAAATGATTGGAAAAGAGCACAGGTAGTCCCAGTCTTCAAGAAGGGTCGTCGAGCAGATGCGCAAAACTATAGACCTATATCTATGACGTCGATCTGTTGTAGAATTTTAGAACACGTTTTTTGCTCGAGTATCATGTCGTTTTTGGAAACTCAGAATCTACTATGTAGGAATCAACATGGATTCCGGAAACAGCGATCGTGTGAAACCCAACTCGCTTTATTTGTTCATGAGACCCAGAAAATATTAGATACAGGCTCCCAGGTAGATACTATTTTTCTTGACTCCCGGAAGGCGTTCGATACAGTTCCGCACTGTCGCCTGATGAACAAATTAAAGAGCCTACGGAATATCAGACCAGCTGCGTGACTGGATTGAAGAGTTTTTAGCAAACAGAACACAGCATGTTGTTATCAATGGAGAGACGTCTACAGACGTTAAAGTAACCTATGGCGTGCCACAGGGGAGTGTTATGGGACCATTGCTTTTCACAATATATATAAATGACCTAGTAGAGAGTGTCGGAAGTTCCATGCGGCTTTTCGCGGATGATGCTGTAGTATACAGAGAAGTTGCAGCATTAGAAAATTGCAGCGAAATGCAGGGAGATCTGCAGCGGATAGACATTTGGTGCAGGGAGTGGCAACTGACCCTTAACATAGACAAATGTAATGTACTGCGAATACATAGAAAGAAGGATCCTTTATTGTATGATTATATGATAGCGGAACAAACACTGGTAGCAGTTACTTCTGTAAAATATCTGGGAGTATGCTTGCGGAACGATTTGAAGTGGAATGATCATATAAAACTAATTGTTGGTAAGGCGGGTACCAAGTTGAGATTCATTGGGAGAGTCCTTAGAAAATGTAGTGCATCAACAAAAGAGGTGGCGTACAAAACACTCGTTCGACCTATACTTGAGTATTGCTCATCAGTGTGGGATCCGTACCAGATCGGGTTGACGGAGGAGATAGAGAATATCCAAAGAAGAGCGGCGCGTTTCGTCACAGGGTTATTTGGTGACCGTGATAGCGTTACGGAGATGTTTAACAAACTCAAGTGGCAGACTCTGCAAGAGAGGCGCTCTCCATCGCGGTGTAGCTTGCTCGTCAGGTTTCGAGAGGGTGCGTTTCTGGATGAGGTATCGAATATATTGCTTCCCCCTACTTATACCTCCCGAGCAGATCACGAATGTAAAATTAGAGAGATTAGAGCGCGCACGGAGGCTTTCAGACAGTCGTTCTTCCCGCGAACCATACGCGACTGGAACAGGAAAGGGAGGTAAATGACAGTGGCACGTAAAGTGCCCTCCGCCACACACCGTTGGGTGGCTTGCGGAGTATAAATGTAGATGTAGATGTAGAAAACCGGGTTCGAGTCTCGGTCCGGCATAAATTTCCTTTGTCGTTATTCCTGTCTATAGCTGATTGTTGTCCATATTCACAACTGGGAGTACATTTCATGTATTACGGACTTACGTGTCCTATTTTATCTGCATTAATTTATATTTTTATACATTTAGAGCTACCTGCCATTCATCAACCGGATTAGAAATTTTGTCTAAGTTTTCTTGTATCCTCTTACAATCTCTCAACGACGACACCTTCCAGAACACCTCAGCATCATCACCAAACAGCCACAGATTGCTCACACCCCGTCTGCCAAATCATGTATGTATAGAGAAAATAAAATTTGTCCTATGACACTTTGCGTGGCGCTCCTGACGATAAACTTGTTTCTCATTAATACTTCAAAATGTTGAAATGTGTGTGAAATCTTATGGGACTTAACTGCTAAGGTCATCAGTCCCTAAGCTTACACACTACTTGACCTTAATTATCCTAAGGACAATCACACACACCCATGTCCGACGGAGGATCCGAACCTCCGCCGGACCCAGCCGCACAGTCCATCACTGCAGCGCCTGAGACCGCTCGGCTAATCCCACGGGGCTGATTAATACTCGCCATCGAAAACAACATACTGGGGCCTGTTACTTTAGAAGTCATCGAGCCAGTCACATATCTTGGGACTTTTTCTTAACCTCATACCTTCGTCAACAGTCTGCAGTGGGGCACCATGTCAGATGATTTTTCGGAAATCTAGGAATATGAAGGCTACCTGTTGCACATTATGTATAGTTCACGGTTAGCATACGAGGAAAGGGCAAGCTGAGTTTCGCACGAGCGGCGCTTTCTAAAACCGTGCTGATTCGTGGTTACAAGCTTTTCCGTCTCAAAAGGTTTTGTTGTATTCGAACTGAGAATGTGTTCATAAATTCTGCAGCAAATCGATGTTACGGTTAACGGTCTGTAATTACGCGGGCCGTTATTTTGCCCTTCTTATGCACAGGAGTCACTTGCGATTTTTTCCAGTCGCTTGGGACTTTCATCTGAGCAAGAGACTTACGACAAATGCTAGCTACGTAAGGGGCCAGAGTTGTCGAGTACTCTATGTAAAAACGAATTGTGATGTCATCCGGACCTGGCTACTTATTTGTTTTCAACGCTTTCAGTTGTTTTTCTATTTCACTATGTCAGGGATATCTGTTACTATGTCCTCCATAGGAGAATCTGTTCGATGATCAAACGACGATATATTCGTACGATTCTCCTGCGTGAAGGAATTCTTAAACTTGAAATTTCACCTTTCCTTCTGCTATCTTCTGCTGCTACACCAGACTGGTCAACGAATGACTCGATAGAAGCATTAGAACTAGTCAGAGATTTCATATAGGACCAGAATTTTCTTGGGTTCTCAGATAGATCCTTTGCAAAAGTATGATGGTGGTAGTTGTTGTATTCTTCGCCTACAGATCTCCTTCTGGGGGGACCCGTGCCTTGTATTGATGTCACATTGCTGTCCTGAATCCATCTCGCCACCATTCGACTGAAATATGCCATTGTGAAACCTCTCCGTAAGAAAGGTGGTAGGTGAGATCTCACTAACTAAAGATTTGTTTGAGTGCTGACATTATTTTCTTAAAATTTTGAGAAGGACAATTGGCTCAAATGGCTCTGAGCACTATGCGACTTAACCGCTGAGGTCATCAGTCGCCTAGAACTTAGAACTCATTAAACCTAACTAACCTAAGGACATCACACACATCCATGCCCAAGGCAGGATTCGAACCTGCGACCGTAGAGGTCGATCGGTTCCAGACTGCAGCGCCTAGAACCGCACGGCCACTCCGGCCGGCCTGAGAAGGACAACAACAATATTCTCAGTAAATTACAATTTGGATTTCAGAAGAATTGCTCTACTGTGAATGCCTTTTACATGTTAACTCACCAAATTTTACAAGCATTAAATAATAAAATAGCGCCGGGTGGTATTTTCTGTGATCTGTCTAAGACAATTTGACTGTGTAAAATACAATATTCTCCTAGATAAATTGGAGTTTTATGGGAATGATGCTATAGCCGACCAGGAGATAATGTAATATCTAACCAAAAGAATGCAAAAAGTTTTGCTTTGTAATTAGACTAATGTAGTTTGGGGCATTATTCTGATTGGGGAGAAGCCATGTATGGGGCTCCCCAAGGCTCAGTCCTAAGTCACTATTGTTCCTCATGTACACGATCTTCCGTCTAATACTCAAGCAGAATTTGTTCTTTTTGCAGATGACACTAGTATTGTAACCGAGCATAAATACAGAAAGAGAATAAACAGTAAATAATGTTCTCAAAGTATCGTTGACTGGTGAAACACGTATATTGTGTGGCGGCGATGGTGAGCCATAACAATCCTTGACCAGAGAGTATGTAGTCAGCTCAGTTGCGAGAGAGTAGTAGCGCGCGAGAGCTCAGTCAGTTGCGAGATGCAGTTGCATGTAGGTAGTCGGTGCTAGTAGCGCGTGAGAGACAGTCGGGTTGTGTGTGAGGAGTCGGCGGGCGCCGACATGGCTCTGGTCAAGATTCAGGACGAGGTATATTGTTAAATAAGGTAATGAAGCAGCTTTGCGCACATCTGATAATGTAATGTAAATTAACTGTAATTAATTTGTTCAAGAATCGCCCCAATAATAATTTTGTTTTCAAACCAAGCATTTCAACAAAGAATCCCTTTTTGAAGTAATATTTCCCTTGCATTTCCTTAAAGAAAAGTTTCCCTTAAATTCAAATATATATATATATATATATATTTGCGATGCATTTCCTCCAAGCTATGGCGAAAAATAAGAGCAGATGCAGTTTTATTGAGGTAAGAATTTGAGTTTAATCAGGGCCTAAAGATCGACGTTTCGGTCTATTTGCGTTTTCATTGTCACTGAGATTTCATTTTTTATTGAATTCATATCATTTAAAAATAATTACGGGGAGGTTACACTTGGCTCTATGTCCATTAACATTTAAATTAGTTTCAATAGCATTTTTTTGCGATGCATTTCCTCCAAGCTATGGCGAAAAATAAGAGCAGATGCAGTTTTACTGAGGTAAGAATTTGAGTATAATCAGGGCCTAAAGATCGACATTTCGGTCTATTTGCATTTTTATTGTCACTGAGATTTTATTCATTTCTTATTAAATTGTCCTTTTTCTTTTACATTTTTTTGCGGGGAGGTTACACTGGTTTTTGTGCGAATGGTCTCACCCTCAATTTGAAAAAAAGACAAAATATTCAGTTCTGCACATATAGGGCTACTATACCAATAAGGATAACACATGGTGATGAATTAATAAATAGGATGGAAACATTAAAATTATTAGATGCTCATATTTATGAGAATTTAAACTGGAATAAGCATATTTTGGATCTCCTGAAACGACTTAGTCCAGTCACATTTGCATGTAGAATCATAGCAAATCTTGAGGAGAGAGAAATCAATAAACTGACACTGTTTGCGTATTTTCATTCAATAATGTCATTTGGAATAATGTTCTGGGAAAACTCATCTTTAAGAAAGAAAGTCTTAATTTTTCATAAACGTGCTGTAGGAGTAATATGTGGTGTACAACACGACCTTTTTGTACACATCTGTTTAAAGAATTGGGAATTCTGACCTGCTGCTTCACTGTATGTTTATTCCCACACGAAGTTTGTTGTAAATTCTCCACTGCAGTTCAAAAGAAACAATGATGTACGTAATTGCAATACAATAAAGAAAAATGACACTCATTACCCCACATCATTATTGTCTTTAGGACAAAATGGGTGCACAATGCTGCAATAATAATTTTTAATAACGTACCCAGGGATGTAAAAAGTCTGACAGATAGCAAAGTAAAAGTTGAAAACAAACTAAAAACGTGTCTCCTTGACAACTCTTTCTATTCTTTAGAAGAATTTCTATTACTATGATGTGTAAAATATGGTGGGCAGGGAATACTAACTCACATCTGTAGATATTTAAAAATATGTTCACAATGTAGCAATGTTTTGAAATTAAGTTGTGATGGGTACGTAAAATCATTCGTTCCACATCATAACGAATTATCGTACAAATTATCCGTTCAGCAAGAAATTAACTAACTAATTAATTCGTTTGGCAGTCATTGTACTACAGCCACCTGTCTGTGTAATCTGTCAATACAACGCTGCACTTTTCCTGACGCAAATGATTCAACCTTTCTTAAAATCTGAGTGGTGGCTATAAGATGTTCATGTGGACATGTTGTGTTGTGGTCTGCACCTGACAAGTTTCGGTAACGTCTGACACTTCCAGTGGCCATAATACACAAATGTTCATAAATTAAGAATAACTGCAGAATGTGGTGCCACACAACGTGGCACTACACAAAACTGGCGCTAATAGCAGAGGCACATAGGGAACACACACGACACAGATCTATAAGTCCACGGTATTGCTGATAAGTTGAGAAAACCGTCCCGAAACACTTGTACTACAAAACGCAACTGTTTCCTGCGCATGTAACCCGACATCAGTATGGGATATGATCACCATGCACACTTACACAGACAGCACAACGGGTTGGCATATTCTGGATTGGGTGGCCGAGTAGCTGCTGGGGCACAACCTCCCGTTCTTGCACCAGTGCCTGTCGGAACTCCTGAAGAGTCGTAGGGGTTTGAAGACGTGCAGCAATACGTCGACCGAGAGCATCCCAGACGTGCTCGATGGGGTTTAGGTCTGGCGAACAGGCAGGCCACTCCATTCGCCTGACATCTTCTGCTTCAAGGTACCCCTCCACGATAGCAGCTCGGTGGGGCTGTGCGTTATCATCTATCAGGAGGAAGGTGGGACCCACTGCACCCCTGAAAAGGCGGACATTGTGGTTCAAAATGACGTCCCGATACACCTGACCTGTTACGGTTCCTCTGTCAAAGACGCGCAGGGGTGTACGTGCACCAATCATAACCCCACCCCACACCATCAAACCACGACCTCCATACAGCTCCCTTTCATGGACATTAAGGGGTTCACGCCAGATGAAAAACCGACGAGAATCACTGTTCACACTATACCCGCAGTACTCCGTGGCCGCCTGCGGGCACTGATGGTGAGATATCGGTCTTCTTGTGGTGTTGTACACTGTGGACGTCCCGAACTGTAGCGCCTGGACACGTTCCCTGTCTGCTGGAATCGTTGCCATAATCTTGAGATCACACTTTGTGGCACACGGAGGACCCGTGCTACGACATGCTGTGTTTGATCAGCCTCCAGTCGTCCTAGTATTCTGTCCCTCATAACGTCATCATTATGTGTTCTTTGAGCCATTTTCAACACAGAGTCACCATTAGCACGTCTGAAAACGTCCACACTTACTCGCTGCACCGTACTCTGACATGCACCAACACACCTCTGCGTATGTGGGCTGCTGCCAGAGCCACCGTGCAACGATCGCAAGTCAAATGCACCGCATGGTCATACCACGAGGTGATTTAAACCCGCAAACCGCCCACCAGAGCGTTGTTTCACCATGTATCACCATTATCCTTAATTTATTAGCATGAGTGTATATCCACACAATTATTCATCTACAGAAATGGCTTTTTTCTGTACTTAAAATGAGCTCGTACAATATCTCACTAGCATGGAAATAATGGGATATCAGTTTGGTAGCGTTTGTTCAAGGTGTTCATGGTGTAACTCTTCCCATTTCCGTCAGCGTAATGTAATGCAATTCTTAATTATACGAGAAAATGTGGCGATTAATCTCAAAACCGGCAAAGTCACAAAATTTACGAAAATGAGTTAAAGTTACCAATTTAAAGTAGAAGAACATCACTATTCGGTGAAACAAGACTATGTTTTAGAATCGGCCCTGTGTTCTTGCTACAGAGCACTGAATTCTTGGTCGTGTAACAGAATGGACCAAGTCTTGCAGGCAGTGAATCCTTAATCTGTCACGTCAAGGAACGAGCAACAAACTTCATGTCACAGCAGTTTTGTCTGGAATCTTCTTTGGTTAGATTACGCAATAATGTGGCCATATCAGTACGCAAAATAATTCATTGTACCCCACATTTTATTTGAAGTCATAACGTTTCATATTTACGTTGGCAACACCTGTCTTTTACACTAATTTACCGTATTCACGGGCTTCGTTCCGTAATTGGCGCGAAAGCAATCATACTTCATGTGTGCCTGCATTTAGTCATTATTGTGAAGTGAAGAGTGGGTATTGTTCCGAGTGGTGAACTGAAAAATTGGCTTTTGTATCTTGTGCTACAAAATGGAAGCATCAACAGATGTTACCCAAGATCAAGTGCAAGAAAGAGAATCGAAGTGGGAATCACAATAACGAAAGCGAGAGTGATAACAACAATAATTTTATTTTATTTTATTACAGAACAGCACTGTTGTAGGAATCGTCTCAAACATTGGTGCCTGACTAATGCTACTGAATCGGTCACAGAAATACGGATAATTTTCCTAACTATAGGCCATTCATTTCTACATCCTACCGTGCATCTGGAAGAACTGAAAAGAAGGTAGGAGGCATGACATTTTCATAGACTCTGATGAATATGAACAGATGTTATCTAAACGTGAAAGTACTTTTCACCTCTGTGTTGTTTTGTGTGTTAGATAGTTGTAAATCACAGGCTACGGATGTATGTAAGACTCCTTCTGAATAACATTTTCCAATAGCTTAGACCAAAAGAATTGTTTGTTATGTAGAAACTACAGAAGACAATACATTATGTCCGTCCATAAGGTGGCATTTTATAATAATGATATTAAAAAGTACACCAAAGTCTGTGTAAAAGAGCAAAATTGCTGGCTCAAATGAAACCTTACACAGTGATCAAAGGCATGGCTCTTCTTGTCTTTAAAACAAAACACTTAAAAAAGTATCTTCCAGAAACACTATAATCCTAGGTAGGAAGATTTTCGGTCACAGCAGTCTTCTGAAGCGACAATATTAGCTAGTGAAAAAGCTTACCCTGGTAATGAGGGTTCCAACACAGTCTGCAAAGCCCGTGTCAGTGATTCATGTGAAATGACTGATATTGTAATCCAAACGAGAGCAAAACTAGACTTAAAACAACACTGTTACTCGATATGTGTGAACAACGTCTATCCTAATAATGACTCAATTAACATAACTAATTATTTGCAGATCATATACTTTTTATTGTGTTCAATATCTGAGTCAACTGAAAACTTTTAGTAAGAGAAATTCTATTTCGTATTCTCCTCAATTTCCAGATGTTCTTCTTGATATGTTATTATCCAATTTATGTTGAAAGGAAATTGTTACTGCTTTAAAGAAACGTAATTACAATATCATATTACTTTCACTTAACTGATTTTTTTGACAAAATTTGGGTATCTTAAAACAGTATAATTTTATAGAAAAAGAATAAAACTGCAAGAAAAACGGCTAACTAGGAACTTAAATTAAATAAAAAAATTCGTTCATAATGAACCAGGTGTCACAAAACTCTAGAAGTTCAATATTTAACCATCGAGGAAGTAACTATGAAAGAAATACGTTTGTGACCATCATTGTCTTGCGTCTATAAGTTTTTTATCCACATTGAGAAGTATTCTTTGAGTGACATCACTGCTTTTGATACTAAACTCGTCAATTTTAGTTTCTCCGTCAGGAGAAAAAAATAAATAAATCCCTCAGTGAACAAAAATGTTTGTGTGTGTGTGCGAGTGTGTGCATGTGCGCGCCAGCATAAACCCGTAATACCTTAAGTAAACTACTCCTCCTGATTACAGTCTTTTCCTCCTGGCGTCTTCAACTTCTGCACATACGTGCGTTTTCATATATGAATGCGTGCAAGAATTGGAGTCATTCTCAGGAATTAAGGCCAGGGAAAAGGGCTTACAAAAATTTTCAGCATGTCGCACGCAGTTCTATTCGACTAAACATATTTTTAGAGTAGCCTGGTGACCTCAAGAACTATGGGTCCATCGTACTTTTAGGTAGTTTTTGATTAATGTTATACGTCAGCCCCTTTCTATTACCATCTGCAACTCTATGCGTTAGGGTGAAATGGCATCAAGACTGTAACCAATTACTCTAAAAAAACCGAAAATTATCGACTTTAGTCTAATACAGATTGTTGTTTATTTACTTATTTTTCAAGCAAATCCAGTGCCAGATCCGTCTACCTATATGGGAGCCAGAGAATCATACCTCCACAACGTGCTTTCTACTTCGGTTGAAAATGATCCAGGAGTTGCAAGGTTGCATTTATTTTTCCGTGTCCTCATTTCCCTTCCACCTTTTTCCGCCTCCTCAGCGGCATCCCCCATGCCACTCCATCGCCTAAGGATGATACAAATTAGGTTGACATAGCTACCCATGTCCCATAGCCACGCTACGTATTGTGTAGACACTGTAAAATAGCCGGCCGGTGTGGCGGCGCTACAGTCTGGAACCGCGCGACCGCTACGGTCGCAGGTTCGAATCCTGCTTCGGACATGGGTGTGTGTGATGTCCTTAGGTTAGTTAGGTTTAAGTAGGTCTAAGTCCTAGCGGACTGATGACCTCAGAAGTTAAGTCCCATAGTGCTCAGAGCCATTTGAACCATTTTGAGCCAACACTGTAAATTGTCAGTTTTAAGAGAGACGTGTTTTGAACTGTGTTTGCATAAGACACCGGTTGGTGTCGAGGTAGTACTACCTCGTTTACGACATTGCCATCTTCAACAACCTACTGTGCGGCAACCATTTCTGAATGAAACGGTAAGAATCGGCAGTCGATATCACCATTTTTCAGTTCTGCTTTCGCCGAGGCACACATCGCGGATGTAGGACGCCAGAAGGAAGCATTTTTTTACACTCGCGGCAGACCGCCGTATTAATCTCTTGGCGCAATACTCTCATTTGCTTATAGACACATTTGAGACACATATTAAGATTTACATTCATCTTAACATAGCCCATGTGGTGAGTTGCTTCTCGAACAAAGCTCACAATTTTCTAAATATTCGATTTGTTTTTGTTCACATACTACGACGGGCGTTAAGTAAGTACTGCAACACATTTTTTTCTAGGCCAATTTCTGTTGAGAAAATGCGAAACTTGTTGTGGGACGTGGTAGAATATTTTCGCTTCAGCCCCTATAGTTTCATTAAGTTCCGGTAGGTGGCAGCGCTATACGTAGCCTTAAAAATGGCGTCTGTAACGGAGTGCGTCAGCGGAGAGCTGTCATTGAGATCGTTTTGGCGGAAAATTAGAGCATCGCAGATATTCATAGGCTTTTGCAGAATGTCTACGGAGACTGGCAGTGAACAAAAATATGGTGAGTTGTTAGACGAGGCATCTGTCTTCATCGCAACAACGTCGCGCAAGCCTGTCCGTGTGCCGGCTGGCCGCAGACAGCTCCGACTCCTGCAATGTTGGAACGTGCGAACACATTCATTCGAGGGGATGGACTGATTTTATTTATTTATTTACTTCTCAACTAAAGACCAGCTGCCTGTTATTATATAGCAGGTCGTACATTGTGTGATTTTACACGTTATATCACACAAATTGAGTTTTATTAGTAGTACATTTTTTGTTGTTGAAAATTTTACAAAAGGATAAAATAACAAAGTAAAAAAAAAACAGATAATAAGTACGCATGTATGTACGCAGGTTTGTTTAAACTTAGATAATGATAATAAATGAGATACATAATAGGTTGTAGATGTATTTCTAGTTTATTAAAAGTGTGTTTAATGAAAAAAACAAGAGATGGCAATTTGACTTGGATGTGATGTGACAGTTCTGCCCTTTATACCTTCTGAGTGTGTAGTTACGTCCACACATGTTGTTTTGACAATGGTAATAATTTACTCTAGTGTTTAGTTAAGTTATAATGTGTTTCCGAACTTAAGGTAACATGGAGATTCGTAGTTGATTTAAAATGTCATAATCAGGTGCGACGGCTCGGCAAAATTTCAAGCCAGTCACATCTGATATGGCGGAAGAAGAAATATCACATTTTCAGATAGTATTACATGCTATGAAATGCTATAACAAACAGCTACATAGAGAGTTACAGTTTAAGGTTGACTTGATTTAGTGCTCTAGAACCTTCGCTTACTTTTGCTATGTTTGTATGTTTATCTCCTTTTCATAGCATCCGTTTCTGTGCTTGTTCCTGTGTCGTTTGCTATGTACTGGTAATCTGTCTAATGTGGAGCTTGTCTTATTCTAGTAAGCTGTTTGTAAGCTGCATATAGTATTCGCGACATTTCATCTGCGATGTTGTTATCGAGTCCCAGTAATCTTGTCTGCGTATTAACTGTGCTATGTCCTGGTTTCCTAAACTCGGTCTTATGTGTCCTAGGGCATCGCAGATAAACACTATGCGTTCAGGTGTGCCATTTTCACCACAGGCACAAGTGTGAGTCTGTTTTAGGCCAAATCTGTGGAAATGCAGAGGATACGAGCCATGGCCCGTGAGAAAGTGTACAATGCCACGTGTTGGATTTATGTACTTGAAATTCATCCGCTCTCGTATACTGAGGAAGAAAGAGCAGACTCGTCTTCCCTTATCAGTTGTGTCCCATTCTGTCTGCAATGTTTCAGTTCTCCACTTCTTTAATTTCAGTTTGTCGGTTATGTCTTGTCGAGTTAATTCTCTTATTTTCTCGGGTTTTCCCATTTTCAGCCAGTAGGTTGCTGCTATGTGGCGAATTGTAATATCTACACTCCTGGAAATGGAAAAAAAAAACACATTGACACCGGTGTGTCAGACCCACCATACTTGCTCCGGACACTGCGAGAGGGCTGTACAAGCAATGATCACACGCACGGCACAGCGGACACACCAGGAACCGCGGTGTTGGCCGTCGAATGGCGCTAGCTGCGCAGCATTTGTGCACCGCCGCCGTCAGTGTCAGCCAGTTTGCCGTGGCATACGGAGCTCCATCGCAGTCTTTAACACTGGTAGCATGCCGCGACAGCGTGGACGTGAACCGTATGTGCAGTTGACGGACTTTGAGCGAGGGCATATAGTGGGCATGCGGGAGGCCGGGTGGACGTACCGCCGAATTGCTCAACACGTGGGGCGTGAGGTCTCCACAGTACATCGATGTTGTCGCCAGTGGTCGGCGGAAGGTGCACGTGCCCGTCGACCTGGGACCAGACCGCAGCGACGCACGGATGCACGCCAAGACCGTAGGATCCTACGCAGTGCCGTAGGGGACCGCACCGCCACTTCCCAGCAAATTAGGGACAATGTTGCTCCTGGGGTATCGGCGAGGACCATTCGCAACCGTCTCCATGAAGCTGGGCTACGGTCCCGCACACCGTTAGGCCGTCTTCCGCTCACGCCCCAACATCGTGCAGCCCGCCTCCAGTGGTGTCGCGACAGGCGTGAATGGAGGGACGAATGGAGACGTGTCGTCTTCAGCGATGAGAGTCGCTTCTGCCTTGGTGCCAATGATGGTCGTATGCGTGTTTGGCGCCGTGCAGGTGAGCGCCACAATCAGGACTGCATACGACCGAGGCACACAGGGCCAACACCCGGCATCATGGTGTGGGGAGCGATCTCCTACACTGGCCGTACACCGCTGGTGATCGTCGAGGGGACACTGAATAGTGCACGGTACATCCAAACCGTCATCGAACCCATCGTTCTACCATTCCTAGACCGGCAAGGGAACTTGCTGTTCCAACAGGACAATGCACGTCCGCATGTATCCCGTGCCACCCAACGTGCTCTAGAAGGTGTAAGTCAACTACCCTGGCCAGCAAGATCTCCGGATCTGTCCCCCATTGAGCATGTTTGGGACTGGATGAAGCGTCGTCTCACGCGGTCTGCACGTCCAGCACGAACGCTGGTCCAAGTGAGGCGCCAGGTGGAAATGGCATGGCAAGCCGTTCCACAGGACTACATCCAGCATCTCTACGATCGTCTCCATGGGAGAATAGCAGCCTGCATTGCTGCGAAAGGTGGATATACACTGTACTAGTGCCGACATTGTGCATGCTCTGTTGCCTGTGTCTATGTGCCTGTGGTTCTGTCAGTGTGATCATGTGATGTATCTGACCCCAGGAATGTGTCAATAAAGTTTCCCCTTCCTGGGACAATGAATTCACGGTGTTCTTATTTCAATTTCCAGGAGTGTATATATAGGGAAAAATCCCAGTACCATGTACAGTGCCTCAGTCGAGGTCGTGTCGAAAGCCCCCCGAGATTTTGTGTAGAACACTACTCTGACAACGTCTCACAATGGTTTTATGCGTACCTAAGCACAATGGATGTGCCCAAGCACTAGCCGAGAAACAAGTCATTGACTCAAAGAGTGCTGTGTGATATTTCCTCATTGTCTGAAGGTGTAGTCTGTATCTTTGAAACGTCCCCTTAGAAAAATTATACACGTGACTGGGCTTAAACTGACACACAATGTTTTTAGCGCAACGCAATCTGACTTTCAAAAATCCCTACAAAAAATGGCCGTGACTAACATTAACCTATGCGTTTCACAAATCGCTTACCTCACAAAAATCTTGGTTACTCGAACTACTGCAATACAGCGAGCACCACTACTGCCAGCTAATTAAAAGATTCAAACTACGGAAGGCACTAACTACTGATAGGCATAGTTAGCAAATGAAAGATTTTGATAGAGAACAAACAATGTATTTACCTTAATAGTGTTGAAAAATCATAATATACATAGCAGTTCATGATATCCAGTATTAAAAATTTCAAAACTCCGCCATCTCTCTCCCCACATCCACCACTGCTGGCGGCTCACCTCCAACTGCGCAACGCTACGCGCTGTTCACATCCAGCTGCCCAACACTACAATGGCCAACAACAATGCAAACCAGCCACAGACTGCACACAGCACAGCCAGTGATTTTCATACAGAGCGCTACGTAACGTTGCCAATAAGAGAACATAAACAGCCTACTTACATCTTATAGTGTTCAATCTTGCAGAGTTTATGCATGAATTTCGTCGTTTTTTTAATGGTCAGTCTGGCATTTTCGTTAAAGTGTAAATGTTCATCAATATAAAAGCCAAGGAATCTTGTCATGGCTTTCCTTTCTATAGATACGGTGTTGAAATTTATAACTTGATTTATTTTCAGTGGGCCTCTTAGAAGTAGGTAAACAGTTTTGTTTGTTGCTATTGTGAGTCTGTTGTTCGTGCACCGTTCACCGATGAACGCGAGGAGCCGTGTGGCTTTACGCTCTAATTGGGACCTGGAGTTTGCAGATACCATGACCATAACGTCATCAGCGTACGCAACCACCCCGTTCGTCATGAAGTTGTCTTCTGGTGCATTCAGTAGTGGTTCTATGGCTAAGTCCCAGAAAATCAGTCCGAATAAGCATCTTTGCTGACGACCCTTTGTTACCCTCTTTATGACCTTTTGGCGACCAGTCTTCCATTCCACTACCCTGTTTTTACAATAATATCTAAGGGTGTTGTATAGAGCCGATGGAACATTCGTCTTTCTAAGACTTGCAAACAGCCGGCCACCAAAAGTCGTCGAAAGCACCGTCTATGTCAGTTAGGATTGCTGCTTTGTATTTGTCATGTATTGTCTGTGTTATTTCCGCCATATTTACTGCGTCGTAGATGGATTTATGTGGTCGAAATCCAAACTGCTGTGGGCTACGGCCGAAGAGCTGCCGGTGCGACTGAAGTCTGTCGCACAGCAGTATCTCCTATACCTTTGCCAGAATGTTAATGAGGCATATTGGTCTGTATGTCTTAGGGTCAGTCGGGCCTTTGTCCTCCGCTTTCTTGATTGTAACTACATTTGCCATCTTCCATGTATTTGGTATTCGTCCTTCTAGGAGAGCATCATTCAGTAAGTCTTTTAAATATGGTACGATAAGTGGAGCAGCTTGTTTGATGGTTTCGGGGTCGTGGAATCAGGCCCTGAACTTTTTTGTTCTTTATTTTGTGTATTGCCAGTGCAGCTTCTTCATGAGCAAAGGCGATGGTGATATCTTCGTTTTCGTACTTGTCATAAAGTAGTCTTCGAAGGGCGGTGTGACGTTGGTTGCCCTAAGTGTGGTGATCGTCAGGAAGTAGTTCGTTGATGAGATACTCTGCTGTGCATCTCGAGTCTCTTGTGATGGTACCATCTGGTTTCTTCAGAGTTGATAATACAGTAGGAGACTTTATAGGTTCAGTCTGCAGTTTAAACAGCTTCCGCCAGATGTTGTTCTGCAAGTTTTTCCTAGCATATGTGTTCCAGTGGTCTTTCCTGGTCTTGTGTAGTCAGTTTTTGTATCGTGTTTTAGCGTCACGATATTTTTGAAGTCTAATTTCTCTTTCCTGTGCTGTCTTTGAATTTTGGTAATATCATCGTTTATCACGAGTGTCTTTTCTTAGTCTTGTTAATAGTGCTGACAATGGCGCCCTTTGTTCAGGTGCGTCGCTTGCTGCAGATATTGCTATAGCTTGTGCTCTCTGTAAGACGTCTGTAAGAAAGTGAGCTTTTTAATCTATACTTTCTTGGGCGACACATAGATGAAACACTTCGATCGTGTGTCTTAGTTTTTGCCATTTTGCACTGCGTAGCAGCAGCCTTGAGTGTTGTAATATACCTGTAATTATTTCATTGTGATCACTGAGTATTCTCTTATCGAGCACTTGCTATTTCGCTACCTGTATTAATGATGCGCTGTTTGCCAGAGAAATGTCTATGTCGCTGCCTAATCCTCTATTTCCGTGGTAAGCTGGCGGCTGGCCTTGTTTCTTTAAAACGAAAACATTATATTCGTTTATAACATCGACAATGATTTGTCCTCTAGCGTCCATTCTGTCAGAGTGCCAGAGGGCTGACTGTCTGTTGAGATAAGTAGTCGACTGCCATTTGCAAATCGAGCAATTTCGCTTGTTACTTCAGCAAGAGGCTCTATTTCAAATGGCTATTGGGTGTACATCGACGAGATGATCCATGTTTCACTGCCTGAAGTTATTTCGACTGTAACCGTATGTTGTGTGCATAATTGCATTATTTATATTACTATAATGTTATTGTTTACTATAATGAGTGCAGCCTTGGCCTTTTTCGTGCCTGTGACTTGCATGTACTGCCTCGGAAGGCCCGGAATTCTTCCATCTCTGATGTACCGTTCTTGTAGACACAATATGTCCGCGGATACCTCTTTCACCAGTATACAAAGATCTGCGGCCACTGACGTGCTACCCATACAGTTTATCTGCAAGACTTTCGCTATGAAAATTTAATAACCACAAAGAACTTCGGCCTGCCCTGAGTGTAATCGAAGTACACGCGCCCATGCGCCCTCACCAGGTCCTTGTAGACATTGTCGACGTTAAGGTCTTCATTTCTTCGTTCACATGATTTACGTAAAAGATAACAGAGTTAGAGTTTATCTGTTGGTAGGTTTTTGGTTCGTAGAATCATTCTGTCTTTTTGTTCAGTCGTGGTGTAGCATACCGTGTCGCCCAATGTGTGATCAGTCTTAGTGCAATTTGAAAAACTCCTTTCTTTTCCAGTCGACTTAGGCGCAAGTTCTTTTCGATGTCATCGTAGTCTATTCTGTTTCTTACTTCATGTTTTTGTAGCTCTGCTTGATGTTCCGCGTCGTGGTGTTTATCTCTTGATGTAGTTTCCGGTTTGGGGAGATGCGATGTTTCGTCAGTTGAAGATTGTTGTGATTTTTCAGTGTGAGCCTTTTGTGTGTTCATGTTGTTTTTAGTATCCATATGGTGTGTGGTCACTTTTTGTTGTCTGAAGTTTTTTGTTTGTGTTTGTTTCTCATTGATACCTGTTTTTTGCACCTGAGTTGTCTTTTCTTGCGTATTGCCACCGTAGACGAAACGTACAGTTGCGTGAATGTTTTACATTTTGACGAGGCATATTCATATTTTTCTTAAGTTATTGTTTCATTATACGGTAACTTATCATCTGGCGAGGGAGAAATTAATTTACCTTGATGTTGCTCCGGTGTGACCAGATATACTGGTGTTATGCCTCTGTCATTATCCTGTTCAGGATGGGCCTGACCGTATCTCGGTTGCCTGTTTGTCTTTGTTAAGTGTTTCTCTTAAGTGGTGTGTTGTGTTTATCGATTGTAAATTGGAAATTTTTGGTAAGGTCTTATGGGACCAAACTGCCGAGGTCATCGGTCCCTAAACTTATACACTACTTACTCTAACTTAAACTAACTTACGCTAAGGATGACACACACACACACACCCATGTCCGAGGGAGGACTCGAACCTCCGACGGGGGAAGCCGCGCGGACCGTAACAAGACGCCCGAGACCGCTCGGCTACCCCGCGCGGCGTATCGACTGTGTCATGATTCTCTTCTTGTTGGGCATGACCGTATCTTGGATGTCTATCGATGTTTTTATGTACTTCTGTTGTTTGTAGTGCGGTTTTTTAAAGGTATTCTCCACTCAGGGCTTCCTGTTCCAGTTCTTCTACTGCAAAAAGGTCGCCGTTCGGAATGTTGCCCACGAGGAAAGTTAGTGTTTGATGTGCCTCGCCGCATTGTTATTTGAAGGGGAATGATCATATAAAATTAATTGTTGGTAAGGCGGGTGCGAGGTTGAGATTCATTGAGAGAGTCCTTAGAAAATGTAGTCCATCAACAAAGGAGGTGGCTTACAAAGCACTCGTTCGACCTATACTTGAGTATTGCCAATAAGTGTGGGATCCGTACCAGGTCGGGTTGACAGAGGAAATAGAGAAGATTCAAAGAAGAGCGGCGCGTTTCGTCACAGGGTTATTTGGTAAGCGTGATAGCGTTACGGAGACGTTTTGCAAACTCAAGTGGCAGACTCTGCAAGAGAGGCGCTCTGGATCGCGGTGTAGCTTGCTGTCCAGGTTTCGAGAGGGTGCATTTCTGGATGAGGTATCGAATATATTGCTTCCCCCCTGCTTATACCTCCCGAGGAGATCACGAATGTAAAATTAGAGAGATTCGAGCGCGCACGGAGGCTTTCCGGCACTCGTTCTTCCCACGAACCATACGCGACTGGAACAGAAAAAGGTGGTAATGATAGTGGCACGTAAAGTGCCCTCCGCCACACACCGTTGGGTGGCTTGCGGAGTATAAATGTAGGTAGATGTAGATGTAGATGTAATGCATGGCGCCGTAGAAAGACGCATCGTCGATGTAATCTGTTAGGCTACATATTTTTCTTGCACAATGTTGCAACTATTGAGGGGATTCATGCCCGTTGCAGAGCCTGTGGTCAGCAGCAGGCCAAGTTGTTGCCTCCGGGCTACTGCACGTCGCCACGCTCTTGTTTTCGTTGCTGGTGATTTGCGTTTGCTTCTGTGGGGTGTGATGCTGGTATTCATAACTGTATTTTGTTGAGAGGACGTTTGTGCATTTCCGAAGTTGATACTTGTATTCATTTTCCTACCTAGATGTCCGAAGAGTGTTGTCTCACTGCTTTTGTTTTGGTGTGTGCTAGTTGACATCGTTGGTGACATCATACTCCGTTGTTTCTATTTGACTTTTGTAGATTTTTTTATAGTAGGACATTCTAATCCTCCAGCTTTTCCTGTTTTTGTAAGGAACACAGCCAACAGTTGTTTCTTGATGACATTCGAATTTTTCATGACCATGTGTCGCATGTTTCCCGCAGATAGCTTCCCTGTCACATCTTTTCGACGAATGGCCAAAATCCCAACAGTTGAGGCACTTTTGTATTGACGCATCGTCTCTGCTACGTAAAGATTCAAATCGTATGTACACCCTATACCTCTGTAATAACAGAAATCTGACTCTTGGTTTCATCTCTAGAAATTATTTACAGTTATTTTCCCTTTTGGACCTGATTTGAATTGTATTTTGACTTCTTGTTGAAATTCCTCTTTGGTGATGTGGTCGCTGACATTTACTTCAAACAGTTCTTCTAGAAAGTCTTGATCTATGAGTGTTGTTGGAAAACTGTGTACTGCCAATAGTGGTCTTAATTTTCTGGGTTCTTTGCATTGAATGTCTTTAAGATTGATGTTTTTTCAATAATAATCCTCTTGTCTGCTTGTATTTCAGTTTAGAGAATTACTGTGTTTGCTGTAAGCCTTATTGCTTTAACTTTTATTATTATACACTCCTGGAAATGGAAAAAAGAACACATTGACACCGGTGTGTCAGACCCACCATACTTGCTCCGGACACTGCGAGAGGGCTGTACAAGCAATGATCACACGCACGGCACAGCGGACACACCAGGAACCGCGGTGTTGGCCGTCGAATGGCGCTAGCTGCGCAGCATTTGTGCACCGCCGCCGTCAGTGTCAGCCAGTTTGCCGTGGCATACGGAGCTCCATCGCAGTCTTTAACACTGGTAGCATGCCGCGACAGCGTGAACGTGAACCGTATGTGCAGTTGACGGACTTTGAGCGAGGGCGTATAGTGGGCATGCGGGAGGCCGGGTGGACGTACCGCCGAATTGCTCAACACGTGGGGCGTGAGGTCTCCACAGTACATCGATGTTGTCGCCAGTGGTCGGCGGAAGGTGCACGTGCCCGTCGACCTGGGACCGGACCGCAGCGACGCACGGATGCACGCCAAGACCGTAGGATCCTACGCAGTGCCGTAGGGGACCGCACCGCCACTTCCCAGCAAATTAGGGACACTGTTGCTCCTGGGGTATCGGCGAGGACCATTCGCAACCGTCTCCATGAAGCTGGGCTACGGTCCCGCACACCGTTAGGCCGTCTTCCGCTCACGCCCCAACATCGTGCAGCCCGCCTCCAGTGGTGTCGCGACAGGCGTGAATGGAGGGACGAATGGAGACGTGTCGTCTTCAGCGATGAGAGTCGCTTCTGCCTTGGTGCCAATGATGGTCGTATGCGTGTTTGGCGCCGTGCAGGTGAGCGCCACAATCAGGACTGCATACGACCGAGGCACACAGGGCCAACACCCGGCATCATGGTGTGGGGAGCGATCTCCTACACTGGCCGTACACCACTGGTGATCGTCGAGGGGACACTGAATAGTGCACGGTACATCCAAACCGTCATCGAACCCATCGTTCTACCATTCCTAGACCGGCAAGGGAACTTGCCGTTCCAACAGGACAATGCACGTCCGCATGTATCCCGTGCCACCCAACGTGCTCTAGAAGGTGTAAGTCAACTACCCTGGCCAGCAAGATCTCCGGATCTGTCCCCCATTGAGCATGTTTGGGACTGGATGAAGCGTCGTCTCACGCGGTCTGCACGTCCAGCACGAACGCTGGTCCAACTGAGGCGCCAGGTGGAAATGGCATGGCAAGCCGTTCCACAGGACTACATCCAGCATCTCTACGATCGTCTCCATGGGAGAATAGCAGCTCGCATTGCTGCGAAAGGTGGATATACACTGTACTAGTGCCGACATTGTGCATGCTCTGTTGCCTGTGTCTATGTGCCTGTGGTTCTGTCAGTGTGATCATGTGATGTATCTGACCCCAGGAATGTGTCAATAAAGTTTCCCCTTCCTGGGACAATGAATTCACGGTGTTCTTATTTCAATTCCCGCTACGCATCTGGAACCCTCTTTTGTTAGTGCTGACTCACCCGTTCCGGTTGCGGTACTCAAAGGTGTGTGGCCGCTGGGGTTCTCACCGGCTAACAGGAAACCATAAAGAGTAACGAAGGACAGAGTGTGAGGAGTTGCTTGAGTGTTACGAGGGTGATTGTGGACATTTTCTTGTCAAGGCGATGAAACGTGAAATCATCACTTCGAACTGGAAACAAAACGGTAATCAATGGATGGCGCCACACCACCTAGGGAAACTGAAGAAACGACTTTAGCGTGTTGGTCTCCACAGAAATGCAAATGGAGTTCTCCTTCTCCATGATAACACAAGGCCTCACAGAAGTCCACGCACCGGCGAGCGGCTCTCAAAACTTAATTGGATTGTTCTTCCTCATCCACCCTACAGCCCGGATCTCCCACATTCCGACTTCCATCTATCTGGCCCAATGAAGGATACATTCTGCGGGAAGCAGTACGTGGTTAATGGTGAGGCTGTCGACGCAGCAAGATGTTGGTTCCGATGTCGACCAGTAGGGTGGTACCATGCAGTCACACGGGCCCTCCATGTTGGGTGGCGTACGGCCGCCGCATTGAACGGAGGCTGTGTTGAAAAATAGGGTTTTGTAGCCAGAAGATTGGGGAATAATATAGTGTACTGGAATCCTGAATGAAACCACTTTGCTTTCAGAAAAAAGTGTTGCACTATTACTAAACGCACCTTGTATGTTAAAATTATGTCTTTAAATATTTTCCTATTTTTATACCGTTTAATACTGGGTGTTTCTTTATAGTGATTTTACTTATTACTCCTCCGGTCGGAGGTTCGGGTCATCCCTTGCGCATGGGTGTGTGTGTTATCCTTAGCGTAAGTTAGTTGTTGGGTTGTTTTTGGGGGAGAAGACCAGACAACGAGGTTATAGGTGTCATAGGATTAGCCGGCCGCTGTGGCCGAACGGTTCTAGGCGATTCAGGCCGGAACCTCGCTGCTGCTACGGTCGCATGTTCGAACCCTGCCTGGGGCATGGATGTGTGTGATGTTAGGTGTAAGTAGTTCTAAATCTAGGGAACTAATGACCTCAGATGTTAAGTCCCATAGTGCTTAGAGCCATCTGAACCATCATCGGATTAGGGACCGACGGGGAAGGAACCATCCCGGCATTTTCCTGGAGCGATGTAGGGAAATCATGGAAAACCTAAATCAGGATGGTCGGACCGGGACTGAACCGTCGTCCTCCCGAATGCGAGTCCAGTGTTCTAGTCACTGTGCTACTTCGCTCGGTCGTAAGTTATTTTAAGTTACATTAAGTAGTGAGTAAGCCTAGGGACCGATTACCTCAGCAGTTTGGTCCCATAGGAAATTACCACAAATCTCCAATTTTACTTATTACATTTCACTTAGCACGGTACTTCGTCTCACATGAATAGTGGTTTATCCCTTACAAACATTTATTTCACTAATAGAATCGAGAATGTATGAAGTAGAAATTAAAAAGAAAAAAAATATTACACCGTTTTTTCGCAAAAGTACTAGAAAGTATGCGAATCACAGGCAATGTACAAGCATATGTCAATGTAACTATCATGATATAAAAATTAGAAAATGACAAAAAAAGAATTAAAAATGCGTAACCCTACTCCAACACGCGTAGGCACTGAAGTAATATTGTAAAGAAACAGTATTATAATGTACTATAATACTAGAAAAGAAACGGAGAATGAGATAACGAACTAATATAATATAGCAAATACTTTGTATGATAACTGGCCTAAAAGGTTCTTGTTAGTCACTTTAGCCACTGTATGCAACATTAAAACCTCCGCCTGAAAGCTTAGGTCGGATTAAAAAAGAAAATGAAAATATGCCCCCGCTTTCTCGTTGTCAGTTAAAAATAGAGAACAGTCCCCATTTAAATTGGCAGCTTCCCTCATGTCAGAATATAAAATGAACTGTGCTAAATCCGGCGGAAGCTAATCCATATGAAACATATGGACTCCGGCTGAAACGTTTAATATGTTGGGCGCTAGAGGAACCTTTCCTTTAATGTCACTCAGGTACGGAAATCAGATATAAAACAACCTAAAAAATTCACCGCACTTTTAAAGTTAGAGCTGGGGTTGCTGATAATAGCTACTGGTAATTTAAAGAGAAGAAGAGAACGATAAAAACAATACGATTCTTTTAAAGCAGAAACTAAAACTGGTTTTATAAACTACAAATTTTGAATTTTGTGGCAAGTTCCTATGGGACCAAATTGTTTAGGTCATCAGTTCCTAGGCTTACACACTACTTAATCTAACTTAAAGTAACTTCCCCTAAGGACAACACATACACCCATGCCCGAGGGAGGACTCGAACCCCCGGTGGGAACAACGGCGCGAACCGTGGCAAGGCACCACAGACCGAGCGGCTACCCGGCGCGGCTTTAACCTACAGAGAGGATCTGGAAACAGAGTAGAAATCAGAAAGTCGGAGAAAATGATTAGCGGCACTGAAGTGGGAATATTACTGCAAAGATTGACAATGGAAAGAAGGAAGACGGGTATACGAGCATCGTCACGTTAAGAATTAGTAATAGTCGCCACCGATTCAACAGCTAAGGAATGTATTTAATAATGTAGCTATAACATCAACTTAAGAATGAGAAATAAACATCACTGACCCGATAGCTAAGGAAAACATGATTTTAACCAACGTAGTTTGAAGTGTCATAGATCTTACTTTTGATGATTAGTTATGAAGAAACAATCACGCTCGCAACATATCATTTATTTGAAGCGACCGGTTTCGGCACATACAGACTGATTGCATCATTTGCTGGAGCATGCGACTTGCTGAGCAGCTGCGTGATGTCAAGACGATAACTTGCTCAGCAAGTCGCCAGCCTTAGCAAATGGTGCAATCAACCTCAAGATGGTCTACTGTACGTGCCGAAGCCGACGAGTTGAAATAAATAATCGTGACTGTTTCTTCATAAGTAATCACCAAAGGAATACACGCTATCTGATCAGAAGTATGCTGACTCTTCTATATAAGGCGGGTCTGACCCCTAGATGCCTGGAGAGAGTGGCCCTCCAGTATGAAAGGGTACGGGGAGTACTGTATGGCCAGTAAGAAGCAGTAGGCCGTGCGGTCTAACGCACGGCTTTCGGGGGGGAAGGAGCGCCTGGTCCCCAGCACGAATCCGCCAGGCGGTTTTTTCAAGGTCCGGTGAACCGGCCAGTCTGTGGATGGTTTTTAGGCGGTTTTCCATCTGCCTCGGCGAATGCGGGCTGGTTCCCCTTATTCCGCCTCAGTTACATTATGTCGGCGATTGCTGCGCAAACAAGTTCTCCACGTACGCGTCCACCACCATTACTCTACCACACAAACTTAGGGGTTACACTCGTCTGGTGTGAGACGTTCCCTGGGGTGTCCACCGCGGGCCGAACCGCACAATAGCCCTGGGTTCGGTGTGGGGCGGCGGAGTGGTGAAGTGGACTGCGATAGTCGTCGTGGGGTTGTGGACCACTGCGGCTGCGGCGGGGACGGAGCCTCTCCGTCGTTTCTAGGCCCCCGGTTAACATACAATACAAGAAGCAGTAACAGCGGTGTGGATAGGTCAAGAGAGCTAAGAGATTTCGAACCTGAACTAGTCACTAGATGACACCTGGATGGCAAATCCACCTGGGAAAGGTCACCTTTTCTAAAGTTCCCCACGTCGACTGTTGGTGGTGGGTTTGGAGTGGAAACGTGTAGGATTAACTAAGCTACATCAAAGCAGGCAGTCCGCTTGTGCTGACGGACTGGAGCCCTCAAGTATTGTGAGGGTGCCTGTAAAAAAATTAGCAGAAAAAGAATTCATGAGTCCAGCCAATTGCGCATAGAAAGTTAAAATGAATGGGATGAAACTGTCCAAGCAGCTCTTCATAAACCACACATTTCTGTATTCCAAGCTAAACGAAATTTGACGTGATGTAAAGAGTAACTCAGCTGGTTATTGGATTACCGGAAACGAGTGATTTGAAATGATGAATGAAGCTATACCTGTGGCAACCTGATGGATGGGTTTGGGCTTGTGAATACTAGAGGAGGTCCCTGCCGTCATGTATAATGCCAACAGTGAAGTACGGAGGAGGCAGAGTTACGGAATGGGGCTGTTTTACGCATTGTGTACCACATACAGTAGCGGAACGGTTCGTAGGCGGTGGCTGTATCAGCAAGACAGTGTACCACGTCACACAGCAGCATTCATGAGGCAAAGCTTCCTGAAATGGACGTGCCTGCCCAAGTACCAATCTGAAACCAATGCAACAGCTTTGGAATGACGTAAAACGTCGACTTTGCTCCAGAGCCCAGCGTTCCTCTGGCCCCTCTGGTTTCGGCTCTTCTACATCTACATCTACATGGATACTCTGAAAATCACATTTAAGTGCCTGGCAGAGAGTTCATCGAGCCACCTTCATAATTCTCTATTATTCCAATCTCGTATAGCCAGCGGAAAGAACGAATACCTATATCTTTCAGTACGAGCCCTGATTTCCCTTATTTTATCGTCGTGATCGTTTTTCACTATATAGGTCGGTGACAACGAAATATTTTCGCATTAGGAGGAGAAAGTTGGTGATTGGAATTTCATGAGAAGATTCAGTCGCAACGAAAAACGCCTTTCTTTTAATGATTTCCAGTCAACATTCTGTATCATTTCTGTGACATTCCCATTATTTCGCGATAATACAAAACGTGCTGCCCTTCGTTGACCTTTTTCGATGTACTCCGTCAGTCCTATCTGGTAAGGAATCCACACCGCGCAGCAGTATTCTAAAAGATTACGGACAAGCATAGTGTAGGCAGTCTTCTTAGTGGATGTGTCATATTTTGTAAGTGTCCTGCCAATAAAACACAGTCTTTGGTTAACCTTCACCACAACATTTTCTATGTGTTCCTTCCAATTTAAGTTGTTCGTAATTGAAATACCTAGGTATTTAGATGAATTTACGGCTTTTAAATTAGACTGATTTATCGTGTAACCGAAGTTTAACGAATTCCTTTTAACACTCATGTGGATGATCTCAGACTTTTCGTTATTTAGGGTCAACTGCCAATTTTCACACCATTCAGATATCTTTTCTAAATCGTTTTGCAATTTGTTTTGATCTTCTGATGACGTTATTAGTCGATAAACGACAGTGTCATCTGCGAACAACCGAAGACGGCTGCTAAGATTGTCTCCCAAATCGTTTATATGGATAAGGAACAAATGGTTCAAATGGCTCTGAGCACTATGGGACTTAACATCTATGGTCATCAGTCCCCTAGAACTTAGAACTACTTAAACCTAACTAACCTAAGGACATCACACAACACCCAGCCATCACGAGGCAGAGAAAATCCCTGACCCCGCCGGGAATCGAACCCGGGAACCCGGGCGTGGGAAGCGAGAACGCTACCGCACGACCACAAGATGCGGGCGATAAGGAACAGCAAAGGGCCTATAATACTACCTTGGAGAACGCCAGAAATCAATTTTGCTTTACTCTATGACTTTCCGTCAATTACTACGAACTGTGACCTCTCTGACAGAAAATCTGAAACCCAGTCACATAACTGAGACGATGTTCCATAAGCACGCAGTTTCACTACAAGCCGCTTGTGTGGTATAGAGTCAAAAGCCTTCCGGAAATCTTGAGGAAGAATGGGCAGCCATTCCTCCACAGACATTCAGATACCTCACTGAAAGTGTGCCAGTGGTGTTCAAGCCATTATAAAAGCGAACCCCGGACACACCCCTTTTTACTGTCCACTAATAGGAGGCGCATACTTTTGATCAGATAATGAATAGAGATGATAAATAATGCACGAGAGCCCTACATACAGATATGATCAATAAATGTCGCTCCAGACCCCATCGTCCCATATTACTACCTTCTGTGGTTTCGGCTCATTATCAAGTAAGAATTTCTCTTAAACTCAACCTAAAATAGTCTAAGAAGCTGTCCTTAGCCGAGAGTACAGAAAAAACGAATGGTTTACTATTTACTCGAAGTTACTTTTCACGCCACTGATGGGAAACGTCTGTTGCGCTACGTATTGTACTTACCTGAATGAAAGGAGGGTTTCTAAGAAAATACCCTTTCCAAAAGAATGGTTTGGATAATAAATTTCAAAGGTATTTGAGAATACAGGAAAAACGTGTAGTAAGTAAACAGAGTAGAAAAATTGTCTTAAGTAGCAGACAAAAATGGTTCAAATGGCTCTGAGCACTATGGGACTCAACTGCTGTGGTCATAAGTCCCCTAGAACTTAGAACTACTTAAACCTAACTAACCTAAGGACAGCACACAACACCCAGCCATCACGAGGCAGAGAAAATCCCTGACCCCGCCGGAAATCGAACCCGGGAACCCGGGCGTGGGAAGCGAGAACGCTACCGCACGACCACGAGATGCGGGCTAAGTAGCAGAGAAAGAGGGCATAAAATCAGTCACAAGTGTAATGACCGAAAAAAGTAGCAGTTTCCATGAGTCTAGAAGTGATTTTCTCTGCTAAATGAAATTAAAAGAGGCGAGGAAGACTGCTTAAAGTGCATTTACATCTACCACTTTTATCCGGAAATATACCTCGAGCGTTGAACAGAAAATCGTTTTGTCTGTTTCCATACTAACAGAAATCATTGGAGGTTTATGTCTTGGATGCTTATTTGACAGTTAACGAAACCTATAATTGGTAATAAATATACGCCACGTTATAAATATACGCTTAGGTACGTTTACATCTGACCGTTATTGCATGGTACATAAGAATGTGTCCTGTGTCATACATCTGTTTCATTCCGGTTGCCATGTTGAAAACTTCGAAACGCAAAATCGTGACCTGTGTAATTATTCTCAAGATATTAGGAGAGAAGAAAAATGTTCTATGTGATTTGCAGAGTGGGTTTTGAGACGCAAAAATTTCAGTGCCTACAGTCAGTTAATGTCTGAGCCCCATATTGATGATCCAGTACATTTTTAGAAATTTTTAACAATAAAACAAGCTAATTTCAAGAAGCTTGCTTGTACAACTGGTCCACTTATATCGAAGAAAGGTACCAACGTTAAATTTCATACTGCCGGTTTCCAGGCTTAGCCTCGTTGCAGAAATAACAGAAGATTATAGTATGGCCATTATGATACATGGAGTTCTTCAGAACCATGACCTGACTTTGTCTTTGTAGTTTTTTAAAATTCACTGTTAAATTGATGTCTTATTCAATGAATTTTTCTTGGAAACTCTTCTACGCATGAGTGTGTGTGTTGTCCTTAGTGTAAGTTAGTTTAAGTTAGATTAAGGGACCGATGACCTGAGCAGTTTGGTCCCATAAGACCTTACGACAAATTTCCAAACTCTTCTACGGTCGCAAAAATTCTTTCGCCATTTCCTTTAAGGTATTGCGTTTCTTCACTCCATCTTTAGAACGTATGCATGTAACGTCCCATAGTTCAGATTCGTTGTGGTACATATTAATTAATTCTTTTAACTTTTAACCATTTTCATCTTGTTCACTCGACACTTATTTTTGAGTGGCGGAAAAGTAGACGAGCAGCCAACGTCTGTGATATCTGTCGGAGGAGCTTTAACGTGCAAAAAGGTACGTTTACCTCTGAATGTTACTGCATGTTATTTATGTCAGACGGAAACAGTGTCCAATATAAACCGTGAAGAATTTATATCCAAGATAAACATATTTCTACCACCACCAATCGGGATGCATAAGAATCAACTGTAAACATATAGTGTTCAGTTTCAAACAATACACTTTTAATAAACATCTCACGAAATAAAATACTATTTCATCAAGTAGTGTTAGTATCTTGTTATCTGATGCTAAAAATCACAAAGTCACAGTAAGTCGTTCTGTTACGCTAATACCTTTTCAGAAATTGGTGTAAGTGATATAAGTGGACCAATTTTACAAGCAAGCTTTTCGAAATCTTATGGTTTTAGTCTTAAAAATTTCGAAAACTGCACTGAGTCGTCAATACAGTACTCAGACATTAACTGACTGTAGGCACCGAAATTTTCATGTCTTGAAGTCCACTCTCGAATCCACAAAGAGCGTTTTTCTTCTTTTCTGACAACTTTGGAATAATTACTCCGTCCGCGATTTTGCTTTTCGATCGCTAGCAAAGTGAAACATGTACGAGACAGGACACATTTATATGAATCATACAACTGTCATGTGTAAGCGTTTCTAAGTGAGTCGTATATTTATTACAAATTATAGCGTTTCGGGGACTATCAGGCACGTATCATTGACATAAATTACTAGTGATTTCTGTCAGTATGTAAACGGTCAAAGCGATTTTTTGTTCTACGTCGAGATATACACTGTCCAGCCACATTAATATGACAACCTGTCAAACACCTGAATGACCACATTTTGCAGCACGGACCGCTGCTAGACTTGCAGGAAGAGAGTCAGCCAGGTTCTGGAAGGCATCGACAAGCATATGGAGGCTATGGTGACTCCAGTGACGTGGCCACCTGCGCTAGGTTTCTCGGTTGAATATCAGGTCCATGACGCGAGCAGCCCGGTGGAGGTGATCCCACACATTGTCGATTGAGTTTAAATTCGGGGAGTTTGGTGGCCAGGGGAATACGGTAAACTTATCCTTGTCCTCTTAGAAACGCCGGCTGCTGTGGCGGAGCGGTTCTAGGCGCTTGAGTCTGGATCCACGCTGCTGCTACGGTCGCAGGTTCGAATCCTGCCTCGTGCATGGATGTATGTGATGTCCTTAGGTTAGTTAGGTTTAAGTAGTTCTAAGTTCTAGGGGACTGATGACGTCAGATGTTAAGTCCCACAGTGCTTAGAGCCATTTGAACCATTTGAACCTCTTAGAAACACGCACATACACCCTGAGCTGATTGACACACTGGATTATCCTGAACCCCATCCAGGGGTGGACTTATCCAGAAGGACAGAGACAAACTTTTCTTGATCCATTGTTCCTTCCAGAATGACGATTCGTCCATGAAATGCCCTACGGCCTGGACCCATACGGCGATAGGTGCAAGGCGTTTGCTTTCAGACTTTCACGTCGTACACACCAAAAACGGCCCTTTGTCTAAAGGAGCATAATACGTGATTCATCTCAAAAGGCCACCAGCCACCTCTCAGTCGACGTCCAGTTGCTGTATTGGCGAGCAAATTTCAGTCTTCGTCGTCGATGAACCACAGTCAACACAGGTGCATAAGCCAGGCACCTGCTGCGGAGGCACATACGCAGCATTTTTCGCTGAACGATCGCTGAGGAGACGCTGTTGGTAGCTCCTTGGTTCATCTGGGTGGTCAGTTGCTCAACAGTTGCGCGCCTGTTCGCCCGTACACATCTGTGCAGCCGTCGCTCACCCCTGTGGCTGTGGTGCACCACATATGCTTCACCACCTGTTTTAGATAGTGCAACCTTCCCACACACAGTGTACTTTAACCATGGAGGCATTACGACAAGAGCTACACTGTTTTCCGCGTTCCCCTGACACGCTACATACATCCTCCACTGCTAGTGCTGCCACCTGCTGTTTGTGAGTGGTTTTTGCACGTTGACGTCGAACATAGATGAGAGCACATTAATGTGAGAGGATCGAGTATTTCCAGAGAAAATTGTCAGCTTCACCTGAGACTTCCGGCTTAACAGGCTGTAGTCGATGTATAAAACTTTCTCCTAACGTTTCCTCTCGGACTGTGGAGACATCTTCAGAGGTAAAGCCACGAACTGAAACCTGAACCGGAGGGAGAACCAAATATATGAACACCGTATTGAGCACCACAGTCCATCACGTGACGTCGGCCACTAGATTATTTCCGGTAATGCCAACATTCCCGGCTGACATTCGAATATTATCTAATTTTACACCTTCCTCTTTTCCGTTGAAATTATTACGGTGTTTCTAAATCTCAGTAGCCTCTCTGTGCGCGCGCTCATGATAATGCGATGTTTTAGATGTGTCGCTCGATACAGTGAATTTTATTTCCTGATCACCCTCTTGCTAAACATGTTCCACGACGACCGATTTATCCGATGTCCTAGGTAGCAATTTCTCTTGCGATCAACCAGATTGGTGTTAACATTTATTTTCGTGATGCCAATATAAACCAGTCCACAACTACAAGCAATTTTATACAGACTCGATGTAGCCAAAGGATGTCGTAGATCTTTTGCCGATCACTCTTTTACCTTCCTAGTGTGTCTGAATATAGTTTCCACACTATACTTGCTCAACAATTTCCCATGCGATCTTCTGTCTTACGAATCAACGGAAGGAAAACTTTCACTTTAGGCGGCCGTTATTCCTCACTGATCCTGATTCGCTTCCTAGGACGAAGAGCTCAATCTATCTCCTTGTTACAATAACCTTTCTTCTTAAATGTCAGTTGTAGATGTTTCAACCGCATCTTTTTGAATAATATGCACGCCCTGTCTACAAAGGTTTTAATCACATCTCTTTTTGTCTGGGTCGGTAGTTAGTAGCTATATGAAGGTAACGGTTAGTAGCCTGGATTTTCTTATTTAATCTATGGACTAATGTCCCGTCACCTCGCTTAGTAACAGACACACCCAAGAAATTGAATTGACCATTATTCTCATCTCTATAATAAATTGGATTTTCTGATTGATACTGTTGAGATGTATTGGGAAAGCATCCGACTCCTCTGCGTCGTGCGTCCATACTACAGAAGTGTCAGCGACATAGCGGTACCACCCGGCTGGTCTTTACTGCCAGCCTGCAACGCCCGGTTTTCAAAGATCTCCATAAACAAATTGGTCACAACCGGACTAAGAGGACTGCCCCTAGCCATCCAGTCAATCTCTTCATAAAAGTTATTACTGTTATGAGAATAGGTTGTGGTGAGGAAGTTTCCGAGTAACTCCGCAACATCTGCTGGAAAAATATCCACTATGCATGAGACCGCATCGTTCACCTGAATCATGGTAAATAACGACATGACATTAAAAATAATAAGAGCCCATTTGCATTTCTTTTAATTTGTCAATAAAATGATTAGAATTTTTAATATGACTCTTAGTTCCACCAGCATAAGGTTGCAGCAATGAAACAAGATGTCTAGCTAACTCGTTGGTGGGAGACGCTGTAGCATTCACAATAGGCGTCATATGAACCTGTGGTGTGTGCCCTAACAAGGAATAGATGTAGCATTTCACCCTAGAGGGAGAATCAGGGTCAATGAGGAACATTGGCTGTCGAAGGAGATAGTTTTACTTCCGTTCAGTAATAAGGCCTTGGGAAAGTGTTGAGTAAGTATGGTGTGGAAACTATATTCGGACCCACCAGGAAGATAAAAGATCGTCAAAAAAATACGACATCGTTTAGCTATAACGGGTGTATGTAAAATTCCGTTAGTTGTGGGCTGGTTTATAGTGGTTCCATGTAAAGAAGTGTTACATACGTCTGATTGAACACAAGAGGAACAGCTGCCTGGGACATAAGGATATATCGGACGTAGCGGCACATGTTTAGCAAGAGGATGATCAGGACATAAAATTTAGTGAAACGAGCGAGGTATCGAAAACATCGCATTATCATCCGCGCATGATATAGAGGCTGTTGAGATTTATAAACACGGTTATAATTTTAATGGACTACAGGAAGGTGTAAAATTAGATAACGTGTTGATGTCAACGAAGCACTCTATGAATGACGATCGATTATTTTCAGTCGGGAACGTTGGCGTTATCAGAGATAATCTCGTAGCCGACGTCATGTGATGGACTATAGTGTGCTCTACACTATCTATATATTAGGCGCTCCCTCAAGTTCTAGTTGCAGCTTTCCGCCTCACCTCTGAAGATGTCTTCCGCAGTCGGAGGGGAAACGTTACGAGAAAGTTTTATACAGCGACCACGGCCTATTAACCCGGAAGTTTCAAGTGCAGTCAGTACTGGCCGTGAAAGCTTAGATTTTATGATCAGTGTTCAAATCTGTTGGTGTAGATGTATCGACACATATGGCTGGTAGTAGAAATATACCCTGAAGAGCCTAAGAAACCGGTACACCTGGATGATATTGCGTAGGCTCTCCGCGAGCACGCAGGAGTGTGGCAACACGACGTGGCACGGACTCGACTAATGTCTGAAGTAATGCTGGAGGGAATGGGCACCATGAATCCTGCAGGGCTTTCCATAAATCCGTAAGAGTACGAGGGGTGGAGATCTCTTCTGAACAGCACATTGCAAGGCATCACAGATTAATGGACGCTGGTGATCAGACAGGATGCTAACGTACGTGTCAACTGTCAGAGTCGTTTCTAGACGTATCAGAGGTCCAATATCACTCCAACTGCACACGGCCCACACCGTTACAGAGCCTCTACCTGCTGACATGCAGAGTCCATGGATTCATGAGGTTGTCTCCATACCCGCACACGTCCATCCGCTCGATACAACTTGAAATGAGACTCGTCCGACCAGGCAATATGTTTCCAGTCATCAACAGTCCAGTGTTGGTGTTGACAGGCTCAGGCGAGGCGTAAAGCTGTGTGTCGTGCAGTCATCAAGGGTACACGAGTGGGTCCTCTGCTACGAAAGCCTATATCGATGATGTTTCATTGAATGGTTCGTACGCTGACACTTGTTGATGGCCTAGGACTGAGTTCTGCAGCAATTTGCGAAAGGGTGGCAGTTCTATCACGTTGAACGATTGTCTTCAGTAGTCGTTGGTCCCGTCCTTGCAGGTTCTTTTTCCCGGCCGCAGCGATGTTTGAGATTTGATGTTTTACCGGATTCCTGATATTCACGATACAATCGTGAAATGGTCCTATGGGAAAATCCGCACTTAATCGCTACCTCGAATATGCTGTGTCCCAGCTATAACAGCACGTCCAAACTCACTTAAATCTTTATAACCTGCCATTATAGCATCAATAACCGATTTCACAACTGTGCCAGACACTTGTTGTCTTATACCATATAGGCGTTGCCAACCGCAGCGCTGTATTCTGTTGATTTACATATCTGTATTTGAGTACGCATGCCTATACCAGTTTCTTTGACGCTTCAGTGTATATCTCTAACATAAATTCTTCACTGTTTACATTAGACACTATTTCTGTGTAACATAAATCTCATGTAATAACTGTCAGATGTAAACGTACCTTTAAGTTTGGCTTTGAGGTGCCACAACATACAGTGACCGATCTTCCCGTTACGGTAAGCAGAGACACGACAATGTACGAGGGGTCTTCAGAAAACATTAATCTCGTATAACCCGAAGAAATGAAGGTACGACCTTGAAACCTAGAAATGTTGTTAGGTCTTATCTAGAGATCAACTTTTCAACGTGACAAAACGATGAATGACTTAACAAAGACGTTAACCGTAGAAGTTTACATTTTAGATTTCCAGGAAACATTCCATTCAGAAAATCACCTCGTCGACATTCTCGAAATGTCTGCCACGAAACGGTTTCTTCATCAGTAAAAAAGAGAACGAAATCACTAGGTGCCATTTCAGAAGAATACGGGGGGATGAAACAAAATTTGATGGCCAACCAGCATGTGTGATTGTGTCACGTGTAGAATGGGCTAGGGCGCACTCGTGGAACAGAAACACAGCGGTCCGTGGCGCTTCGTCTTGACAGCATCGCGTAACCTCGTCAGATGTCGGTAACATGCTCCCGTGACAGTTTGCCCCTTATGGGCATGTTCAGTTAGCACCTCACTATAGTGTGCTACGGCATTTAGAGCCGAGATTTCTTCGTGTACCACAATTGTAGACATGCCGGGAGCGAAAAAAAAAAAACTACGGCCCAAATTTTACAATGTTTCAAGAGAAAAAAATGAAACATTTGAGTATGTGACACCGTTTCACCATGAGGGTCTATGAAGATTTAGACGATAAAGATGTTCAGAGATGGTGTTCTTACTCTGTGTAATTAATGTTGTTTTAGAGGTGATGTAAAAGTGTCGTCAGTTTACACTATTGCACAACTGGAATTTGCTTCTTAATGTGTATGACTAAACGGCTATCCTGGGTCATAGTTCATGGTCCGATATGTCGCACGCTGGAAACCACTGTGAAAATTCCGATGAAGCTTAGTACAGACGTGTTGGGCAGTGTATGTAGTATGCCTGTCGACCGCATCACGTCGCTCTTTTCAGTTCTGAGCACACAGTGTGCACGTAAAGATGCCTAGAAAATAGTGTCTCCCGCCAAATATGAGTGCCTGCTGACAAATTTCGCCTGATCTCATGCAACCCACATAGCGTAACTGTTATGCGTTTTCTTATTCATGACAATCCTCGGCCACACATTGCAAGGACAGTGATGACGCCCCTGCAGCGTTTTCGACTGGAAGTGTTTGATCATTCACCACACTGCCGGGACTTGGCTCGCTCTGAATTTCATCTCTGCTCACATGAACCGCTAGCTGTGAAGATAACATTTTCACGCAGACAACGAGCTTCAGACCAGCATAGAGAATTGGCGGAAAGCATAGGCGACTGTCTTCTGTGAGGAGGGTGTTGGAAAGTTGATACACTGCTACAACAGATATCTAAGCCGGAGTTGTGACTATGTACAGAAGTAGCTGGAAGATTTACCAGACTGTCGCAAATAAAAAATTTTTGATTTTCACTATGATTTTGATTTCACGACCGATCGAAGGTTAAGAAACGAAGAGTCCTTATACATGGTTCAAAATCCTAGTTTTAGGTTGCCAGCTAACGGCTTTCAAGGGCACGAAAAAATTGATTTCCAATAATTCACAAAATTGTTGACAGAATTAAAAAAATTAAAATGCAGTCATGATCTATTCATTAAGAAGTATAACCGTACCTTAAAGGTTTAACACAATTTGACAAGTGGTACAGTCAGAAACTATTTACATATCTTGAGACAGCGTAACCAACCACCCGCAAATACGTAGGTTTTATTCATCCATTATGTCACGGCCCGTTGCCTAGGAACGGCGAAAAGGAAAGCGGTGAGTTTGTCCTGCTGTTGGCATGCTACTATCATCAGAACTTAGTGACTTCCAGCAAACTTTGCACATCATTTCATTCCTTTACGAAACTTCTCGTTGATTCCCCACCCCAAGATAGGGAAAGGAAGGAAGTTTACGGCTTACTACACTACTGGCCATTAAAATTGCTACACCACGAAGATGACGTGCTACAGACGCGAAATTTAACCGACAGGAAGAAGATGCTGTGATATGCAAATGATTAGCTTTTCAGAGCATTCACACAAGGTTGGCGCCGGTGGCGACACCTACAACGTGCTGACATGAGGAACATTTCCAACCGATTTCTCATTCACAAACAGCAGTTAACCGGCGCGGCGTTGCCTGGCGAAACGTTGTTGTGATGCCTCGTGTAAGGAGGAGAAATGCCTACCATCACGTTTCCGACTTTGACAAAGGTCAGATTGTAGCCAATCGTGATTGCAGTTTGTCGTATCGCGACATTGCTGCTCGCGTTGGTCGAGATCTAATGACTCTTAGCAGAATATGGAATCGGTGGGTTCAGGATGGTAATACGGAACGCCGTGCTGGATCCCAACGGCCTCGTATCACTAGCAGTCGAGATGACAGGCATCTTATCGGCATGGCTGTAACGGATCGTGGAGCCACGTCTCGATCCCTGAGTCAACAGATGTGGACGTCTGCAAGACAACAACCATCTGCACGAACGGTTCGACGACATTTGCAGCAGCATGGACTATCAGCTCGGAGACCATGGCTGCGGTTACCCTTGACGCTGTATCACAGACAGGAGCGCCTGCGATGGTGTACTCAACGATGAACCTGGGTGCACGAATGGCAAAACGTCATTTTGTCGGATGAATCCAGGTTCTGTTTACAGCATCATGATGGTCGCATCCGTGTTTGGCGACATCGCGGTGAACGCACATTGGAAGCGTTTATTCGTCATCGCCATACTGGCGTATCACCCGGCGTGATGGTTACACGTCTCGGTAACCTCTTGTTCGCATTGATGGCGCTTTGAACAGCGGACGTTTCATTTCAGATGTGTTACGACCGGAGACCCCACCCTTCATTTGATCCCTGCGAAATCCTACATTTCAGCAGGATAATGCACGACCGCATGTTGTAGGCCCTGGACGGGTCTTTCTGGATACAGAAAATGTTCGACTGCTGTCCTGGCCAGCACATTCTCCAGATCTCTCACCAACTGAAAACTTCTGGTCAATGGTGGCCGAACAACTGGCTCATCACAATACGCCAGTCACTACTGTTGATGAACTGTGGTATCGTGTTGAAGCTGCAAGGACAGCTGTACGTGTACACTCCATCCAAGCTCTGTTTGACTCAATGCCCAGGCATATCAAGGTCGTTATTACGGCCAGAGGTGGTTGTTCTGGGTACTGATTTCTCAGGATCTATGCACTCAAATTGCTTGAAAATGTAATCAAATGTCAGTTCTAGTATAATATATTTGTCCAATGAATACCCGTTTATCATCTGCTTTTCTTCTTGGTGTAGCAATTTTAATGGCCAGTAGTGTATATTTTCGCTGTTCATGCAGTAAAACTGATGCACCAGGAATGACGCTTCAATTTATTACTTATTCACTTCTAAAAATGTTCACAACACATCTTGCAGTAAGCAGACACAAATACCACCGAATTTATCTGTAATATTATATCACTGTACGACACATAGTTCATGCGATGTGACATCATGCATTTAAAAGTTCATCTTGTTTCAAAGCGGAGCGCAATTTACCCATACTACACTCATCCAGTGTTTGAGAATGAGAGCACTTAGCGGCTTCCAGCGCACTTTAAACATAGTTTCAAACCTTTTAGAAACTGAAACTTCCTGGCAGATTAAAACTGTGTGCCCGACCGAGACTCGAACTCGGGACCTTTGCCTTTCGCGGGCAAGTGCTCTACCATCTGAGGTACCGAAGCACCACTCACGCCCGGTACTCACAGCTTCACTTCTGCCAGTACCTCGTCTCCTACCTTCCAAACTTTACAGAAGCTCTCCTGCGAAACTTGCAGTTCATATCAGCGCACACTCCTCTGCAGAGTGAAAAATCTCATTCTTTTAGAAACTGTTTCTCACCCTCGTGTTTAACGTCCAGTATTTCACTCTTTAACTTCTTTCTAAAGTAGTCAGAAATTTGAAGCTGTTTTATAATAGGACTTTACTGGTGATGGTCAAACACGCTTAAAACAACGGGGTGTTTTTCACAAATATTAACTTCACCTTCAGGTAAACCGGCAACTAGCTCTTCAGAAGTGTTGGGTTGGGTTGTTTCGGGGGAGGAGAGCAGACAACAACGTCATCGGTCCCATCAGACTAGGGAAGGATGGGGAAGGAAGTCGGCCGTGCCCTTTCAAAGGAACCACCCCGGCATTTGCCTGGAGCGGTTTATCCCTAAGGAGTGTCTATCGGTGTCTCGTACTGTCATGTCCTATCATAAGATAGAGGGAAAAAGGGGTTCACTCGTCAGGCTGCAATTTCCTAGTGGCTAGGAGCAAATGCAGAAAGACAGACTTCCAGTGATGGTAGGTTGATTGCTTGCAACAGCAATTGCTTTCACGGAGCGCCTACGAGAGGCATGGATTTTGGGATTCGATATGATAGTCGCAGGAAACTCAGGGAACTGAAACGTATGAATAAACTTATTCATTTCCTTCAGACTGACCTCTTCACTGCATGCTAGTTCTAAGCTTTATAAAAGCAAAGGATGCAACTCGTCTCTGGCCAAATACGTTCAGTTCCTTCCCCTTCTCCTACTCTGTAGTTAGGGAACGTCCCAATTTTTACATTATCAAACTCCAAGTTTGGTAGCAAACCTGTACAGCTGAAAGCTTAACGTAACTGTCCTTCCCATTATGCCTAGGAGAAACAATATTCTATGTCACCTGGCCCTACCCTGAGGGTTCTCGTGAGTGGGGAGCGGTGTCCCAGCTGTTTTACTCATTTCCGATCTCACTTTAACCTACATAAATCCACTGACGTTGCTCTTCTCAGAATCAAGTGTCAAGATTGCTGTTTATGGTGACAATTTACAACAGCGTATTCGGTGTATGAAGTTACAAATTAATTCTCTGAAACGAAACATCTACCGTGGAACAGCTGCCCAGAGCCCTGCAAGTATGCAAGCTTCTACTATTACTGTTTACCTCTGGTAATCTAAACGCTAGCACTTTCGTCTGCTCTCTGCATTGTGCCTCTGATTACTCATCCTGCAGTACCCTCGCAGGCTTCCAGCAGCCTTAAGCTTAACAATGGACAAATTAATAAGTCGTCGGTACATGACTACTCTCCCCATGTAAAAAATTAGTTGACAATCACTTGACATCAAACTTGCAATCTGGCTTCTGTTGAGGTTAAAAAATCTTAGTTCTAAAAATGACATTATATACATTCAGAGTTAATCGCTTTAGTCCTCTTTGAATGATGCAGTTTGCAAAGTTCATTTCTCACTTCACTTTTGCACACACATATAAACGTCAATATAAAACATTGTTCCATTTTTCACTGTATTTCAAACACAGAAGCAAAAAATATAAATCGTTGGTTAACAGTTTTTTCACTTTATGTGTACATATACCTAAAAAGGAATTTTTGTCTCATTTTTCACATTCCACGTGCATATACTCATCATTATTCATTTAGCTATTTTTCGTCACGATTACTATACATATACACTTTAAAACAGAACATTGTCTATCACGATTAAAATAATAAACTCGAATAAGGAGACAAGATTCTTCTGTATGTTTCCAACTACGTGATTCACAATACCGATAGTAATTTCTTAAGTACTAAGCAAGTTTAGCAGTGCTTTTCCCTATTTTTGATCTCTGCGTGGATCTGCGTGGAGCTCCATGTTTAAAGCTGGTAGTACGTCTTCACTGGTCACATTAATTATTATTATTTGCTCAGACTGTATGTACACTTATGGTGCATATCCTTTACATTTGCCATAAACTGTCAGTTTACCTGTAATTTTCACCAGTACATCTGTCAGCTTGTAATCTTTACATAAAATTGTCTAGCCTTCCCCTCTGTGAGCAATGAGTAACAACTGGTTTTGACTTAGTGGAATCCAGATACTATCATTCAGTTCCGAGAACTTCTTAATGCAATCCTTAGCCATTTCCCTTACTGATTGTAACATCGTAGCCTTGCATGTTTCATGATCATGTGTGGACATTAAAACAAACTTTTGGTTAGAAACACAACGTTACTTAGTTTTGCATAGTGCCGCTTAGATTCGTCCATGAACAAATAATTTTTCTCTAGCTGTGTGCACATGAATAAATTCTTCGGAAAGTAAGAATAATACTATGTACAAATTGCACAGTTCATTTTCTACTAATGAGACATTCAATACTTAACTTAATGTGGCCAGATGTAAATGCATCAACATCAATTATGTGTTTTAACTGGTACCCGCTCTGTTCTACGACAACAAATAGGAGCTTATTGTTCTTAATGTCATTCAAATTAAGTGCAAGTAATTAGTTATTTGACCTAAATTAATTATGTGAGGTTCCAGTATTCCTTTCTGTGCGCCTACTAGAGCAGCAATTAACATCTCACTTTCCATTTCTAACTCAGTGTATATCATTACCAACCGTATTAACTGCTCATTAACGTTAATTGTCCTTGTTAAATGCCTTATCTTTTGACCAGTGCTGACAGCATATTCATTCTTATGTCTATGAAGCTTCCCCACATTTTTGACACGCATTTCCTCGTTACATGAAAGGCTAGCTACTGTATGACTGAAAGTCGTCGAAGTTGCTTTTATTACAGTTACTTGCTCTTTGATTAACATCAGCAATTGCCGCTGTTTATTTCCAGATAAATTAACCTTTGATTTGAAATAGCAGGTATCCTGTTCATCTAATGTCAAAATAATATTTTACTTACTTCACCCACGAAATTTAAGATACCTCGTTTCTTATGTTTGTCACGTCTTGTTAAGTGTCCAGTTATGCACTGCGAATTCCGGATCTCTTTGACACGCCATTCTAAGGCTTGTTCTACGACTGTACGTTTTAGGTCGCTTGTTCCAAAACTTTTTAACTTTTGTTTACAATATCCTACCGATAAATGTGCCAGTCTCTCGGTCTCATCAGTTTTCCCCTTAAGTTCTCCTTGATTAATATAAGTGACGATTTTCCACTTCATACTGTCGATTTTTACCTTACGAATAGTATTATAATATCAACAAGATGATGAAAGAAACTACTCTATGCTAAAATCAAGATATTGTCCAAGGATGTACACTGCTGCAGTACAGCTCATGAGGTACAACACTTCTGCAAGTTTTCTCTTCTGAAATACATGAAAAGTTCTATTTTAGGAGAACTCCTTTAACCTGTTGACATGCACCGTTAAAATTTGTTTCTCTTCACACGAATGACCACGTTGGGCCCTTTGTCCTTACGACAGTGTATGAGCTACGCCACTGCGTGTCTAGCTTACGGCTTCTTCCCTTGCTAATGATTTCATCATACAATAGGACTTGGTCACCCATTTTAACTTCTTTTGCATTCTGGTCTCTGTCATAATAATTATTATTCTTCTTCTTGCACTGTTTATTACAATACGTAACGCATTATTTTATCTGTCTCGCTTTGTTTTAATTCGAGTACTTAATGATTGTAATTATTAGTAACACTTGTCGGATCTCTTTGCAATACATCCGATATGTTACATTCTCTACTGAAAAACAACTCATGTGATGTATAATTTGTGGCATTATGGCGTGTGGCATTGTATACAAATATCGGCAAAACAAGCCATTCGTCCCAATCTGACTGAGCTCTATTGATGTAATGTCTCAGGAATTCCGTTATAATTCAGTGTGATATTTCCAATGCTCCTTTTGACTGGGGATGCTAACAAGAAGTCTGTATCCTTTCAGTTCTTAACAGTCCGCACTCTCTTTATTGTGTCACTCAAAAAATTGCTACCATTGTTTCCGAGTATTACCGAGGTATCCCAAATCTCAGATTTATTCTTTGTACCAGGATACGAGCCACTGTATCCGCGTCCTGCTTTTCTATAGGTTCTGCTACAATGAACTTTGTTGGAGCTTCCTCAATTGTTAGCACGTGTTTATGTCTGTCTGTTACCATACGGGGACGACAAGATCTATATCACATCTATCAAACGCTGCTTGTGGTGTTGATGTTACGACCAACGGCATTTTTGCCTTGTTTCGCTTTATCTTTTTTCCTTTTGTTTTTTACAGATAACACATTTTATGATATTGTCCTCGATATCCTTCTTCATATCGAACCTCGTTCAGTGTATCCTGATTCGATTATTTCCAACGGGAGCGTTGTGAAGTTCCCAAAAATTTTTTCGCTTTTTTTTCTTAAGTATTTATCTACTGCTGTTCGCATTTCTCGACTTTGGCCTCAATTTAGGCATCAGTTGACTGTACTTCCCTTATTCTCGATAGTGCATCAGCTACATAGTTGTTTCAGCCCTTTTTGTATAAAATTTCGTGTTCATACTTCTCCAATTTCAACCTGAATTTCATTCAACGTGGGGCCGGATCGCAAACATTTCCGACCCACTGCAGGGGCTTACGATCTGTGCAAGTGGTAAAACTACAACCAAACATATACGCTCTGAAATGTTTGACCGGTGAAACCACGCCCAATTAAATTACACTATAATTTCGCTCTACATTGTCCAGAGTTGTGGACGTGTATGGAACTGGAAGGTCTTTTAGCACTTCTGGTGCCCTTCAAGGACGAGAACAAATAATTTATCTCTCTGCCTCGGGAATCAGTTTGATTTGACGCCGAATTGTATCTGTATATATCGACTTATTTCCTGCAAGGAAAAATATATAATTACACGAAGAACACACTTCTATTATGAATTATTTCTTTACGGTACTTACATTGTCTAACAGTAAGTTCTCTTTTAATAAGTTGATTCTCGACTTTTTCTCATTCGAGCCCTTTTCTAACTTACGCACAGTCTGTTTCGGACTTGTGTTAAACTGCAGAACTACTACTACCATAAAAAGGACGCAGTTCGATAGAAAGTGCCACCTCTAGTGTATTTAATAAGCTAATTAAACAAGAGATTTTTTACACGCTCACTAGCGCCTGTAGTAGGAACACGCCTTGCTGGAGCTCTTGTTCCTCAACGGTGCCTTCTCTTAGGCTAGTACCTGAGCCCTTTATCCTCAAAATCCTCTTCTCGCGGGGACCCAACTTATTTTAGCCACCTGGCCTGCCATAGGTTTCGAAGCCCCCGTTTCCTGTCAGCGACACACCTGCATACCGGTAACTTATTGACTTAGCCATTTCCTCGGCGTACGTTTGTTTCTGATTCCTCTGAACACCTCAGAGAACTATGAGCTCTAATGCATTCAAAGTTTCCTGTCAGCGACACACCTGCATACCGGTAACTTACTGACTTAGCCATTTCCTCGGCGTACGTTTGTTTTTGATTCCTCTGAGCAACTCAGAGAACTATGAGCTCTAATGCATTCAAAGTTTATAGTTTCAAAATCTGTTTGTGGCGTTGCCCCTGCTCCTGTGTACTTGCGCCTTGCGCCTATCTCCTTACACAATGTAACGGACCTACTCCCGATTCGTACAGATGTCTCTAACAACTAAACCGGCATAGAGAATATGCAGTTCCCCTCTACTAAATGAAACTTACGTTTCACGCTTAGTTCCCGATCTATCGCAAGATCTGAAACTGCACACCCATGCCTATGAACGCCTATGACTGGACTAGTAATACTTTTAATTTTTTTGTTTCGTTCAGATCTGTGCCAGACATGGTTTCTCAGATACTTGATATTAAATAAGGTAATCTGTGCTCCACTATATAAAAGCAATTTTAACTGATGTTCTGTACTCTATGGGCAATTTAATTCTACATCTCAAGAGGTGGAGCCCCTCCACACCCACGCCGGCATGATGGCCAACTCTGAAGATCTACTGCCATCTCTGCATAAGGGCTAGTTTTCACTAATGTGAGGTGTCGCGGGATGTTGGGTACTGCGATGTTTGCGTACGTCTGGTTAATGTTAACCATTAATAAGCGCTCATTTGGAGATAGATTGGATCGAAGTTGAACGAAGGGTAACGGTTTGAAGGGCAGAGGAAAAAAAAGTCCCAAGGCAAGAGCCAAGGGAAAAAAAACCTCTGCGATAATTAGGTCGGGTAGTAAGAGCAGTAGCGGATGTCTTGCTGTCTGCGATATGTCATGCAAGGGTAGGCTTTGTCAGTAGTGGGTATCATGCATGTCGATACCTTTGACGTTGTGCGGTGCTGTTGCTTGGCGGCTGCCGCTGGGTGCCGGTGTTGAACTCTCGATCAAAGTTAGCAACCTGCAACAGTTAGGTTTGTCATCGTTTTTGTGTCCGATAGGTCATATATCGGATGCACAGTGTAGGGTGATGTTGGCGAATTGTTTGTGCGTCAGTGGGCGAGCTCGTCGGTTTCCCTGCTGTGGCCTGTTGGTCGGCTCTAACAGCAGCTGGTGATTATTTCCAGTCAACGTTACTGATATGCAGGGGCTTGGCGACGTTTGTCGCTTTTTGGTGTATGTTAGCTTGCCATAGGTGGTTATACCCTAACTAGTAATGCCTTTGGCCGCTTGTGCTTCCACCTATGGTTGTGATCGTAGTGTCCCAGACTGAGGATGAAAGGATTGTTCGAGTGTCTCGAGTTCCTGTATAGTCGTGTGGCGCGTTTGTTGAATACTTCCTTGGAGATTTCAAGGCGGTCTTGTAGGAGCTGCATATCCCCAGACGGGAGCTGCGTACGTCAGCAGAGGTCTAATCAGTGTCATGTATATGGACCTCGACACCCTCCTATTCAGTGTTCTTTCCCTGTTGAGCATTGGATAGAGTTGTTTGAGCCTCGCGTGCGCTCTGTAGCACTTTGTTCTGTGTGATCTGCAGGCGGCGCGGTCTTGTAGGAGCTGCATATCCCCAGACGGGAGCTGCGTACGTCAGCAGAGGTCTAATCAGTGTCATGTATATGGACCTCGACACCCTCCTATTCAGTGTTCTTTCCCTGTTGAGCATTGGATAGAGTTGTTTGAGCCTCGCGTGCGCTCTGTTGGCAACGTATTCGATGTGGTCCCCCCCATCTAAGTTTTCGGTCCAGCTAGACACCAAGATATCTACACTCATTTTTAATTTCACAGTGGACTTTAAATACGAGGGCGTGCTGCAAAGTAGTGCCTTCCAATTTTTTATGTGAAAACTGTTAAATATTTTAACAACAACTTTATTAACATTCTATATCTTTATTCTTCGTTCTACATATTTATTTCTCAGCAGTCACCCCAGCAATAAACACATTTCTCTCAACGAGAGACCAGTTTGTTAATACCGTTACTGTAGAATGTTCTTCGACGGAGCCACAACCTCTCATCTGTTTGCAAGGCTTCATCACTATCAAAGTGGAGTCCTCGAAGGTCTTGGTCAAGTTTTGGAAACAGATGAAAACCTGATGGGACCACTCGGGGCTGTATGGAGGATGATCGATGATGGTGAACCCAAGGCTTCGGATTGTTGCAGATGTCGCAACGCTCTCGTGTGGTGTGGCATTGTCATGCTGAAGAAGAGTGTGCTCCATGAGTGGCTGAAGTTTTCCGCTGTTAGAAACTCTACTACAGCACACGGTTTCTCACTCATCGACATAGCTACTACGTTACACATCACCATGGTGCTTGCTACAATTCGGAACCCTCTAGCGGCAGAGTGTTGTAAGTTGCGTCAGCAAAATGGGAAAGTCGACCGTGTAATGTGCATGACAAATGGCTCTGAGCACTATGGGACTTAACTGCTGTGGTCATGAGTCCCCTAGAACTTAGAACTACTTAAACCTAACTAACCTAAGGACAGCACACACATCCATGCCCGAGGCAGGATTCGAACCTGCGACCGTAACGGTCGCGCGGTTCCAAACTGTAGCGCCTAGAACCGCTCGGTCACTTCAGCCGGCTGTGCATGACATGCTATACGTCAACCGACATTGAGAACAGAACAAAAAATTCGGAGGAATTACTTTTCAACACGCCCTTTCTCAATTCAGCATAAGCCGATTGTATTTGTCGTTTACTTGGTTCTTATTTTTCACAAAATATCCCACATTCACATTACACTCTTCAGCTATGTACCCTGACCCATGACACGCGAAACGCACAGCAGCCTTTGCTTTCTTACAAGGACCTCTGTGTCCCAATACACTGCAAGTTTCGCATCTGACGGGCTTTGGAGTCAATGACTCTATACACTCTTGAGCTGAATCTACTTTACGAATTATTTTCTCGAGTAGGAATAATACTTTTGCAATCCTAAGACGTGTGCCCTAGACTTTCACATGAGACACTCTTAACGGCAACATTTCCCATTTTGCTCCAAGGATTTTTATCATTAAATCTTTTTTCCCTGGTAGACATGCCTGAAATGCAATGAAGATGGCTTTTTGGTATATTATTATGTTACATTTTCTGTGTGCGACCTGTTACCCTCCTATGTTTGATGTCAGTAGATCTACTTAGTAAGATTTCTCTGTCGTTGTTCTAGATGTTTGCTGAGGTGGCCCCGCTACTCATTTCCGCCTAACCGTGTTGCAGCGGCCTTCACAGGACTCTGTCATCTTTCGCGTGGTTGCGTGCTGAAAGTGAGCGTCAATTGTCTCCTAAGCCACTTCAAAGACGTAAATGACTGAACTTTAAACTTTCTTTACGATCACTTTCTCTTAAAGGAACATTGTAACTGAACGTAAATTGTCGTATACATTGTTGGCAGACAAATCTTTTTAAAACTGATGTAGTCTGAATAAGACAAGAAGAATTCCCTACGCAAGCCAGTTCAACAGCCATTTATGTTCTTATGGCGTCCTTCTCTTTTCCTTCTTGTATTCTAAGCATCTTCAAACCCCGACGTCAAGGAACAAGCGGCCCCACATAGCAGGTGGAGGCGCTCTCTTGCCGTCCTGCCTTGTAGATGTGACGTGTTCAAGACATTCTCCCATCAGCACGTATCCCACAGTGGGATGTCCCAGCACTTACTACGGGACGCCACACAAACACCTTTCGTCATCATGGAAGCCTGGGAGTGGGACACGTCATTTCATAAAAATGTCATGTCAATTTTCACTTCGAGGCTACGTCAGCAGCTTCAGTTAGGGTGATGTGTTCGAGCTTTACATGCATAATTCTCTGTACGAGTGAATTCAGCGAAACATTTAATGCTCGGAACACAATGACTAGTTTGGTGGAACGCTTGTAGGCATTAGTGGAGCAGATAACACAAGAAAATATCATCATATATTTCCTGAATGAATGCTGCATCGCTTAATTTTCGTACTAACGACAAGGATCACATCAGCTCTGATGCTGTAGTTGCACCATCGACAGCCTCACGGAATTTGTTGTCGAAGTGGAAATGAGTGTAAGGCATTGTGGGCCGGGAGTCTCCCATTCGGGGAAGTTCGGCAGCCGAGGGCAAGAACTTATTGCATTCGACGCCACATTGGGCAACTTGCGCATCAGAGATTGGGAGTCATTCTGCTTTACTGGTCCAATCTACAATCTATCCTCCCTTTGTTAACCTAATGGATAGCATTTTATAGGTGGAGAAATCTAAGGCACTTTTACATCTGTAATTTTGTATCAAAATATTTCTTTCTTCTTCGTATGAGGAAGATAATCCATGTGTGAGTCGTTTACTCCATGTAGAACCATGAATACAGGTTTTTACAAACTTTAACAATACTGGATGGTCCATTTCATGTACTAGTTCAAAACCTATGTCCACATTATCATTATTTACAAAGTGTTCGGAAATTCTCTTTACAAACCTCTAGGACAAGAGGGGAGTTGTTAGATAACATTTTGAATTGGAATCCATGTCCGATAACGTACCGTTTCCGTGCTACAACCGTTGGAAACCATGTTAGTAATGCGATATTTTATATAAGTAATTCATTAGGTATGACCCAGTACATCACTTGTTTCAGAGTTTCACACATTAATAGCCAAAGAAATTTCTCATATATTCATTGCCAGATTTCCTTCAACGTGATGCAGTGCGTCCTCTTCCAATTTGAGTGTGCGGCGTCTCCTTGGAGCATCACGGTCACTCCTGCTGACGGTGAAGGTACCCTTTCTTGAAGTTGTTGCGTAATTGTGGCGAAAAGGATGTGCGACGGAGTTGGATGTTTTGGAGAACGATCTTCCATTACTGTGAGCTCCATGTTGTTGTATTCTGCAAATACCGGGTGATCAAAAAGTCAGTATAAATTTGAAAACTTAATAAACCACGGAATAATGTAGATAGAGAGGTAAAAATTGACACACACGCTTGGAATGACATGGGGTTTTATTAGAAAAAAAATTGCTAGACGAGTGAAAGATCTCTTGCGCGCGTCGTTTGGTGATGATCGTGTGCTCAGCCGCCACTTTCGTCATGCTTGGGCTACCAGGTCCCCAGACCTCAGTCCGTGCGATTATTGGCTTTGGGGTTACCTGAAGTCGCAAGGGTATCGTGATTGACCGACAACTCTAGGGATGCTGAAAGACAACATCCGACGCCAATGCCTCACCATAACTCTGGACAGGCTTTACAGTGCTGTTCACAACATTATTCCTCGACTACAGCTATTGTTAAGGAATGATGGTGGACATATTGAGCATTTCCTGTAAAGAACATCATCTTTGCTTTGTCTTACTTTGTTATGCTAATTATTGCTATTCTGATCAGATGAAGCGCCATCTGCCGGACATTTTGTGATCTTTTGTAGTTTTTTTGGTTCTAATAAAACCCGATGTCATTCAAAACATGTGCGTCAATTTGTACCTCTCTATCTACATTATTCCGTGATTTATTCAGTTTTCAAATTTATACTGACTTTTTGATCACCCGGTATATACTCAACCACGTTGCTCTAACACGCACAGACACGTGGTTCGAACCAGGTCAGGGTAGGACAAATGTCAAAAACATCAGCCTATCCGACGTAACCACCACCCACCATAGTACCTAGCAAACATGTTTCGAAATGGCTCTAGCAAGGAAACGATACTTTTCTGGGCAAGGGTTCCTGTTCAAAATATTGTTTACTAACTTCTGTCTGTATGCCCTGGAAGTTTACAAACATCCTCTATAAATTTATTAAACACTGTTGTGGAACCACAGGAAGCCTACGGAATGAGTTCAATGGCGACACTAATAGTAATATTATCTGCTGCTGCTGCTCCACTAGCGACAACCGTATTGTTGGGTGATGCCATGACTTACTTTGCTTACTGACGAGCTGGCAAGAGACGAGTCGAGATAGTGCCGCCACTGACTGCATGTTGCTGTGTGGTTGCAGTGAAATGGAACTTGACTGTGTGCTCCCTGTGGTGTCGCGTTGCCTTCAGCTGTTGCCCACTGCCTGGCCACTGCAGAAGCTCAGGAAGACACCTCGCGTTTTCCGCCGCTGGGCCACTCCCTCGCTGCTGCTTATTGCCCAGGCGTCCCTCTGAGGACCACGATCGTCGATCGACCGTTCCCGCGTCGCCACGGTGTCGTGAAGTCGTGAAGATGAGCTGCCATAGCAGCATCTTAAGTAGTCCAGCGTCGATTTACAGACCTCTGCTTCTTTATTCTCTTCTTCTCGCTCCGTCTGTTCTCAATGCGGTGCAAGTGCTGCTTCGCACAAGAATCTTAAGGCAGTCATCCCAGTCATGATGTCGGGAAGAGTATGTATGAAGTACCTATCTGTAAGGTGGCAGAATAAATGGTCAGATTCGCCCCTTACACGAGAGCTTTATACATCACAATGGGAAGGTGAATATGACACCTAACTGAATTCGCTGAATTCGGCGGTAATGAGCAAATTTGCCTAGCAGTTTGTAATGCAAAAAGGGATGACACTCAATAGACAGTAATTAACACACCGTTCCTATAATGCATGTTTGAGCAGAAGGTGAAACAAGCAGCGAGAGGCGAGTTAGTTTGTCATTTCAGAGGGGCAAGCAGAGGCAAGGCCGCACTACAGGTTGTACCACAGAGACCACTTAAAGGGGAGTCCCAGGAGGAAAGTCAACTACTGACCAGGTGAGTCAGGTGGGGAGAGCGAGTATAACGGCCCATCTGAGGGACGACAGGAAAGAAAGCTTTTAAAAACTGTGTTTCGGAATTCCAAAGGGATATGAACAAAACCAGTGACGCATTTTCGATCACATGTCCAGCGAGTGCTACACACGTGAGAGAGTCAATGTATGCATTTAGGCATCTGGAACGGGCACAAGACGTCCGATTGGCGGAAATGCGCTAGGAAGGAGAAAAGAGCCAAAGCTTTGACGCAGTTTAATGGAAGGGACTTTGCAATTGGTAGAGAGAGTTTCGACAAAATAAGAGGAACACTCCTATTGGTCGAAAAAAGCTGTGACGTGAAGAACGAAAGAACCCAGGTGGGGAGACAGTTTGGCTATGTGTAAGACAAGACAGAAATTTTTGGGTCTTCTCTGAACTGGCGTCAAGTGCAGAACGGAGTGCATAATGCTCTGTACGATGCAGAGGAGTAATTTGCGTGAACACTGCGTTCACAGCGGCTGACGTACAGCTAGAAATTAGCTGTAGCATCGTTTAGCTCCAGCTGTGGAGAAACAAACCAGCCAATTAGTTAATTGTTACTACAACAACTGAGAGGGCATTATAATGTGCACGCTGCTCTAACCATGTGCGTGTATATTACCACATTCTAAGACTAGGGATGAGTACATGTTCTGACGCCTAACGAGAAACATGGGGAAAGATTCTGCTGGAAAATTCAGCAAAGGTGTAATTAGTTTTATAGGAATTTCAGCAGAAGAGAGCGGCATAGCAGATGACAGCTCATCGCAGCTTAAGGTAAATACCGCATGCAAAGGTGTAAAACTGTTGGTTCACCAGCTTGCGTCTACTATAAACTCGAGCGACCTTGGGTAATCTTTTGCTCAATTTGTCACATCACTAACCATATAACATAGACTTGATTGTCATCCTAAAAATAGTACCGAACTTTGAACCGGAATCGGACGATTTTCATAACATAAGAATAGGAACAATTTTGTAAAGAAACTTCTAGTTAAACTTTAGTATTGTTGTGTTTAGAGTTATTTAACTTTCTGAGGGGTGAGATTTAATATTGTTGTGTTTAGGATTATTTCACTTTTGGATATTGACGAGATGTGTTACCCTGACAACTGTTTTTTGTTGTCACATTGAAAACTGTGTAAAAGCGTGTATTTTTGTGCTAATATTACGACATTAAACATGCCATTTCAACTTACACAATCTTAGAGTAAGTAAACCAAAAAATATTATACCTTACATATCCATCTCAAAACTCATTGAGGAAACTCCACTATTGACTCCTTTCGTGTCCTAACATAGGACAAAGGGAAAAAAAGGAATGTACAGGTCAGTCTTCGATACGGTGCCTCTTAAACACCAAACACTTCAGCTAGTTTGGTTATGGAAGTATCCCCATATCTGCACAAATAGTTTGCCCAAACTCCAAGTCACATTACTCCCACATAATTCACTTACAACTGCACAGAACACTGTTCTGAACACGACTGACACATGCAGTGTATTGAGGACATTGAGCAGCTGTCGCACGTGGTCAAATACAACAGCACCAACTGCAGACATGGGTAGCAATTCCAGAGCGATTAGGATCAAATGCAGAAAGACAAACGTCCCGTGATGGATGGCAGGTTGATTGTGTGTATGAGCGCCATACACTGTCACGTGGCACTTATGTGTGAGGCGCGGATTTTGGTACTCGATCGGATACTGGCAGGAGACTCAGGGGACTCAAGGGCCTGATTTGCTTCAGGCTAACTACTACACTACAGGCTAATTCTAAGCACTAGAAAATCAAAGGATGCATCTGGTTGCAGAAAAGAAGTCAGTGTCTGAGACCCTGGGGTGAGAGCTACCAGAAGTAACAAAACAGTAGCAGGATTGCAAAATACAAATATTGAGAGCAGCACTCCAAGCGAGAAAACAGACTTGTCGGACCTTACTCTAGGCTGGCGACGAGCGACACGGAATCTGACTGAGAACACCTCTGAATACAAAAAAAAAAACCAAGGTTTTTAAGAGACTGTGGCGACTTACTATTTGTCCCTATCTATAGCCGGCGCGCCAATCCACCGCGACTTCACAGGCATTGACCAACCTGACGTGTAGCTCTGCATCTACCTGGTGCCTCTGGCCAACCATATTCAGATACCTCCCCTTCTCCTATCCCATCTTCCCAGATTGTACTTCAACAAACTCCAGAACTGGTAGCAACCACGTTCAGCTGGAAGCTAAACTTCGCTGTCCATCCTATTGTGGCTGCCAAAAATAGTGCAATAAAATGCATCGAATAAAAAACAGTTGTGCTAAATTATGCTTATTTTAAACCTTGACCATGGTTTCAGCTATAATAATATAGCCTGATTCAGCAGTCCTAAAAATGATCAAAATAACATCTACACTCCTGGAAATTGAAATAAGAACACCGTGAATTCATTGTCCCAGGAAGGGGAAACTTTATTGACAAATTCCTGGGGTCAGATACATCACATGATCACACTGACAGACCCACAGGCACATAGACACAGGCAACAGAGCATGCACAATGTCGGCACTAGTACAGTGTATATCCACCTTTCGCAGCAATGCAGGCTGCTATTCTCCCATGGAGACGATCGTAGAGGTGCTGGATGTAGTCCTGTGGAACGGCTTGCCATGCCATTTCCACCTGGCGCCTCAGTTGGACCAGCGTTCGTGCTGGACGTGCAGACCGCGTGAGACGACGCTTCATCCAGTCCCAAACATGCTCAATGGGGGACAGATCCGGAGATCTTGCTGGCCAGGGTAGTTGACTTACACCTTCTAGAGCATGTTGGGTGGCACGGGATACATGCGGACGTGCATTGTCCTGTTGGAACAGCAAGTTCCCTTGCCGGTCTAGGAATGGTAGAACGATGGGTTCGATGACGGTTTGGATGTACCGTGCACTATTCAGTGTCCCCTCGACGATCACCAGTGGTGTACGGCCAGTGTAGGAGATCGCTCCCCACACCATGATGCCGGGTGTTGGCCCTGTGTGCCTCGGTCGTATGCAGTCCTGATTGTGGCGCTCACCTGCACGGCGCCAAACACGCATACGACCATCATTGGCACCAAGGCAGAAGCGACTCTCATCGCTGAAGACGACACGTCTCCATTCGTCCCTCCATTCACGTTGTCGCGACACCACTGGAGGCGGGCTGCACGATGTTGGGGCGTGAGCGGAAGACGGCCTAACGGTGTGCGGGACCGTAGCCCAGCTTCATGGAGACGGTTGCGAATGGTCCTCGCCGAAACCCCAGGAGCAACAGTGTCCCTAATTTGCTGGGAAGTGGCGGTGCGGTCCCCTACGGCACTGCGTAGGATCCTACGGTCTTGGCGTGCATCCGTGCGTCGCTGCGGTCCGGTCCCAGGTCGACGGGCAGGTGCACCTTCCGCCGACCACTGGCGACAACATCGATGTACTGTGGAGACCTCACGCCCCACGTGTTGAGCAATTCGGCGGTACGTCCACCCGGCCTCCCGCATGCCCACTATACGCCCTCGCTCAAAGTCCGTCAACTGCACATACGGTTCACGTCCACGCTGTCGCGGCATGCTACCAGTGTTAAAGACTGCGATGGAGCTCCGTATGCCACGGCAAACTGGCTGACACTGACGGCGGCGGTGCACAAATGCTGCGGAGCTAGCGCCATTCGACGGCCAACACCGCGGTTCCTGGTGTGTCCGCTGTGCCGTGCGTGTGATCATTGCTTGTACAGCCCTCTCGCAGTGTCCGGAGCAAGTATGGTGGGTCTGACACACCGGTGTCAATGTGTTCTTTTTTCCATTTCCAGGAGTGTTTATCAGTGATACAATCTGCACATAAACTTCAAAATTACGCAAATGATAACATATTACTTACATACACACTAATAAATGAAAATAGTGATACGATAAACGTTGTTATATGAAATTGTTAATGTTCTACCATTCTAATGATCGTATGCAACAGTATTTCATCTGTTGGACATTCATATTAATAAGTATATGATCCTTCATTTTCACATGTAGGCTTGTTATTAATTTATTGTCGTAAATATTGACTAGTTGTCTGATAAACGGTGCGATGTAGCTCACTGTGGTGAGCGCCACTTATGGTGCGCGGGGTGCAGCACATTTGACGACCGTGTGCACACTATAACAGAGGTAGCGGCGGAGGACACACGGACCATATGTAAATGTTCGAAACAGTCTATGTCTGTTAAAGTTACTTTATTGGTACTGACACAGCTGCTGGGCTAAGACATTTTTAATTTATTAGTGTGCATGTAAGTAAAATGTTATCACTTAGCCGGCCTATGTGGCCGAGCGGTTCTAGACGCTTCAGTCTGGAACCGCGCGACCGCTACGGTCGCAGGTTCGAATACTGCCTCGGGCATGGATGTGTGTGATGTCCTTAGGTTAGTTAGGTTTAAGTAGTTCTAAGTTCTAGGGTAGTGATGACCTCAGATGTAAAGTCCCATACTGCTCAGAGACATTTGAACCATTTGTTATCACTTACGCAATTTTGAAGTTTATGTGTAGATTGTATCACTGGTCTAGATGTTATTTTGATAATTTCTTAGGACTTCTGAAGAAGGCTATATTATTATAGCTGAAATCATGGTCAAGGTTTAAAAGAAACATAATTTAGTGCAGCTGTGGGCTGTTTTTCATTCGAGACAATTTCGTAACGGTTGCTGTTGTCGCTGCATGATGAAAATAATGAAGTACGTTAAGTCTCCTGCCCCCGCCCTGAGGGTTCCTGTGAGTGGAGACCACTATTCCAGCAGTTCTACCCATTTCCCATCTCACTCCAACGTGTGTAAACCCACTTACATTGTTGTTATCAGGAGAAAGTATCAAGTTTGTTACCTATGATAAGACGTGTTTGTTTGAGACCAAGTTCTACTGTGACACCTTACGTCAGCGACTAGGGCGTTTATGAAGTTACCAGATACTAGTAGTTCACTGAAGTGAACCTTCTAGCCTGGCACAGCTGTGCGGAGTATCTGTAGTCTGGCAAGTTTCTACAGTTACTATTTACCTCTGGTAAGGTAAATCCTAACACTTTCCCTGCTCCATGCATGTCATTCTGATTTTCTACTTTGCAGCGCCTTCGCTGGCTTCCAACATCCATACACTTAACGACGTACAAGTTAATAATTCGCGAATATGTTACAGTTGACCAAACGCTTCATCTACTATCCACTTCAGTTCCATGGAAATGGAAATGAGCGTTTGGCGTCATTAGCCGGCAGGCCCCCTACGGAGCAGGTCCGGCCGCCTTGGGGCAGGTCGTATTACATTCGACGCCACATTGGGCGAACTGCACGCCGGATGGGGCGGAAATGATGATGAAGACAACACCCAGTCCCTGAGTGGAGAAAATCTCCAACCTAGCCGGGAATCGAACCCGGGCCCGTAGCACGGCAATCCGTCACGCTGATCATTCAGCTATGGGGGTGGACTCCTCATTTCCATAATAAATTCGTAGTAAGTCAGTAACATTTCTAAAACTACTGGCGCCAATACGGGCAAGTGCCGCGATAAGGAAAGTATAAAAGCGGACCAGAGACGATTGGGGAATCGTTTTGCGAAGACCCTGGCCGCAAAGGCCAAAATCCTCTGACGTAAGGGATTTTTGACAAAGGGCAAATTGTCATGGTCCGGCGCCTAAGAACGATCAAAAACATAATAGTGAATGTGGTCGACTGTTAGCGTGTTATTGTCATGAGCATCTATGGAATGTGGTTGAAGGATGGTGATACGAGGGCTATCCACAAAGTACATTACGTTTTGGAATTACAAATAAATAAAGTATTGGAAACTTTTTTTATTATATACAGATGAAAGCCACACTTCAATACTACTTTTCTACATAGTTGCTATTTAAATTAAGGCACTTATCGTAGCGATGGACGAGCTTGGAAATTCCTTCGTCGTAAAATTCGGCCGCCTGCGCCTTCAACCACGTGGTTACCTCTTCTTGAAGCTGTGCGTCGTCATCAAAACGCTGCGTAGCCAACCACTTCTTCACTGCTGGGAATAAGTGGAAGTCGCTCGGTGCCAGGTCGGGACTGTACGGCGGATGAGGAAACAACTCCCACTTAAAAGATTCGAGAACTTCACGAGTGGCATTTGCCGTGTGGGGCCGAGCGTTGTCGTGAATCAGCAAGATCTTTGAGCCCAACTTTCCCCTGCGCTTGTTTTGTATTGCTCTTCTGAGGTTGTGCAGAGTTTGGCAATACCTTTGAGAGTTTATTGTAGTGCCTCTTTCCAGGAAATCCACAAAAATCGTATTTCTACCGAGTTACTGATTAACCACGTGGTTGAATATCCAAGCTCGTCCATCGCTACGACAAGTGCCTTAATTTAAATGTCAGCTATGTAGAAAAGTAGTATTGAAGTGTGGCTTTCATCTGTATATAATAAAAAAAGTTTCCAATACTTTATTTATTTTTAATTCCAAAACGTAATGTACTTTGTGGATAGCCCTCGTATCACGAGTAGGAGGTAATGTTTCACGCGTGCACGCATCGTCACAGAATATGGAACTCGAAAGTTTACCCTCTCTGTAAAGCAATTTAGGCGACACGACAACAGAGTACTATGCTGGTGCAGACACAAGGGTTTTGGAGCACACCGTTCAACACTGATTGCTGAACTTAGTCACCACAGCAGGTGACCGCTACATGTTTCCATGTTGACCCAAAGACATCGTCATTTACGATTGCAGTGTACCTTGATCATCGAGATTGCAACACTCAGCATTGAAACCGTTTCGTTGGTCGGATGAAGCACGTTTTTCTTTTCACCGGGTGGTCGATGTTTATATCCGGTGCACTGTCATCCAGGCGAACGGTTTTTCGAAAAATGCACTTAACCACGAAGGCGGGGAGGGAAGGGAGAGACCCTGATACTATAGGGGACTTTTACCTGGGCTTCCACTGGAGTTGCGAAGATAATCGAAGACACCGTGATAGCTGTGGGCTGCGTGAACGTTATTGTGGGCGACCTGCTTATCTTCAAGCTTGTCTTCCTCGATGGCGACGGCATCTTCCAGCAGATTAAGTGTCCGTGTCACAAGGCCACAATCGTGCTCTAACTGTTTAAGGAGCGTGGTAGTGAACACACGTTGATGTCTTTGCACCAGATTCGCATGGCCCGAATCCAGTGGAGTCCGTCTCGGATACTGTCGTGTCCAACTCTGCACCCACCAATCACAAACGCGTAATTTAATGAAATTTGTGACATGTTCTTAAAAATCTGCTGCAGCAACATCCGCATACCTACGAAGGGCTTAGCGATTTCATGACATGCAGAATTCGTACTGTATTGCAATCCGAATGATGGCCAACACGTTGTTACGTAGGTGGTCATAACGTTCCAGCTCACCAGTGCATCTCTCTGAGCTTACATTGATGCGAAGGTGTACCAAAGCAATGTTCAAAAATGGCTCTGAGCACTATGGGACTCAACTTCTGAGGTCATCAGTCCCCTAGAACTGAGAACTACTTGAACCTAACTAACCTAAGGACATCACACACATCCATGCCCGAGGCAGGATTCGAACCTGCGACCGTAGCGAGGAATGTTCAGATCACTGATGTAAGCTAATATAAGAGGCGCATCCGGAAAGTAGGTTTCCCCCTTTTTAGAAATAAAGAGAACACAGTTAAATTAAAACCTTTATTGGCATCAGGTACAACAATGTTTGAGCTATTTTTTGACATAGTCACCAAAAGAATTGAGACACTTATCATCTTGTGGGAAACTTTTGTATTCCTGTGTCGTAGCAGTCTGCCGCCAGTGAATAGAACCAGCGTGTGAAAGTCGTCTTCAGCTCTTCGTCGTTGTCAAAACGCTGGCCGGAGGACAGGAATGCCTGGTCTCCGTAATCGTGAAGCGACGGTGCTCCAGGATGCGCTGCCGCATCAGCTCAACCAGCTGATAATTGATGTGGGATGGTCGCCCACTGCGATTTTCGTCACAGACACTTTGACGACCTTCGGAAAAAAGCCTATACCAGCGACGCACCATCTGTTTGCTGATTATGTTCTGCCCATGGACCTGACAGGGCTGACGATGAATTTCGATGGGCGCTGTGTTTTGTGCATTAAGGAACCTTGTCACTGAACGAACCTCGCAGGCGGCAGGAGAACGAATAAGAGATGCCATTCCGAGACTTTGCTGCCGCGGTAGTGGCACCAGGCGGGACCTGTCCGTCCGTCACTTGATTGTCATTGTCACGTCATAAACCTGTTGCTCAAGCGCAATTTTTCCGTCTTCATACGTCTACTTTAAAGGAAACAACATCGAGAAACTTACTTTCTGGATGCACCTCGTACATCATTGTTATATTAGAACATTTTGTTATTACTGCTGTTATTATGAAAATCCTAGATGGTGGACGGTAGGGAGGGAAGGGGGTTGCAGTTGCTGTGTACTTGGTGAACCTACAATGAAAATTGTCTCCGTAACAGAGGAAATCATAAACTCTTAATCATCACCTCGAAAAATCAAGCAGACTCCTTCAAACCTGATGACGGTTAGACATATTCAACTCTGAACGAGGCACATTTTCCCGATGATGGATGAGCTGGTAGAGACCACGGCTGTTGAAGTAAAGGGATTATACAAAATTAAGGAGATATTGCAATAAATGCATTCTTGAAGCCGGCCATGGCGGCCGAGCGATTGTAGGCGCTTCAGTCCGGAACTGCGCGACTACTACGGTCACAGGTTCGAATGCTGCCTCGGTCATGGGTGTGTGTGATGTCCTTAGGTTAGTTAGGTTTAAGTAGTTCTAAGTTCTAGGGGACTGATGACCTCAGAAGTAGAGTCGCAAAGTGCTCAGAGCCATTTGAACCATTTTTTTTTGCAAGCTTGGAAATAAATGAAAAAAAAAAACAAAACAACAGGTGACGCTGTTGCATTTGACCACGAACGGCACCTCTGTAGTGTCCTCAACACGTTTTAGTTGTTACTCTTGATAAGAACTGTGTTCTGTATAGTTGTGAGTGCGTTATATCGTTGCTAAGTTGTTTAGAACGTGGGCAAACTGTTTATGCACTTATGGGAATGCCTCTGTGACCATACTAGCCGAACGCATCCTGAATGCCATAAAAAGCCTTTTTTCACTCAGCCATCCATAGAGCTGTTTCCACACCACTGTTTGCCGAAAATCTTGCAACTGAGATAAATCTCTTAAAAACCATTGCAGTTAATAACGAATATTAGCCGACTATAGTAGATAAAATCTTCAGAAATAAGACCAAAGCCAGAATTACTACTCTCAGCAATCCTTTTAATAATGAAGCGCCGCGCGGGATTAGCCGAGCGGTCCAAAGCGCTGCAGTCATGGACTGTGCGGCTGGTCCCGGCGGAGGTTCGAGTCCTCCCTCGGGCATGGGTGTGTGCGTTCGTCCTTAGGATAATTTAGGTTAAGTAGTGTGTAAGCTTAGGGACTGATGACCTTAGCAGTTAAGTGCCATAAGATTTAAATATAAAAAAATAATAATAATAAAGTTGACGAAAAGAAAAAATATTTTTCGATTCCGTATATAGGGCCAGTATCGTACAAGATTCAGCGTTTACTCAAGAACAAATATAATTTTTTTTTCTTTATTGAGTTTCGATTCCCCCTAAAGGGGGCGGGCTGGCAGCAGCTTATTACGCCGCTCTTCAGCCTACAGAATTTGTTTTAAAAAGATGAAGATAATAAAAAAATAATAACAGTTGGCGATAAAACCGGTGACTTAAAGGTAAAATGGCAGAAAATTCTGGAGCTTAAAACATAAAACACAGGGTGGATGATGCTAATAAAATACACAGGAAGCAGAAAAATAATAGACAGACAATTAAAAAACACGGCGACAGTCTGGGTTCTGTTCGCAAGAGATATAAAAAGCACAACCAGCAACAGCATGATTTCTGTTCGCAACACTGTGGAAGGACGCACAACACTGAACACCCACTTAAACACTCCACTAAAAGTTGGCACAAATATGACATACCACACCCGAGAGCAGGTGGGGGGAAACTGGCCAGATGACGGGAAAAAGGGGGGGGGGGAAGGAGAGGAAAAGTGAAGGGGGAGGGGGGAAAGGAGCCAATGGAAGAGGAGGATCCATAAGAGGGGTGGGGGGTGGTGAGCAGACGTGCCAGGGAGCGGGGAAGGCAGAGGAGGGGAGTACAAAAGGACTCAGGGGGGGGGGGAAGAAAGGAGATAGGGAGAGGATAGGCAGGGAGAAAATACAGGATGGAAGGGGGGAGGAAGAGGGAGCCCAGGGAAAGGACGGAGGAAAGGAGGGGGGTGAGGATCAGAGTTGATAGGAAGGATAAATGGAGGGAGAGAGGGCATCATCCGGGAGGGGGAGTTGATGGAAGCCACCTTGGGAAAGGAGATGTAGGGTGTAGAGATGGAGGGTAGGGGGGACACAGCGGTGAAGACGTGGCAGAGGGCGGGGATGGGAGAGGAGAGGAGCAACCAGGGGGTGATGGGGTTCAAGACGGCGGGAGGTGTAGAAAATGCGGATATGATCGAGGAATAGGAGCAGATGGGGGAAAGGAATGAGATCATAGAGGATCCGCGTGGGGGACGGAACAAATATAACTGCAACAGCATGCACAGCAACCTAATACTTAATTTGAAATCAGAACGGTCTCCCCTCAAGAACTCAGGAATATATAAAATCAGTTGTGACACATGTAAAGCCTATTACATAGGCCAAACATGTCGCGCTTTCTCTGCTAGATACAAGGAGAATCTTTTAGGGAAAAATGTTTCTAACATTCATAACTGAACCTTTGCCGACCACCTGTTGATCACAGGCCACAAACCTATGGAATGACATCGGAATTTTGCACTGTGAAAGAAAAATTTTTAGACGAAACATTTTGGGAGAGCTACAGATGCCGGCCGAAGTGGCCGTGCGGTTAAAGGCGCTGCAGTCTGGAACCGCAAGACCGCTACGGTCGCAGGTTCGAATCCTACCTCGGACATGGATGTTTGTGATGTCCTTAGGTTAGTTAGGTTTAACTAGTTCTAAGTTCTAGGGGACTAATGACCTCAGCAGTTGAGTCCCATAGTGCTCAGAGCCATTTGAACCATTTGAGAGTTACAGATCTTCAAACATCTTTCTCTGAATGATGGCCTCATATTAAGTGAACAACTGTAGTCGCGTGATAAAAATTTTTCAATGGCTTAAATCCGTTACTTAAAGATGTCTGATAGCTAATGTTGGTTATCCGCTTTCCTGTTAGTTCCTTAAATACTGTTGTCCTCTCCCTTGCTTTTGTGATTTACATCCTGTTAATTTGTCAATCACTATTATATTAATTTCGTATACATGTTGTTAAACCTTTGTAAATTCTGCTACTAGATGGCGCGAGCTGTATCATGTTCACGTCGTCATTTGCTACGACCCGCTCGCGCAGTCGCTGTTACTCACTCGTGTCCTATACCACTGTAGTGCCCTTAGTGGCATATTTATATACTGTTTTAAAATTTTGACTATACCTATTATGTATTCAGGGTGGAAAATGTTTTAATTGTGGTTTTAATGTTTTGACTTGAGCGATGTCGCTCAAATTTTCTTTTAACCACATGTGAGTATTTTTATGCAATTTAATTTGTATAAATTAAGAATTTGTTCTAATGTCTACCTGCTATTAAAGTGCCTTCCTGTGATATTGTTAGGTAAGGTAACAGTTTCTTCTGAAGAAGGTGCCCCTAGTTGGCGTTGAAAACTAGTTAAAAAATTTTAAATTCTGTTTGCAATCTGTTGGCTGGTAATTTGTGACACTGTAATTAATTGCGGTTGCTGATCACAGCCATGTTCAAAACACTAGCCGAAGTGTTTGGTGTTTCAAGAGGCACCATGTCAAAGATTTATACTGTATACAACGCTGCCGAAAGTGAGTGTTGAGTATGGTGACGGACGGTAATTGAAAAAGATAAAAGGATTACAGATTGAAAAGCCGCTGAAGATCTGAATGTCACATTCGTGAATACTATCAGCACCAAAACAACCCGAAGTGTACACTGTAAGCAGGGAATTGCAGGGCTAGCTTTAATTCCAAAATCACTCATCAGTTAAGCGAATGCTCCTAACAGGAAAACCAGATTCCAAAGCTATAGATCCTGACTATCGAGCAATAGAGGAAAGTTGTTTGGTCGCATGTGTTTTGTTTCATATTGTCTGTGTGGCCAAGTTTATCTTCCAAGCCCAAAATGAAAGGGTTACGGCGATGGTTTGGGCAGCAACATCGTATTATTCTATCGGCCCCATGGTTTGATGACATTATTCCCAAGGATTACGTGACCATTTTGGCTAGTCATGTCCATTCCATGGTGCAAAGGTTCTTCACCAACGGTGACGCTGTGTCCCAAGATGGCAAGGCTCCTGTTCACACATTTCGCATTTTGCGAGCACGAGGATGAACTGCCGCATCTCCCCGGCCACTGGAGTCACCAGATCTCACTATTATTGAGCCTTTGTGGTTTACTTTGGAGCGAAGGGTGCGTGATTGCTGTCCACACTGTTACCTGATCTTGCCATTATGCTGCAGGAAGAATGCTAAAAAGATTCCTTTGAAAACCATAAGTGACCTATATTTATCCATTCTGAGGCGACTGGAAGGTATCTTCAATGTCAGCGGGTTTCGTATACGGCGTTGTGTTGTGTGTTTGGTGTGTATGTATTTTGGTTGTTCAGGAAACGGACTACCTCGTCGTTTTGGGAATGCTTGTCATGCAATGGGTTCTTCATTCGAGGAAACAGAAGAAGTCAGTGGATGGCACATCACTGAGTCCTCCGAGTATATACTGGGACGTCTATGGATTCACTGCTGGTGGTACATACAGACAGTCTTGTAAAGCACTTTGGAACATATAACATATTTTCCGTAAACTGCCGTGAACAACCAGCTAGACAACCCACACGCAATGGAAATATTTTAATGTCAGTATAAAGACAGGGTTAGTAATCATGATGTCTTCGTAGTGAGATAGTTAATAACGTTAATACAGCCATCAAGGAAGTGTGGAAAGTATTTATGCTAGAAAAAGTCGGTACACAGTTGTTAACATCCCATCATTTAACTCCCGTATGACGGACGTAGAGGAATTATGGGCCAAGTTTAAATTGATTGCAAGTAGCGCTCTGGAGATGTATGTGCCAAGTAAGTGGATTAAGGATGGAAAGATACCTCCATGGTTTAATAATCAAATTCAGGAAATGCTGAGAAAAAAGAGATAATAGCACCTTCGGTTAAAGACAAGAACACACAACTGGCGACAGGCGAAAGTTAATAGAAATCCTTGCGTCCGAAAGAAGATGCGAACAACAACTTCCACCGTCATATTTTAGGCAAAGATCTTGCCGAGAACCCTACAAAATTCTGTTCATAAGTAATACCAGTAATCGGGTCAAAGGCTTCTATCCCGTAATTCGTCGACCAGTCTGGGGTACAATAGTAGACAACAAGCGGAAAGCTGAAGTTTTAAATTTCACGTTTAAGAAATCATTCACGCACGAGGATCGTACAAACATACAGTCGCTTGACTGTCGTACAGACTTCCTCATGGACGACGTTGTAATAGGCGTTTCTGGCGTAGAGAAGCAACTGAAAGAGTTGAAGACAAGCAAGTCGCCAGCTCTAGATGATGCCCTAGTTCGCTTTTACAAAGACTATTGTGAGGCGTTGGTTCCTTACTTAACTAGCATTTATCGCGAATCTCTTGGCTAGCGCAAAGACCCAAGCGACTGGAAGGAAGCGCAAATGACTCCTGTACACAAGAAAGGTATAAGAACGGCCCGTATAATTACGGACCAATATCCTTAACATTGATGTGCTGCAGAATCCTTGAATGCATTCTGAGTTGGAATACAATAAATTTCATTGGAATAGAGAAGCTTCTGTCCGAGGACCAACATGACTTTAGAAAGTATCGCTCGTGCGAAACTCAGCTTGCCCTTTCCTCACACGATATCCTACAGACGATGGGTGGATAGCAATAGGCAGATTCCATATTCCTAGTTTACGGAAAGATTGACAGGGTGCCCCACTGCAGACTGTTGACGGATCTCCGAGCATACGGTTTAGGATCCTAGATACGTGAGTGGCCCGAAGACTTTTTAAGTAACAGAATCCAATACGTTGTCTTCGACGGCGAGAGTTGATCGGAGACATGGGTATCGTCTGGACTGGCGCAGGAAGTGTGATAGAATTGTTCTTGTTCTCTGTATACATAAATGACCTGACAGATGGGTGAACAATAATTTACGGCTGTTAGCTGATGAAGCTGTGATGTACGGGAAGGTGTCGTCGTTGAGTGACTGAGATAGTGTAAAAGACGATTTGGACGTAATTTCTTGTTGGTGTGATGAATGGGAGCTTGATCTAAATGTAGAAAAATGTAAGTTAATGTGGGAGAGTAGGAAAAACCATCCTGTGACGTTAGAAGACAGCGTTGGTAGTGTGATGCTTGACCAGTCACGTCGATTAAATATCTAGGCGTATCTTTGCTAAACGATACGAAATGGAACGAGCGCGTTAGGTCGCTAGTAGGGAGGTCGAATGCTCGACTTCATATCATTGGGAGAATTTTGGGAAAATGTAACTCATCCATAAAGGTGGAGGCTTGTAGAACGGTAATGTGATCCATTCCTGAGTACCCTTTCAGTGCTTTGGATAGGATTAAAGGTAGACATCCAAGCAATTCATAGGTGTGTTGTTAGATTTGTTACCGGTAGATTCGATCAACATGGAAGTATTACGGAGGTGCTTCAGGGACTGAAATGGGAATCACTGCAAGGATAACGATGTTCTTTCCGAGCAACAGTATTAAGAAAATTTAGAGAACCAGAGTTTCAAACTGACTGCAGAACGACTCTGTCACCAAGGTATATTCCACGTAAGGACCACGAAGATAACATGTGAGAAATTAGAGCTCATATGGAGTCTTTCAGGCAACCATTTTTCCCTCGGTATATTTGCAAGTGGAACGGGAAATAAAATGACAAGTAGTGTACATGGTACACTACGGTACGTACCGTGTAGTATGTACTCGTCTGTAGATGTCAACTGAAGTATTGGGTGTGAGGTGAAATTTGATAGCTCATAGTGGCAGCAGTTGTGACCCCATCCTGTCAAGAGTCAGTTGGGGCGCGAATCAAATCACCCTTGGTTAGTTTCCTGCGTTACAGTCATTTGACAACTTGCTTGAAGATTTTGGAAATATGCTTTTGTGGCAGTTTGCTCCTCGTGGGAGTTAACTATTAGTACCGCACCAACACTCAGCAGCAGCCCATATGGTGAAGGCTGGTCTTCACCGTTTCCGTCTGTGGAGAATCGAAACGTAGTAGCGTTACTCCTTCATCGTGTGTACACCCAGAAGTCGTCCATGGTGTTTAGACGGATAACGAATTCATCTGGATTGGTCTGACGCAGCAGCAACATTTCCGCTGCTGCCTCCTTTAGGCAGACATCTTGAATGGGTGTGAGCAACCCTGGAAGTTAGCGAGAAACGATTTTTGTCACTTTGAAGATTTTGTGCATCATGCTGAAAACTGTTCAGTGACTGAGTTTCACGTTTTCCATCATCACCTCGACGTTAATAACGGCGTCTTGGAGTGCCAGGGCCTCTACTTCTTTTAAGATTCCCGGTGCTCTGCCTTTTCTTTATTCGCCATTCAGCCCTGTGTGACTACATCGAAAACATACGCCCCACCTATCCACTGTATCATTCGTTGGTCCGTTGTTACTTTACACTTGCACCAAGCCTCCATGGACTGTTGCAGCGTTTTCTTTTTTTCTTCACATACAGATTCCGAATTATCGCGCCATGCTCCAGTTTATGGGAGACTAACAAGGCCTTTCTTTTGGTTCCCCTAGTGGCGTATTACGGTATTGTGGAGCACGGGTTTCAGTGTCTATCAGGGCAGCATATATTTAGGGGACAGTGTTGTTCTGAAGGATAGCCGGTCGGTGTGGCCGAGCGGTTCTAGGCGCTTGAGTACGGAACCGCGCTGCTGCTTCGGTCGCAGGTTCCAATCCTGCCTCGGGCATGGATGTGTGTGATGTCCTTAGGTTAGTTAGGTTTAAGTAGTTCTAAGTCTAGGGGACTGATGACCTCAGATGTTAAGCCTCATAGTGCTCAGAGCCATTTGAACCTGGAGGATAGGTACCTAGGTACACATGATGATGTTTTTTAGTCGGTGATGCTTTTAGAATGACATTGAGGAAAGCGCACTAGAGACTGACACAAGCAGATTACACCACTTTCCAAAGATTTTGTTGCTGTTTTGTTCAACTGGTGTAAATAATTGGGGTTCTACACATGTAAGCGCTTTATAATGTATTGTTGTTGAGGTTGTGGTCTTCAGTCCTGAGACTGGTTTGATGCAGCACTACCCTGTGCAAGCTTCTTCATCTCCCAGTACCTACTGCAGCCTACATCCTTCTGAATCTACTTAGTGTATTCATCTCTTGGTCTCCCTCTACGATTTTTACCCTCCACGCTGCCCTCCAGTACTAAATTGGTGATCCCTTTATGCCTCAGAACATGTCCTACCAACCGATTCCTTCTTCTGGTCAAGTTGTGCCACAAACTCCTCTTCTCCCCAATTCTGTTCAATACCTCCTCATTAGTTATGTGATCTACCCATCTAATCTTCAGCATTCTTCTGTAGCACCACATTTCGAAAGCTTATATTCTCTTCTTGTCTAAACTATTTATCGTCAATGTTTCACTTCCATACATGGCTACACTCCATACAAATACTTTCAGAAACGACTTCCTGACACTTAAATCTATACTCGATGTTAACAAATTTCTCTTCTTCAGAAACGCTTTCCTTGCCATTGCCAGTCTACATTTTATATCCTCTCTACTTCCACCATCATCAGTTGTTTTGCTCCCCAAATAGCAAAACTCCTTTACTACTTTAAGTGTCTCATTTCCTAATCTAATTCCCTCAGCATCACCCGACTTAATTCGACTACATTCCATTATCCTCGTTTTGCTTTTTTTGATGTTCATCTTATATCCTCCTCTCAAGACACTGTCCATTCCGTTCAAATGCTCTTCCAAGTCCTTTGCTGTCTCTAACAGAATTACAATCTCATCGGTGAACCTCAAAGTTTTTATTTCTTCACTATGGATTTTAATACCTACTCCGAACTTTTGTTTTGTTTCCTTTATTGCTTGCTCAATATACAGATTGAATAGCATCGGGGAGAGGCTACAACCCTGTCTCACTCCCTTCCCAACCACTGCTTCCCTTACATGTCCCTCGACTCTAATAACTGCCATCTGCTTTCTGCACAAATTGTAAATAGCCTTTCGGTCCCTGTATTGTACCCCTGCCACCTTCAGAATTTGAAAGAGAGTATTCCAGTCAACATTGTCAAAAGCTTTCTCTAAGTCTACAAATGCTAGAAACGTAGGTTTGCCTTTCCTTAATCTTTCCTCTAAGATAAGTCGTAGGGTCAGTATTGCCTCACGTGTTCCAACATTTCTACGGAATCGAAACTGATCTTTCCCGAGGTCGGCTTCTACCAGTTTTTCCATTAGTCTGTAAAGAATTCGCGTAAGTATTTAATTAAACTGATAGTTCGATAATTTTCACATCTGTCAACACCTGCTTTCTTTGGGATTGGAATTATTACATTCTTTTTGAAGTCTGAGGGTATTTCGCCTGTGTCATACATTTTGCTCACCAGATGGTAGAGTTTTGTCAGGACTGGCTCTCCCAAGGCTGTCAGTAGTTCTAATGGAATGTTGTCTACTCCCGGGGCCTTGTTTCGATTTAGGTCTTTCAGTGCTCTGTCAAACTCTTCACGCAGTATCATATCTCCCATTTCATCTTCATCTACCTCCTCTTCCATTTCCATAATATTGTCCTCAAGAACATCGCCCCTGTATAGACCCTCTATATACTCCTTCCACTCTTCTGCTTTCCCTGATTTGCTTAGAACTGGGTTTCCATCTGAGCTCTTGATATTCATGCAAGTGGTTCTCTTTTCTCCAAAGGTCTCTTTAATTTTCCTGTATGCAGTATCTATCTTACCCCTGGTGAGATAAGCCTCTACATCCTTACATTTATTCTCTAGCCATCTGTGCTTAGCCATTTTGGATTTCCTGTAGATCTCATTTTTGAGACGTTTGTATTCCTTTTTGCCTGCTTCACTTACTGCATTTTTGTATTTTCTCCCTTCTTTAATTAAATTCAGTATCTCTTCTGTTACCCAAGGATTGTACTAGCCCTCATCTTTTTACCTACTTGACCCTCTGCTGCCTTCACTGTTTCATTCCTCAAAGCTACCCATTTTTCTTCTACTGTATTTCTTTCCCCCATTCCTGTCCCTTATGCTCTCCCTGAAACTCTGTACAACCTCTGGTTCTTTCAGTTTATCCAGGTCCCATCTCCTTAAACTCCCACCTTTTTTGCAGTTTCTTCAGTTTTGATGTACAGTTCATAACCAATAGATTGTGGTCAGAGTCCACATCTGCCCCTGGAAATGTCTTACAAGTTAAAACCTGGTTCCTAAATCTCTGTCTTACCATTATATATTCTATCTGATACCTTCCAGCATCTCCCGTATTCTTCTATGTATACAACCTTCTTTCATGATTCTTGAACCAATTGTTAGCTATGATTACGTTATGCTCTGTGCAAAATTCTACCAGACGGCTTCCTCTTTCATTTCTTACCCTCAATCCGTATTCACCTACTATGTTTCCTTCTCTCCCTTTTGCTACTCTCGAATTCCAGTCTCCGATGACTATTAAATTTTCGTCTCCCTTCACTACCTGAATAATTTCTTTTATCTCATCATACATTTCATCAATTTCTTCATCATCTGCAGAGCTAGTTAGCATACAAACTTGTACTACTGTCGTAGGCGTGGGCTTTGTGTCTATCTTGGCCACAATAATGCGTTCACTATGCTGTTTGTAGTAGCTTACCCGCACTCCTATTTTCCTATTCATTATTAAACCAACTCCTGCATTACCCCTATTTGATTTTGTATTTATAACCCTGTATTCACCTGACCAAAAGTCTTGTTCCTCCTGCCACTGAACGTCGCTAATTCCCACTATATCTAACTTTAATCTATCCATTTCCCTTTTTAATTTTCCAACCGACATGCCCGATTAAGGAATCTGACATTCCACGCTCCGATCCGTAGAACGCCAGTTTTCTTTCTCCTGATAACGACGTCCTCTTCAGTAGTCCCCACCCGGAGATCCGAATGGGGGACTATTTTACCTCCGGAATATTTTACCCAAGAGGACGCCATCATCATTTAATCATACAGCAAAGCTGGATGCCCTCGGGAAAAATTACGGCTGTAGTTTCCCCTTGCCTTCAGCCGTTCGCAGTACCAGCACAGCAAGGCCATTTTGTTTATTGTTACAAGGCGAGGTCAGTCAATGATCCAGACTGTTGCCCCTGCAACTACTGAAAAGGCTGCTGCCCCTCTTCGGGAATGACATGTTTGTGTGGCCTCTCAACAGATACCCTTCCGTTGTGGTTGCACCTACGGTACGGCTATCTGTATCGTTGAGGCACGCAAGCCTCCCCACCAACGGCAAGGTCCATGGTTCATGAGTGGAGGTATAATGTATTAAGGCTACTTTTTGTTAGTCCTTCAGAAACAGAATTTTATGTTGAATAAACTGATATAATTTTTTTAGAATTATTTGTATAACATGTGGATACTTAAGCTGTGGTGTCACCGCCAGACACCACACTTGCTAGGTGGTAGCTTAAATCGGCCGCGGTCCATTAGTACATGTCGGACCCGCGTGTCGCCGCCATCAGTACTTGCAGACCTAGCGCCACCACATGGCAGGTCTAGAAAGACGGACTAGCACTCGCCCCAGTTGTACGGACGACATTGCTAGCGACTAGACGTACGAAGCCTTCCTCTCATTTGCCGAGAGACAGTTAGAATAGCCTTCAGCTAAGTCCATAGCTACGACCTAGCAAGGCGCAGTTAACCATATCTGGAGAGAGTCTTACTTGTATTCACCATAAACGATGTATACCAAAAGGATGGATTAAAGTTAAGTATTCCCAAAGCAACGTACTTTTCTTATTAGCATTCGTTGAGCATCCTGTTTCAGACTTCACGATATTCTGGGTGAGCTGATAGCGTGCCTATTCGGCCCTTCTAAATAACACTGTGTCGGCACTTCTGTCGACACATAACATTGGCGACGAGTTAAAAAAGGGTTTTATTCTTTCTAATAGCTTACATTTACTTGTGTCATGGCTTCGCCACAATCTCCAGATGTACTGTCCGAATTTTATCGCTTGCAGAATCAGCAGACGCAGGCGTTATTGGATGCCCTGGGACAGCTCGTCCAGGGTCAACGTGCGCTGCAAAACGATGCGGCCGCTGCCGCTTCATCGCTACCGCAGCCACAACATGCAGTTGCGCCGCAGTTGCGCAACTTTAACGCCGACGTCGAGATCTGGCCGGAATGGTCCCGCCAGTTTGGATTCCATCTCGCCGCCTACAGAATTCAAGGTAACGAGCGGCAGCCTCATTTATTGTCTTGTGTCGGCGTGCAAACGTACCGTGTGATAGTGAAATTGTTTCCCCGACGCGACGTAGCAACTCTGTCCTACGAAGAAATTGTGTCGGCTTTAGATGCCTATTTCAAAGAAACAGTTAATGTAGTTGCAAACAGGTATACGTTCTTTCGTACAAAACGTACGGCTGGTCAAACTAATCGGGAGTGGGTTGCAACTTTGCAAGGCCTTACTAGGGACTGCGCATTTGAATGTGACTGTGGCCTTCCTTATTCAGATACAATGGTGCGTGATGCAATAGCACAGAACGTTTCTGATGTTCGCATAAGGGAACAGATTTTGAAACTAGTCAATCCCTCCCTTCAACAAGTGATAGACATATTGGACAGGCAAGACACACTTGACTTTGCTCAGGCATCATTTGAAACTTCGCCAGCTGTGTGTCGCATTAACCGGCCCGCCGGGAGCGCTGCAAGGAACTGTAAACAGCCTTCGCGCACGCCAAGCGCACCATCACGTGCCCCGCGAAAACGAGCGAATGCAGTGCTGAAATCATGCCCGCGGTGTGCTACTAGACATTCGCGTGAACATTGCCCGTCACGCCAAGCTATTTGCTTTTTCTGTAATAAGAAGGGACATGTTCAAAGTGTTTGCCAGAAAAAGCTTAGATCGGACACTACCACCCGTTCCAGGCCCTTTGCTTCGCGCCGGAATCACACCAAGGACACTCAGGCTCGGGAACATTCGCCCATGGACATTCATGTAGTTAATGCCACTCCGCCCAGTGTTCCTCTCTCTAACTGTGACTGTGTTTGTCCCACAAAAAGTGTGCGTCGACGTCGACGGCAATCCCGTCACGTCGCAAGTGATTCTGTACCAGTGTCTGTTCAAGTTGCACAAAACAATCGCTCTTGTCGTCAGCAGGACAATAAACTTTTTGTCGATTTGGACTTTGCCGGACAAGTGATACCGTTCCAGCTCGATACCGGAGCTGCAGTTTCATTGCTCAATCACGCCACGTACAAACAACTGGGCGCCCCGCCGTTGCGTGCCGCAAAAGTTCAGCTCACTAGTTATTCAGGACAGCATATCCCTGTGTTAGGACAGTGCAGCCTTCTTGCAACAAGGGACAAACAAAACTTGTGTCGTTTTACGTTCTTCGTTCTTCTGCTGCAGTGAACTTGTTTGGTTTAGATTTATTTCAATTGTTTAACTTGTCTATTGTGAATCAGGTTCTCTCAGTGAACCAGACTGTGCCTTCAGCCAGTGTTTCTAGTCTATGTGAGGAATTTGCAGACATTTTTGCACCGGGCCTTGGTTGCGCTAAGAACTATGAAGCACATTTGGAACTAAAAGTCAACGCGCAACCGAAATTTTTCAGAGCGCGCAATGTTCCCCACGCATTGCGTGATGAGGTCGCAAGAACATTAAAAGATTTAGAATCGCAAGGTGTCATTGAACGTGTGCAGGCTTCTCTCTGGGCCTCACCCTTAGTGATTTACAAAATCTCCGAACATTATTTCAGGTCTTGCGACAGAATGGTCTTCGCTTGAGGAAGGACAAATGTGTGTTTTTTGCTCGTGACTTGCAATATCTGGGCCATGTACTTAATGCCCAAGGCATACATCCGAGTCGATTGCGAGCCTTGGTTGCGCTAAGAACTATGAAGCACATTTGGAACTAAAAGTCAACGCGCAACCGAAATTTTTCAGAGCGCGCAATGTTCCCCACGCATTGCGTGATGAGGTCGCAAGAACATTAAAAGATTTAGAATCGCAAGGTGTCATTGAACGTGTGCAGGCTTCTCTCTGGGCCTCACCCTTAGTGATTTTGCAAAAACCTTCCGGCAAATTGAGACTTTGCGTGGACTTCAAAGCAACAGTGAATCCACAACTAGTGACTGCTACTTTTCCTTTGCCCCGCCCGGAAGATCTTTTTGACAAACTGCGCCCGGGAAAATATTTTTCAAAGTTGGACCTAGCAGATGCGTACTTGCAAATACCGGTGGACGAAGAATCCCAGCGCGTATTGGTGGTTAACACGCATCTTGGACTATACAGATTCAAAAGACTGCCATTCGGGTGTGCATCCGCCCCTGCATTGTTTCAGCAATATTTACAAACTATTTGTGCGTCGGTCCCTACGGCAGCAAACTATCTGGACGATATAGTGAACCACGGAAAGACAGAAGCAGAACATTTACAAAATCTCCGAACATTATTTCAGGTCTTGCGACAGAATGGTCTTCGCTTGAGGAAGGACAAATGTGTGTTTTTTGCTCGTGACTTGCCATATCTGGGCCATGTACTTAATGCCCAAGGCATACATCCGAGTCCAGAGCACCTCCGTGCCATACAGGACTTGCCTTCACCGCAAAATTTGAAGCAGCTACAGAGTGTGTTGGGAAAAGTTAATTATTATCATAAATTTCTTCCTCATGCCTCTTCCATTTCAGCTCCACTTCATCGCTTACGCCGTAAAGGTGTTCCGTTCGTCTGGTCGACGGAATGCGAACGCGCCTTTCGCCAATTGAAATCGGCGTTGCTTTCACATACTTGCCTTACGCCATTCGATCCCCAGAAACCCCTTTTGTTGATGGTAGATGCATCGGATTTCGGGATCGGTGCTGTGCTTGCGCACAAAGATGGTTCGCATGATCGCCCTATTGCCTTTGCGTCCAAATTGCTCTCGTCAGCGCAAAGAAATTATTCCCAGATAGAGAAGGAAGCTTTGGCTCTCGTGTTTGGTGTTACGAAGTTTCACGATTTCTTGTATGGTCGTCACTTTACCATCATTACAGACCACAAACCTTTGACATCGCTTTTTCATCCGAACAAGCCTGTACCTCCACGTACAGCGCAGAAATTCATTCGCTGGTCTCTTTTCCTCTCGCAGTACCGCTACGATATCTTGTACCGGTCCACTGCTAAGCACGGAAACGCAGATGCGTTGTCCCGTTTGCCTGTTGCCGAGGATAAAGCATTCGATTCTTCCGAACTTGCTTGCATGTTCATTGATGCGGACACTGATGACGTGGTCGAATCGTTTCCGATTGATTTTCGTCGTGTAGCTACAGCCACAGCTGCAGACCCTGTCCTTGCTACCGTTTTGCGTTTTGTTACTACGCAATGGCCCTTGTCGAAGTCACGGATCGAGGATCCGATGGTTCGCCGATTTTTTGCTCACAAGGAGAGACTTTTTGTACGACGTGGTGTTTTGTTGTTGCGTTCTGATAATGATCAGTCTAGGGTCGTGGTCCCACGTTCGTTACAGTCATCTGTCTTAAAGCTTCTCCACCAAGGACATTGGGGTATAGTGCGTACGAAACAACTTGCTCGTCAGCACTGTACTTGGTTCGGAATCGATGCTGCGATTACGAATATGTGCTCTTCTTGCATGGCGTGTGCCGAACAACAATCCGCACCGCCGCGGAAATTCTTTGCTTGGCCGAAAGCCGCTTCCCCTTGGCAACGCTTACACATAGATTTTGCTGGTCCATTCTGGAATGCTCGATGGTTGGTTGTTGTCGATTCCTTCAGTAATTTTCCTTTTGTTGTCCGGATGTCTTCCACGACGTCATCTGCCACCATCCAAGCGTTGTCTGCTATCTTTTGCATTGAAGGTCTTCCACAGACTATTGTTTCCGACAATGGCCCACAATTCATGTCCGCAGAATTTCAGTCATTCTGCAAGGCCAATGGTATTCAACATCTGACATCCGCGCCGTTTTCGCCTCAGTCAAACGGTGCCGCTGAACGTTTGGTCCGGACTTTCAAGTCACAGATGTTGAAGTTGTAAGAGTCGCATTCTCGGGAGGACGCGTTGTTGCTCTTTTTGTCTTCGTATCGCTCTCAGCCCCGCGATGGTCGCTCGCCGGCTGAGTTGCTTCACGGTCGTCCTCATCGAACCTTGATGTCTTTGCTGCATCCGCCGCATCAGGTTCCTGTGCAGCGGCAGACTCCTGCTTTTGCTCCTGGCGACGTGGTATTCTATCGTAACTATCGCGGTTCACGGCGTTGGCTCGCAGGGCGCATTCTTCGCTGCCTCGGCCGCGCGATGTATTTGGTTATGGGGGCCTCTGGTGAGGTGCGTCGGCATCTCAATCAGCTGCGCCTCTGTCGTCGCCTGGGTTCTGCCGCTCCCCGTCTGCTTTCAGCGACGGAGCCGTCCGGTCAGCGCCCTGGGGACCCATCTACTGGCTCGCCTCATCCCCAGGTGTTACCGACGATGCCTTCCATTCTGCCCCATGGCGTCGCGCCGCCGCAGCCGCCGCTGCAGCCGCCGCCGCTGCCGCCCGCAGAGGACGCTTCGCTGCAGCCGCCAACCGCCTCCCTGGGTCACGCGCCGCCGATCGCTTCCCGTGACCAGCTGTCGTCCGCCCTGGACCTCTGGCCCGCTCCGGACCACATGGCGTCATCGCGTGTCGGATACCCCGACGCAATGGAGGTCGACCCTGTCTCATTACGGGCGCATACGCCGCATGTTGACGTGCACCCTGGAGTAGGTTTCCAGGCGTTTCCTAGCTCCCCTCGGACCGAATGGCCGGGTGCGGGTGGCACAGCCTCGCCTGTTGTTAGGCTCCCCACCTCATCGCATACGTCAACATGGGGCCCTCCCCACGGCGGGCGGAAGCCTTATAACACGACCGTTCGCCGATTTGCGGGGGAGGAATGTGGTGTCACCGCCAGACACCACACTTGCTAGGTGGTAGCTTAAATCGGCCGCGGTCCATTAGTACATGTCGGACCCGCGTGTCGCCGCCATCAGTACTTGCAGACCTAGCGCCACCACATGGCAGGTCTAGAAAGACGGACTAGCACTCGCCCCAGTTGTACGGACGACATTGCTAGCGACTAGACGTACGAAGCCTTCCTCTCATTTGCCGAGAGACAGTTAGAATAGCCTTCAGCTAAGTCCATAGCTACGACCTAGCAAGGCGCAGTTAACCATATCTGGAGAGAGTCTTACTTGTATTCACCATAAACGATGTATACCAAAAGGATGGATTAAAGTTAAGTATTCCCAAAGCAACGTACTTTTCTTATTAGCATTCGTTGAGCATCCTGTTTCAGACTTCACGATATTCTGGGTGAGCTGATAGCGTGCCTATTCGGCCCTTCTAAATAACACTGTGTCGGCACTTCTGTCGACACATAACATAAGCCATATTTCATAAGTCGTGCACCATTTTGTACCGTGAAACAGAAGAAGATATTTTTTAAATGTCGAACATGTGATAGTTGCAGATGAAATGCGTTTCTTTAACGTCCTAACAATTTTACCTCTGTTGAAAACGGAAACTTGTGTTAGTTCCCAATAACATCTATTTCACAGAATATTTAATGTGTAACTGTTTTTTGATCATGCTTTTATGTCATTTGATTTTACTTACTGATTATTGATGTGAGGTAGAGTGATAATGTAATTGGTAGGGTACTGAACACGGTACTCACAATATTTTCTCGATTACAAAACTTTTAAATTTGAATCTAATATTTGTCCTAATGTAGAGTCGCTACCCAGTTTTTAATGCAATTATTAAGAAGTGATAAGAAAGCTACCGTGAAGTGTTGCAACAACAGCGGTGGAGTGGTAGCCACAGCGTGCCGACATGTGGGACCGAATAAGGTGAACGCAAAAGGATTGTGACACGGGCTAGCCGCATTCAGCAGAAAAGTGCACCGCATGCGTCAGCGCATTGTCAATGTATGTGCGAACATTACGGAAGGCGAACTACTCGCTGTTGAGATGAATGTCGTTACACATATTGCCAAATGCATTGAGGTTGACGGCCATCATTTTGAGCATTTATTGCATTAATGTGATATTTCCAGGTAATCACGTTGTAACAGAATGCTTTCTCAGAAATGATAAGTTCACAAAGGTACATGTATCACATTGAAATAACCGAAATGAAATGTTCAAACGTACATACGTTCTGTACTTTAATTTAAAAAACCTACCTGTTACCAACTGTTCGTCTAAAATTGTGAGCCATATGTTTGTGACTATTACAGCACCATCTATCACAAAGCGAAAAAAGTGCTCCAACTAAAACATTCACATTTCTTTACGTACTACACGAATATGTAATAAAGAATGAGGGTTCCTATTTAAAAAACGCAGGTGATATCTATTTGACCTATGGCAGCAACATCTAGCGGGCCAACCATAGCGCCATCTGGTTTAGCCATTCAGTCTAGACATGTTGCGTTCTTTGTAGTGTTTTCGTTTGACGCTTATTTCGAGGGATATTTGGCCCGGTCACGATCAATGGACCATCCTATATATATTTGGTGACACAAGTCTTGGGGTAGCGATATGCACATAAATACGGATGGCGATAGTCTCTCGTACACAAGGTACAAAAGTACACTTCGTTGACCGAGCTGTTCTTTGTATTCAAGCGATTCGTGTGAAAAGGTTTCAGATGTGATTGTAGCAGCACCGCCCCCCCCCCTACCTTTTATAAATCCCTCCAAATCCTTGAACGCCATGCTCTCCGTCTCGCCTATCACATCCGTCTCCCCTCCCCCATGCGGATCCTGTACGATCTCATCCCCTTCCCCCATCTCCTCCTTTTCCTTGAAAGGATACCGATCCTGTACACCTCCCGTAAACTCGATCCTCCTCACCCGCTAATCTCCCCGCTCCTCTTTCACCCCCGCCCGCTGCTGCACCTGTACTCCCACGTCCCACCCGGTCTCCATCTCTCCACCGTCCTTACCCTCTCCCAAGGTGGCTTCCGCCAGCTCCCCCTCCCTGATGATGTCCTCCTCCCCTCCATCTACCCCTCCTATCAACTTTGACCCTGCTCCACCCCCCACTTCCGGTGTCCTTTCCTTTAGGCACCCTCCCTCCCTTCTCTTCCCTTCCCTTCTCTTTCCTTTTCCCTCGTCCCCTCCCTTCACCCCTCTTCCCCCGGGCTTCCCCTCCCCCTTCCTCCCTCCCCCTATCTCCCCTGCCCTTGGCATTTCTGCTCTCCCCTCTCGCTCTCCCACTCCCCTTCCTCCTCCTCCTCTCTTGGCAGGTCATCGGACTCGCACACTCAGTGAACATTCGCGCGCCGGAGATCATCGCCATCCGTGTCTCGTGTGTGTGCCTTCGTTTGCGTTTAGTGTTTGTTCGCCGTCACGCCGCCAATGTTCACGTGTACCGTCGCCATCATCCATGTTGTGTGCGCCGTGTCAACTAGTGTCAGTGATGTTTTCTCGTCAATCGTGAACGGCTCCATGTTTTTTGTTTTTTAGTGTCTACATTGTTTTGCCCGTCGTTTTGATTGTATTCTCTGTGCCCCCTCTATGTATTACTTATTGTAAAACTCAAGGCTGAAGAGCGGCGTACTCTGCTGATGACAGCCCGCCTTGTTTAAAGTGATAAAAATCACAATAAAGAAAAAAAAATTGTAGCAGCACGACAGGTATTGGCAGATTCTGAACGCGAAGTGGTAGTTGGAGCTAGACGCACGGGACATTCCATTTCGGAAATCGTTAGGGACTTCAATGTTCCGAGATCCGCAGTGTCGTGACTGTGCCGAGAAAACCAAATTTGACAGACTATCTTCCACCATGGACAACGCAATGGCCGACGTCGTTCATTTAACGACTGAGAGCGTTTGCGAGGAGTTGTCAGTACCCGTTAGGACAGTGCGCCGAAATTTGGCGTTAATGGAGTATGGCGGCAGACGACAGACGCGAGTGCCTTTGCTAACAGCACGACATCGCTGCAGCGCCTCTTCTGGCCTCGTGACTATATCGGTTGGTCGCTAGACGATTGGAAAAGCGTGATCTGGTCAGATGAGCCTCGATTTCATTGGTAAGAGCTGACGGTAGGGTTAGAGTTTGGCGCATTCCCCATCGTTGATTGGAAATGATTATGTTCAGCTGCTTGAAGACGGTTGGTAGCCATTCATGGACTTCATGCTCCCAAGCAACGATGGAATTTTTATGATGACAATGGGCCACTGTTCTCGATTGGTCTGAATAAGATTCCGGACAATCTGAGCGAAAGATCTGGCCACTCAGATCACCCAGCATGAATCCCATCGAACATTTACGGGACTTAGTAGAGAAGTCAGATCGTGCACAAAATCTTGTACCGGCTACAATTTCGCAATTATGGATGATTATAGAGGTAGCGTGGCTCAATATTTCTGTAGGGGACCTCCAACCACTTGTTGAGCCTATGGGACGTCAAGCTGCTGCACTACGCCGGCCTAAAGGAGATATGACACCATGTTAGTAGGAATCCCATCACTTTTGTCACCTCATTGTAGGTCTGAATTTAGTAGCAGAGACGTTTCAGTCCTGCAGCATCACCATGACAGCAGGGCCACGCTGGCCATTGCTGGCAACAGCCACGGGTTTGAATCTGTGTTGGGATAGCCTCCGCCAGGACTGTTACTTCCAGAACGTAGTGTCAGAACGTCACCGTCATACCCCCTGAGCCAGCTGCCGTCTGACTCCTGCTAGAGGACAGGAGGCCGTGTTCTGTGCACAGCAGTCTCCGTACGGTACTGAGGTTAACTCGTGCGCACTGAGTCGCAAGGACAGGACGTTTTCTAGAGGAAGGCCATCGCAGCCCAACACACAGCTCCGTTAGCGTCACAGACGTGGTCTACTGAGATTGCTAGCTTTCCTTCAGCCTGTCGTGAACTTGGCAGGCTGCCCATGCGAGCATCTCTTGCCCGAGGCATTGGAGTGAGGTGTGTTTGCCGCAATGAGCCAGTAGCACGATGTCTACAGTTGAATAAGGGCAGTTCCATTGGTTAGCAGTGCAACCACGGGGCCTCCTGGGCTATTGTCATCTGTCGAGTGGAACCACACCTCACACTAGATACGTACATGTCCATGTTGGCCTTGGAACATCTGGAAAAACCTTAATATTTTGGAGCAATTTTTGTAATTTCAGTAAAAGACTGCAGCGCATAAAAAGTGAATGGCATGGAATAAGGACTATAATAAAGTTCTATGGGTTAGCTAGAAGCGGAGGTCTGAAAAGTGGATCAAGGTACAACATTTTCCATTATGAAACTTCCTGGCAGGTTAAAACTGTGTGCCGGACCGAGACTCGAATTCGGGACCTTTGCCTTTCGGGGGCAATTGCTTTACCAACGTAGCTACCCACAGCTTTACTTCTGCCAGTATCTCACTTTCCCGCGAAAGGCAAAGGTCCCGATTTCGAGTCTCGGTCCGGCACACAGTTTTAATCTGCCAGGAAGTTTCACATCAGCGCACACTCCACTGCAGAGTGAAAATCTCATTCTGGAATTTTCCATTACCTCCACTACATCTAAATAAACAAAAGATTAATTACGTAACTTTATTTTTCGGGATGACCAAAGTGTCAAACAGAAAAAAAGGAAATGAAATATTGGCATGAACGTGGGTGGTAGCGGATATGTCGATGGTGAAGCATATTGTAAAATCACAAGAAATCATTAAAAAACTACGAACATTCCCCCTGCCCCCAGATACGAACCATGGAAACGCAGTTTCTAAAAATTAAGACCGTGTCAGCTCTTGAAATTTAAATTAACAGTGATGAACACTCACGAATCGAGTGTTACTTCTTTTGAAGCAACGCTGTTTTTCAAACGGTTTTGTATTTCAGAAATATTTTTTAGTCTTCCTCGGTCGTTTCTCAGGGGGTTTTAGAGTGCTGACGTTAAATCTGCCGGCAACCTCGCCCGATTCGCAAGCCCACGCCGGAGAATCCAGCTCCGCGAGCTCTGCGGGTAGCGGCGCTAGCAGGAGCTGCGGCGGCTGACGGATTAAAGCGGCCCAGGACGGGCTAATCCTGGCCGGCGGAAGGCGGCCCGAGGGAGGAGAGGAGAGCCCCGCCCGGCCGGTAATTGTGATGACAAATTGTCCTGTCAAAATAACTTCGCATCTGCCTGGTGAGAAATCGTCTGAAACACAGGCGGGTGGGTGGGTGGGAAGTTGGCGGGGCTGCGGCGAGCTCGGAAGGAACGCGCGCGGACGAAAAAGGGGCGGCAGGCGAGGGGAAAAACCTCGCGGATGGCGGCTGCCCGGATTTCCCCCCTACCCTGCACAAGGAAGGGAGGGAGGAAGGGTAGGCAACTTTGCTTTCAGTCGACCGACCGCCGCCGAACTTGTCTCGCGGCCGGCGCGCTGCGAACTGGCAGCCGCTGCGACGGTTGGCTGCACTTGCTCTCTGCCGACGACCGCATGCTCCTTTGGGGAACAGCGCACGGCACGCTTTCTGTAAATATGAGCTCTAAAAGTAATCAGTGCAGCATATATACATTGTTGGCTATTAAATCTACCATATCTGGAAGGAAAGCACACATCGAAGTTAGGAGAATAGCGTACAGCAGGGAGACAACGAATATTAAATTTTTAGGTGGTTTGGAGTCTACAGTTGCGCAAAATTTGATACCCGGAACTGCCACCTACAGCAACAAAAATAGCTCTAACTAGGCTGCTCATCGAATTAAGCTGAGCTGGATGACAGGAACGGAGACATTACTCCATGCTGCATCAACTCTGTGCCAGAGTTGAACAGTCTTAGTGACTGGTGAGTGATGGTGAGAAAGTCTCTTGACAACCCATGACCAGACACTTTGGACAGTTGAGAGGTCTGGAAACCTTAGTGGTCAGGACAACACACACACACTGTTCCGAGGTTGCTCAAGACAGAACAGGAAACCTGAAGTCTTGCATCATATTTTTAAAAGTTAAAGTAACAGAGACCTCAGAAGGTAGGGCACAGAACTAACCTCACTTAACACATCAGAAATGTAACACCTCATGTTCTCATCAGCAGCTATGTGAAATAGATGTTATCGAATTGTGTACCTAATGGCACCCCACACCATCGCACGGGTATTGGGTCAAATTAAAACAGGTGATAGGGGATCCACAACCGATTGTACTGAGATAGGGAACCAATGGTTGGAAATGCATATTTATTATGTAATGGACATACACAACATACACTGCATAATAACAACTTAGCTCATAGTAATTATTCAAAGGGATGACTGCGAGTCTCAATGCACGTATTGCAACTGCTTATGCAGTTCTACTGCACCATCACAATCTTTGAGTAGATATTGTTGGTTGTAGAATGAAGGCTTTCACGACCGGTTGACATGACTGTTGATATACTTTCCGGGATGTGAGGTCGTGGTCCAAGAACTTTTCTGCTCCTTACGTTTCGTCCAGGACTGCGCTGGACTTCCTCAGAGGCGCTGCTACGCTGAGTCTTGCCGACAGTCGGAGCAGAAAAGTTCTTGGACCACGACCTCACATCCCGGAAAGTATATCAACAGCCAGATAATGTTGGATCGTGTGGCCAAATCCCAGCAATAAGCACCCATTAACTTGCCCATGAAATGTATGCTTCGAAGGATACAGTGTGGAGAGTACTGATGAAACATGTATTATACCCCTAAAGAAGATGTGCCTGCGCTAGGATCAACTTATTTTGACCCTGCGTTCACTTCGGTCAATGGATTATCCACCACAGTGCTGTAGTGGAGAACCTGTATAGTTCTTATGTTCATGGGTGACGTCTCATTCACCTGTGGTGGTGTATTCAACAACAACAAGAGGCATGTCAGGAGTCAGAACAATCCCCACGCCACTTCCATCGATGGCCACCAGCAACGATTCACTACCAACATTTGGACAGGCATGTCCAAGATCACCCAGTACGAGTTTATTTGTTGCCTCCCCATTTAAATGGTCCACGTTACCTGGTGTTCCTGCGAGATGTGCTGCCACAGTTCTTGGAGACTGTACCTTTTTGACCACGAAAGGATATGGTTTCAACTCGATAGTGCATCAGCCCATTTCAATGTTTAAGTCCGTAAACACCTGAGCAACACGTACCCTCATTGTTCGATCAGAAGGGGAGGCAGCGCGATCTCCGGATCACACACCTCTCGATTTCTTCCTCTGGGGTTAAGTTGTTTATTAAACCGCCGTATAAACGGATGAAGACCTGCTTGCTAGGGTCTATGCTGCCTGTCTTCTGGTACATGAGACGCCAGTGATCTTTGAGACTGAGGCAGAATTTCATGCGCCATTACCACGCATGTACTGAGACAGGCGGTCGTCGTTTTCAAAAATTGCTATGAGCTACATTGTTGTTATGTGGTGTACGCTGTGTATGTCCGTAACACAATAAATATGCATTTCCGACCATTCGCTCCCTTTCTTTCTTTTCTTTTTGACATCAGTCTTCTGACTGGTTTGATGCGGCTCGCCACGAATTCCTCTCCTTCTCCTCTTCTTCATCTCAGAGTAGCACTTGCAATCTACGTCCTCAATTATTTGCTAGATGTATTCGAATCTCTGTCTTCCTCTATAGTTTTTGCCCTCTACAGCTCCCTCTAGTACCATGGAAGTCGTTTCCTCATGACTTAACAGATGTCCTGTCATCCGGTCCCTTCTCCTTATCAGTGTTTTCCACATATTCCTTTCCTCTCCAATTCTGCGCAGAACCTCCTCATTCCTTAACTTGTCAGTCCACCTAATTTTTAACATTCGTCTGTAGCACCACATCTCAAATGCTCCGATTCTCTTCTGTTCCGGTTTTCCCGCAGTCCATGCTTCACTACCATACAATGCTGTACTCCAGACGTCCATTCTCAGAAATTTCTTCCTCAAATTAAGGCCGATATTTGATATTAGTAGATTTCTCTTGGCCAGTGCTAGTGTGCTTTTGATGTCTTCCTTGCTCCGTCCGTCATTGGTTATTTTACTGCCTAGGTAGCAGAATTCCGTAACTTCAACTATTTCGTGACCATCAATCCTGATGTCATGTTTCTCACTGTTGTCCTGTCTACTACTTCTCATTACCTTCGTCTTTCTTCGATTTATTCTCAACCCATACTCTGTGCTCATTAGACTGTTCATTCTGTTCAGCAGATCATGTAATTCTTCTTCACTTTCACACAGGATAGCAATGTCATCAACGAATCGTATCATTGATATCCTTGAATTTTAATTCCACTCCTGAACCTCTTATATTTCCATCATTGCTTCCTGAATGTGAGGATTGAACAGCGCGGGCGAAAGGCTACAGCCTTGTCTTACACCCTTTTTAATACGAGCACTTCGTTCTTGGTCGTCCACTGTTATTACGCCCTGTTGGCTCTTGTACATATTGCTTACCCCTACCTTTTTTAGAATTTCGTACATCTTGCACCATTTTACATTGTCGAAGGCTTTTTCCGGGTCGACAAATCCTATGAACGTGTCTTGATTTTCCTTTAGTCTTGCTTCCATTATTAGCCGCAACGTCAGAATTGCCTCTCTTGTGCCTTTACCTTTCCTCAAGCCAAACTGATCGTTATCTAGCTCATCCTCAATTTTCTTTTCCATTCTTCTGTATACTATCCTCGTAAGCAACTTGGATTAATGAACTGTTAAGCTGATTATGCGATAATTCTCGCACTTGTCAGCTCTTGCCGTCTTCGGAATTGTGTGGATGATGCTTTTCAGAAAGTCAAATAGTACGTCGCCAGACTCATACGTTCTACAAACCAACGTGAATAGTCGTTTTGTTGCCACATCCCCCAATGATTTTAGAAATTCTGATGGAATGTATTCTATCCCTTGTGCCTTATTTGATCTTAAGTCCTCCAAAGCTCTTTTAAATTCTGATTCTAATACTGGATCCCCTATCTCTTCTAAATCGACTATTGTTTCTTGAATTCCCGATGCACTCTTAATGTTATCACCCTTGCTTTTAATGTCACCGAAGGCTGTTTTGACTTTCCTGTACACTGAGTATGCCCTTCCGACAATCATTTTTTTCCCATTTCATCACTTTTTCATGCAGCCATTTCATCTTAGCTTGCTTGCACTTCCTATTTATTTCGTTCCTCAACGCCTTGTATTTCTGTATTCCTGAGTTTCCCGGAAAATTTTTGTACTTCCTCCTTTCATCGATCAATTGAAGTATTTTTTCTGTTGCCTATGGTTTCTTCGTAGTTACGCTCTTTATACCTATGTTTTGTTCCCCAACTTCTGTGATGGCCCTTTTTAGAGATGTCCATTCCCCTTCAACTGTACTACCTAATGAGCTATTCCTTATTGCTGTATCTAAAGCTTTAGTGAACTTTAACCATATCTCGTCATTCCTTAGTACTTCCGTATCCCACTTCTTTGCGTATTCATTCTTCCTGACTAATGTCTTAAACTTTAGCGTACTCTTCATCACTATTGTGATCCGAGTGTATATCTGCTCCTGGGTACGCCTTACAATCCAGTATCAGATTTCGAAATCTCTGTCTGCCCATGATGTAATCTAACTGAAATTTTCCCGTATTACCAGGCCTTTTCCAAGTGTACCTCCTCCTCTTGTGATTCTTGAACAGAGTATTCGCTATTACTAGCTGAAACTTGTTACAGAACTCACTTAGTCTTTCTCCTCTCTCATTCCTTGTCTCAAGCCCATATTCTCACGTCACATTTCCTTCTACTCTTTCCCCTACAACTGCATTCCAGTCTCCCCATCATTATTAGAGTTTCATCCCGCTTTACATACTGTGTTACCCTTTCAATATCCTCAACTTTCTCTATCTCTTCATCTTCAGCTTGCGACGTCGGCATCTATACCTGAACTATCGTTGTCGGCGTTGGTTTGCTGTCGATTCTGATAAGAACAGCCCTGTCACTGAACTGTTCATAGTAACATACTCTCTGCCCTACCTTCCTATTCATAACGAATCCTATTAATCCATTTTCTGCTGCTGTTGATATTATTCTACACTCATCTGACCAGAAATCCTTGTCTTCTTTCCATTTCACTTCACTGAGTCCTACTATATCTAGACTGAGCCTTTGCATTTCTCTCATCAGATTTTCTAGTTCCCTACCACGTTCAAGCTTCTGACAATCGACGCCCCGACTCGTAGAACGTTATCCTTCCGTTGATTATTCAGTCTTTTTCTCATGGTAACCAACGTTTTGGCAGTCCCCTCCCGGAGATCCGAATGGTGGACAATTCCGGAATCTTTTGCCAGTGGAGAGATCATCGTGACACTTCCTCAATTACAGGCCACATGTCCTGTGGATACACGTTACATGTCTGTAATGCAGTGGTTTCTATTGCGTTCTGCATCCCCATGGCGTTGATCTTTGCTGAATCTTCCGCATTTAGGGCAGTTTCCCGCCCCTAAGGACAAGAGAGAGACCTGAACCTCTATCCGCTCCTCCGCCCTCTTTGACAAGGCCGTTGGCAGAATGAGGATGACTTCTTATGCCGGAAGTCTGCGGCCGCCAGTGCTGATTATTAATCAAAATTTAAGCAGGGGTGGGATTCGAACCCGAGACCAAACTCCTGATTATGAATCAAAGACGCTACCCGTAGACCACGGGTGTTAATTTCGTTCTGCACCTCAATGTAATCGGTTGTGAAACCACTATTACCTGTTTCAATTTGAGACAAAGGATTTGCGACACCCTGCGCGTTGATGAACAATGCGACCCGCCAATGTATGTTCTCCTCAAAGCCTCCAGACACGGGTACATCCATCGTGGTGCTTTACACAGAAGTGGGATTCACTTGAAAGACCGGTATGGTGCCACTCATGGGTCCAGTGTTGTTATTGGGTGTACTAATCTCGACGACACTCTCTCGCTGCCCTGTGGTGCTCCAGACACCATCATCGCACTTCAACGTAGCAAGTTATTACCAGACAACAATCAGTACAGTATAGCACACTTCCGTGTATCATGGTGGCTGCAGGATTTGCTCTCTGCTATGACTCACAATGCAGCTGACGCTACCGGCCATGAGAACGGTCTCCAGTAACATCTAGTAGGAACGTAAATTCATACCCCCTACGAATCTAAATAAACTATAGTAATTATCATCCGATTTTGTTTAAACTTGGTATACCATCTTTTGTTATTAAGTAGAAGAGCCTGTTAAAATTTCAGACTTTTATCTATTATAGTTACTGAAATTGAGAAAATTGAAACTCCCTGGCAGATTAGAACTGTGTGCCCGACCGAGACTCGAACTCGGGACCTTTACCTTTCGCGGGCAAGTGCTCTACCATCTGAGCTACCGAAGCATTACTCACGCCCGGTACTCACAGCTTTACTTCTGCCAGTATCTCGTCTC